>NW_016690268.1:907884-1119706 GCF_001604755.1 Lepidothrix coronata | reverse complement strand
ACAACATCCCACTGGAGTATTGGATTGTTTATCTACTTGCACTCAGGCTTATCTTTCGCATCTTGTAATGTAGTACATTAAAACAAGGCTGTTGCCCCGTTTGTTTGCTTACTGTTTTAGCACTGGCAGTGCCCTTGTCATGTGCTGTGCAATTGTTGTACTGTGCTTTCTTAAGCATGCACCTTCTATAATTATCATGATTAACTATGTAAATTCTTGTGGTGCTTAAATACCTACAGAGTAGAGGCCCTGACTGTTATAAACGCTGCATAAATAGTGACAACTGAAATATTAGTAGAATGATAGAATTGTTTAGACAGGTCTTTAATTGTAAAGACCTTTAAGATCACTTAGTCCATCTGTTAAGGCAGGACTGACACTTAACCATGCTCATAAGTGACATACCTACGCATCTTTTAAACACATCCAGAAATGGTGACTCCATCATTTCCCTGGCAAGCTGTTCCAGCACTTGACAGCTCTTCACTTGAAGAAACTTTACCTAATATCCAGTCTAAATCTTCCCTGGTGCAACTTGAGGACAATAGCTGAGAGAAAAAGTAATTTAAGGGGTAGGTCATTGTCATAACTAGACTTCTTTCAGAAGGAATCCCGTATTTTAACTTGAACAATTATGTTGTATTCATTTATACATTCTAAAATATAACTTTGGCTTTGTATTACAGATCTTTGAAGAGTATGAAAGTTTTTGTAACTTTGAAATGCAAATATATATAAAAATACATAAATCCTTGAGTGCAATGTACTGTTCTGACCCTTACTTGTTGGCACCCAGACAGATTTTTAACTTTCCAAGGCAGACTCATTATTGCATGCCTATACAGCCCTTCACATGTTTTGAAGGCATTATGCTAATGTCTTTTTGGCAGTGGCTAAAGTATGTCCCCTTAACAAAAACATGCAACATGTAATTCTACTGTTCAATAGCAGTTCAGAAAAACTGTTTTCTGAAGTCCTATTTTGTGTAAATTTTCTCCTTCAAAATTATCATCTAGGTTATGAGTGACTTCTTACAGCCTTTACTGAATAAAGAATAACATAAGCATGAGCTCTAATTCTTTTCTGATTGAAAAATTTTATGAAAAAAAACCCACTCAAAAATACTCCCTCACCTTTTTCATCATGAGTAATACCATACAAGCTCCAGGAAGATAATTTAGACAGCTTTTTATAGAAGGTCATATTTTCCTACAATCACCTAACTCTTTATGACAATAACAGGACCGGTGTACGTGGCATTCCATAGGCGGCTATGTTGGATTAGAGCCCTTCTGAACAGTGAATTAATGACACGTTCTCCATGTTTGCACATCATATTTACATCCCAAAGTGCAACTAGGAAAAGACAAAGCTGCTAGGCAGTGCAGTGGGTGAATTATCTAGGAGTTTGATGAGATGTGTGAAACTCTGCAGATTACCACCTGCACCAAAAAGTTGAAAGCTGTAGTGAAATGTTCATGGTTACAGGTTAATGTGATGTCATATAACTTCTTTCTATTCAAGTCCACGCTTTTTGATCTACGGGACTCAATATAAAATAAGTGAAATAAGCCTACTAGCAAACATAGTTTATGTACAAACATAGTTTAACTTTGAATGACAAGTTTAGAGTTTTCTTTGGTGGTGGGAAGTATTTTGTTTCTGTATTACAGCCATTCATACTACATGCTAACTGAGAGGTTTAGGTGCGTGCAGCTAATACAACAGAAGGTGGGCATTGCATCAGTTGGAGGTTAGGACTGGGAACATGAGTCACAGGGCAAATGAGTAGTGACAGCACCAATGCATGAGGACTGCTGTCTTCTGAGTATACAAATAAAGCAAGAAGCTCACCAAAGAAACAGCATTTTACTACATAGGAGTTGCATAAGCAAAACTATAGCAGAATAGGCGTGCTCTAGAGTCACTGAGGGCCCACTTGGCAGGGAACTTGTGGCATGGCAAAGGGATTCCCTTGCCCAAAAAATTGATGTTTTCTCTCAGCAGCACAGATGTATGTTCTCAATAAACTGAAAAACTGTTTCCTGGAGCAAAATTCAGCAGTTGTCACAATATAAAACTACAAATATCAGAACTGTTAGATTCAAGTTGGAGCTCAATCCCTTCCCAAAACTGAAAAAAAAAATTAATTATAACTCTACATAAGAGCCAAAAGAGAAATCTTTACAAGTGTCTCTTTATATGAGTTACAGATATGTTTCCCTTATCGGCCACAGCATTCTATGTTTCCAATATCAGAAAGCACATACTTAATTATTTGCAGCTCTGTTACACATACGCTATCTACAGAGAATGTATTAATATCAAGGGGTAAAAATGTTTTGCTGACATCCAACTGTGAATTGTGTTTTTTTAATAACTCCTGCTAAATGACTGCTATTTCATCCACATTGTACTTGTTTTACCCTTTCAGAACCAGGAGCCTTATGGAAATCCAACCCTGACTTACAACTGCGTTTGCAGTTGCAGAAATCTCCTCCTGTCCTTACGACTGCTCCTTCTCCTTTTGAAGGCATCAGCAATGTACACTGCGAAATTTTTCAGTGAGGGAACGAATCACTACTTGGGCATGGCTTCTGCCTTACTAGCCCCTTTTTGCAATAGGGCTACTCTTCCCAAGAACAGCTGGAGGTATTTGTGTGTAAGCAGGGATTGTATGGTACCTGTTTATTCTCTACCTTGTAGATTACGAGTAGTTTATGCTTTAAGATTACTAGCAAAAAAAAATATCAGACAGTGTATGACAGATTGCTGGCTTGTTAATATTCCCATTGTGTATAATCCTGTCTGGTGATGATTCCTTTACACTTGTTTTAACAAGCTGTATAAAAAATCTCTTCTATGCAAATTGCCCTAGCAGTAGACAGCAGTAAATTGTGACTGGAGTGACCCACATGAAATCCAACTCCTCGAAACCCATTCTGCATACAAGAGCACTCATCTGCTCTGTTCTGTAAAGGCTATCACTTCCATCTTTCTATCAGTGGATTGTGGCACTTATGAGAGGTGAAGCAAAGTAGAGGTCAGAGATTTGACTCCTTATGCAAGTTAATTGTCTTAATCCATTCCAGGCAGTGTCATTTTCTAAGGCCCATTTATCCCATCCAGGGATAAATTGTAGTACTGTCACGGAAGTGAATTAATTCTATCAAATTTGCTAGAACTCTTGGCAGTTACCAGCTAAGCAAACAAGAGATTTCTTTCAAAAGCTCATCTTCAGTATTCTTCTGTTGTTTTGCACAAAACAAAGAGTAAAGAAAGATAAAGTAAAGAACGAACCTGTGATCTCCACGTGGAATAAGAACACCTTTTGGCTACTGCCCTTCTCATTCAGATATTTGTTCCTTGAATAACCCAAACCTGTAACTAAGACCAAGTCTTGATTTCAAAGCATCAACATTTTTGGCAAAGAAACAAAGAAACCACGATGAAATGCTCTTTTTTGGGGTGGCAGAATATCAACAGTACTGGGGCTTGTATTTATCCCCTTCCTGACAAATGTCAAGCAAAGTATGCAGCAGAAGTGCCACATGGGATATGAACAACTGGCGCAAAGAAGAAAATCCTATTCCAAGTTCCTAACTCTCTTATTTAATAGAAATAAAATTACTGCTACTTTCAGCATCACGATGTTGTATGAGCAGGGTGCACTTCAAAGACTTCCCAAAGTTAAAGGCTCTCTCCTCTCTCAAGGCGTATCCTTATACAACAGGCATTTTGAGTTCTAGCAAACCTATTGGGAAGGGTAAAAGTGAGTTTAATAAGAAAAGTCAAGCAAAGACAAGGACTTCTTATAGGATGCATAGAGAGTTTTTCGGGGCAGCAGGGAGGTCTGGAAAGAGACATTTCTCTCTCTATATATATTACCTTTTTTTCATTCCTCCACTCTTCATTTGAACCACATATGATTTAGCGAAGAGGCTGGTTGAAGCAGGCGTTACACATTACAGGACGCTGTCAGATAGTTTAGAAAAAAATGCATGATACTGATAGGATATTCTCAGAGCAGGAAGTGTACTCAGGGAACAGATGTGAGGACAGCATTGCAACAAATCTTCGAGTAAGTACATCTGCTTTTCAATTCTTACAGCCTTGACAATTTCCAGGTGAATACCAGAGCTCTGTAATACAGGGACATTTTCTGAAAACAAGCAAACAGTATAAGGAAGAAAAAAGCCTGAGAACAGTTTCTCTCTACCAAATATTTGTTTTTCTCCAAAAATGTACACATTTGAGAAATGGTGAAATTAAGGAGACGTAGATATTCTGTTTGGTTTTGCTGTTTTTCTGTGGCCTCGTGACAAATTGCTACTACATATTTTCATAAAATATAATGAAGCTCATTCAGCAGACAAATAACATTAAGGAGTGGTGTTTCATAAAAAGATATACAAAATGTATTTATTAGAAAGCTCTTTTCACATTCTTCTAGACTACCTTCTAGCATCTGTAGACTGAGGCATACCTTGCTATCCATCTACTAAAATTATAATGGGTTTGATTGCCACAACATTGGGGAGATAATGACTAAATTAGACTGTTGGCAATAACAGAACCATCTTTTTAAATCATGCCAATTAGCATTAGAATTTCTTCCCTCAGGTGCCCCTGGGGTCCCTTTTGGCTGGCTTTATTGCTTGAGATAAACAAAATCATTGTTTTTACCTATATCTCTGATAATTACTTATTTTCTTTTTTTTTTTTTAATTTTTATTATTATTGCTGTTATAATGAGCTGGAGTTGTTGATTGCATTGTGTGCTGGTTTTGGCTGGGATAGAATTGATTTTCTTCACAGTTGCTTGTATGGGGCTGTGTTTTGGATTTGTGCTGGAAACAGTGTTGATAACTGGGGGATGTTTTAGTTATTACTGAGCAGCGCTTGCACAAATTCAACGCCCTTTCTCTTTTCATCCACTCAGCAAGCAGGCTGGGGGCGTGGGAGGAGCTGAAGGGGACACAGCTGGGACAGCTGACACCAACTGACCAAAGAGATATCGCACACCATATGACATCTTGTTCAGCATATAAGGGTGGGGGAAGAAGAAGGAGAGGGGAGACATTCGGAGTGATGGTGTTTGTCTGCCCAAGTCACCATTAGCTGTGATGGAACTCCGATTTCCTGGAGATGACTGACCACCTGCCTGCCGATGGGAAATGGTGAAAGAATTCATTGTTTTTCTTTGCTTGTGCACAGCTTTCGCTGTACCTATTAAACTGTCTTTATCTCACCCCATGAGTTTTCTCACTTTTACCCTTTCGATTGTCTCCTGCATCCCACTGGCTGGGGGAGTAAGTGAGTGGCTCTGAGGGGCTTAGTTGCCGGCTAGGGTTAAACCACAATACACTGTCAGCTGCAAACAGTCTTGGAAAAGAGACTCTTATCCCAGGGGTATACCAGAATATCGAGTTCCTAAGCCTGTAAAGTACTGCTACCCTTCCTCCTGACCTCAATTTACAACAGCATACTGCTATGCTATTTAATAAAGTGTTCTGGAGTGTGTTAAAACACTGTGCTGTACTTTCTTCTTTGATATTAAAAGTTGACAGTAAAAATTATTAATAGTAAAATTTCTGAGACATAAATTTGATGTATAGTCTGGCTTGATCACTGCCCATCTATCCACACATTGCAAGCAGTTCTTTATGTCAGTGATTTTTTGCAATAGGAGGCAGAGATTGGTTTCTGGTGCTTCAGCCAGTATGGTAAATCAATGTATCTCAGAAACAGCATATTAGCATATGCTAGATACAACACATCTGTGTGCATATTTTTAAAAAAAGATAAGGGAGAGAAGAAAGATTGGTGATTCAGTTAACTGTGGGTTATTAAAAACAAAAAGCAATGTTACTGAAACCAATGTTTTAGAAACTGTGCAACAACAGTAAATACTAATAGATACAGCCATTGAAAACATGTGATGTATAGATTTCAGGTGAGAATAGGAAAGGATACCCTGTCACCCTTATTCCCACACTCACCTGAAATCAGAATGGATGTGTGACTTGCTGATGTCAATTATGCCAGCTAATATGAAAGTTTCACCAACATAATGTACTCCTCTCATGTTGACAAATTATTCCCTATTTTTTGCATATTCAACCCAGTAAGAACAAAAGATCATTTTAAGTTTATGGGATCATAATGAGAATTTGGAAGGGATGGGATCTGATCCACTGTTCTATATGCCAAAATTTACTTAGAGATATGATAAACTTACATGAACTTTGAAATACATTCAAGAGGAAAAGATAGAAACATTAAGTAGTATAGTATTGCTACTATAGCTTATTTAAGCTTCTGCATTTCTAGTTCAAGTGGGACATCCAGCAATGAGAAAATCTCACTGAAGATAAATTCTTAGAAGAAAAAGATTTACATTCTATAAAAAAGAAAAAAAACCCCACAACTCCCCACCCCACTGGTTTTCTTTCTCCTTTCTTCTTGTCCTGAAACCTATTTCCTTTGAAAGTTCCTAGATGGCCAGATGCATAAGGTTACAGAAATCTTATGAAGAACAGGATGCCCAGCTACAGCACTGGTGCTTTGAGAAATAGATCAAAATTAGTACATGTATTTTTAAAAGATAAATTCTAAAGTCTTTTATAAGAGTGTCCATGAAGTCAGAGGTATGACCAGGATATAGGGAGATATAAATGCAAGCTCCCAGTAGACAGGAAATAACAGATTTGAGTTTATGTCACCTACCATTTCAGTAAATGTTTCTCTAGTAACCTCTTCTTGCAGAAACACCATGTTACTGCTAAACCTTTAATATCAGCTTTATTTGATGTAGCAAGAAGTCCCACAGTATCATGTATGAAGCATCACCTTAGCCCATGTGAGTCTGATCTCAAGTTTAATCCCAACAAAGAAAAGAAATGCACCCACCAAGCCCAACCAGTTGCAAGGAATAGCTTACTTGTTGCACTGTGGTTTTCTACAGGAAGTCAGTGGTGACTTGTTAAATCAAAATCATAGTAGTTAAAAAGACTGAAAGAACCCAAATGAAGAAATTTTGATCTAATTGCATTATACTAATATTCTCTACCTCACTTTCACTAAGTTTTTTTAAGATAAAAAATGACAAAAGGAAGCGCTAAAAGCTGCTCTACAGATTCTTAACCTGTTTATTTTAAGCCTCTATAGCTAATTGAAATGTATTGAACTCCATTGAGAGTACTGGGTGCTACAGAAAGAAAGCAAGAAAGATTCACACATCACCACAGAATCCCTCTGTGTGGTTTGCAAAGCCTTCACATAAGAATCAAGAAGGGACTTTTTCAAGTCATGGCTATCCTGACAAAACCCTCTAATCCCCAAATCTGAGGTGGTGACCAACTACTTTGCAAGAAAGGAGTATGACGACCAGAAATTTGTTACCTGTTGTTTCTTCTTAGTCTGCTCTCTGAAGAACTATCAAACAACCAGGACTCAGGAGGCTGCTCAGGCTGCATATTCCAGATCCAGAGGGCTTACCAGAAGAAAGAAAAGCCTGCTTTATGCTTGTTTCAATGGTGCCACTTCTGGAGGAAAGAGGAATAAGGGACAGCTAGGCTTACCCAACTCTCTATGCCTCTTTCACAAAATCACAGAATATGCCAAGTTGGAAGGGACCCACAAGGATCATCGAGTCCAACTCCTGGCCCTGCACAGGACCATCCCCTTTGGGCCCATTCCCAAGAGTCACAGGGGAAGGAAAAAGAGGTAAACGGGGGAAGGCAGAAGAGCACAGTGGCCAGAGCTCTACATAGAAAATGAGAAAGAGTAGCGGCGGCAGGAGAAAACCTTTTCTGGACTGGTATAGCTGTGTCAGAAGAAAAATTAAAAAGAATCTCTGCTACAGATTAATTTTGTCATTAATTGTATTCACCTCCTGTTATCTTGCTGTTCATTGAGGAAAAAAAAAATTAAAAAAATCCTTAAGTGTGTAGCAAACCTCTTCAAGGTCAATGCCCCAGCACAGGTTTCTTGCTGGCTGCTGCCAGGGTTTTAAGTTAATTGGACCTGACCCTGAAAGTCTGTTAAGTGTTCAACATGCACATGTTCTTTTGCAGGACTAATATCCATATTGTCCAGATGTAGTCACTGAATATCTAATGAATAAGATAGGATAGCCAAGCTGGCCAGTCAACACATTGCCTGAGCATGGCACAGGCCTTCTGTCACAGAGCACTATCTGATTGGTGGAGCTAGGGCACCCAAATGTCTCCCTTTAAGAAAAAGAAGCTTCTAGCTGGCCATTACTGTATGACCATGATCTGGACTGTGCTTATCCACTGTATTTACAATCTTGCAAGTATTATCAAAGTCAAATATACATAAGAAATGTAAAAATATTAGAGTATTTCAATCATTTTTCTGTATGCAGTTTCCCACAACAGTTCCACTTAAGTAGCCAGACAACAGACATGAGGTCAGATTTCAGATTGCTACTTTGGTCCGTTCACAAGATGACAAATACTAAGATCTATGCTTTTCACATCAGTACTAAGTTGTATGCTTTCAACATGAGTGGAAATCACAAAGTGAATGCAAGTTATAAATATTTCATATAAGTAAAATCAAAGGAAGCAATTGCTTTGCATTCTGTTACTCTCTTTTACCTCTTCCAAATATATTGTCTTTGGTAAAATCCAAATCAGATAACTGGCTTTACTTGGACAGCTGAGGATGGATGATAGAGTTCAGATATATCAGTCACCCCATCTTTTACCTAATATCTTCTTAGGTGCTGTGCTTTACAGTCATTCACTGAAGAACAAACAGATCCTGACACTACCTATAGGCAGTCACCACTAAATGGGTTCGACCTCTGGATCAAGTTTTACAAGTAATGTGCTACAGCAACTGGCAACATATGCTTGTCCTGGTACAACATTACTTTTCCTTTCATTTTGCTTTCTGGAGTAAGCTACTATTCCGGCACTCTCTTGGTACTGATTCCTGTAGCAACCTTCAGTGGCTGAATTTTCTCACTAGATTGACAGGCTGCAGTTTTTGCACCGTGAACTGCACATTCAAATGGGGGCATTGGGTCTTTTTCTTTTCTTTCTGTCTGTGAAAAGACCTTGCAAAAGAGCCTGGATCTAGTTATTCACTCTCAGACAGCCAACTTTTAAGATAGCTTGCTACACAGGCAGGAGGTGAAATAATCTTTTAAATACAAAGGGCAGCATCTTCATCCGCCAAAACCTCACAGAGCGTCATGATAGTTTCTTCTCAGTTCCCTACTGACACAGTGTAAGTAAGGCTGACAGACAGAGACTACAACCCTGACTCCAGGGGTTCCATGGATTTCCCTTATTATGGATTAGCTCTGCCTTAAACTTGAAGAGTTCAGAAAATAATCAAGAATTAACATAAAAATGTTCCATGAATGAAAGGAAGAAAAAGTATTAGGCATGCTTTGTAGTATTTTAATGTGTGCATTCACCCACAGAGACCATCACAAACTTCATTAAATAAACAAGTTTATGTACAGTGTGTGCCAATTAATGCATTAATCTGCAGAAAAGATATGGAATTTAAGCTCCAGTCTCTCGGCTTCTAGGGTTTGGATGATGCAAACTAATGATAAATTTACACACAATGTAAACTCACCTACACTCATTGTATAAATGTTATGCATAACCTCTTGAAACTTCACAGACAAAACATATTTTACAATTATTATGGAAGGAATATATGAATAATAATTTCCATTTTCTAATACATTTTAAAATCAATTTGAAAGTATGCACCACAGGTGCCCAGAATAGTTTCTGAGCCATTTACATTTACATTCTCTAGCTCCAGCTTTCATAACTATTATCTGTTTTCATTAGTAAACATTTTAGTTATAATTAAGTCATACACTTATTTAATGCAGGAGAGGTTCTAAAATATGCTATAATTTCTTTAATGCAAAGAAGTTGTAGTGTTATGGTATTATATTACAACAAATACAATGCATTCTTCATTAATCCCATTTTAAATATTCAATTCCTACACACAATATACATGCATGTAATTATCATAGGCATGCATAAACAGCATAAGAACATTAATACAAAGGGAAATTCAGGAGGTCTCTAGTCTAATCTTCTCCTCAAAGTAGGGTCAGCCTTGAGATCAGTTAAGGTTCTGGGCTCTGAGCTTTATCCAGTCTGGTTTTGAAAATCTCCACAGAGGGAGATGCCACCAACATTTATTTAATTTTGTTTAAGCTAGACTCAAGAAGAATTATGGAAATTAGTTTAATTTTCAAAACATCTTTATATACATTTAAATTTACAGGCAATGACCGGAAAAGCAGAACTCAAACATTCTTACACTGAAAATGTGCCACTGAAGTATCTTTTTATGATAGGAGTGAACAGTGCTATACAGCAACTTCTGTTCAAATCTGGCCCTATAAATTTTTACGTCTCAAAATACTATGCCCTTTGGAGAAAACCCTCAGTCCTCTGTGCACCTGAATTACTTCCATCTATAATGCAGTATAAAGTTATCTAATTATCATGCAGGGGTGTTGGGACTCCTACTTCGTTAGCATCTTCAAGGCATTTTTGTCACCTTCAGGAGGAAAGCACTGATACTGGCAACAGCAGCAGCACCATTTCAATATACAAATGAGGTCACACTACAAGGGAGGATTAGTGGCACAGTTTTACTTTAGCAAATATATGGGTAAATATACCCTAATGAGGGTTGGCAGACAGTTCCTGCACTGCAGTTAAGAATGGCCCCAAAAGATGACACAGAACACAAAATATTAAAGAGCGGAAATAATTTTAAAAGTTAGAGAAGAGTTGAAAATTGAAACACTGATCCCACTTCCAACCTAGTGCAAGCAGGACATGGAGTGGCACTTGCATAGCCTCTGTGCCAGTGAGGAATTCTATCACTCCTAATACGCATTCAGTCAAAACTATAGTTTTGAAAAATTACATTTTTCTGCTTTTAGCAGATGCTTAGATTTCTGACTCCTAAGCTCTCAGATGATTTAATTTATACTGGCATAGTACAATGCAGAGTTCCTCAGGACTACTTCAACTTCCAGCTGAAGTTCAGGGTTGCTGTGGGTAGGTCTGGGTGACTTTGGAGATCTCTGTGCAATGCTCCCCAACAGAAAGTAGCGAGATGGTTAAGGTTTGCCTCTTCACGTGGCACAATAATCATTAAATGTGTTAGCACGCAATTTTTCACACAATCCTTGCACCAAAAAGGATAAACTATGAGAATGAAAGAGTCTCATGGAGAAATGCCATGCTACGTTATGATCTGCACTGCAGACATCCATTGCTCTTTATTCTGAAGGTTCATGAACTGAAAGGCAATCTTGCTATCTTGCACACAGTGCTACCAAGTCAGGCTTCCTAAGACTTCACTTAATGGCCCATACACCTTACATTCCTGGCAAACTCAGCTTCAAGAAAGATTTACCCCAGATGTGGGCAATATGAAATGAAATCCTCATAGAATATGCAGGTAAGAGAACCCAGGTCTGTCACATTCTGGCACACATCCTGAACGCTAGGTTGTTGGACACTATGACCTTAAGGGTCTTTTCCAACCTAAGTGGTCCTATGATTCTATGATAAAAGACATCAGATGCCTCCTCTGACATAATGGCTTTTTCAAAGAAAAGAGTGAGGAAGTAATTTTGAAAGGCACAGATTATGTCAAATAAAATGGTTTCAAGCCTGTGATCTTTGGGAGATGTTTGTAGTCTGTTTGCATTTACTTCAAACAAAATGTGATCCTATGTGTTGCTTTAATGCCACCTTGGTTAACAGTTAATAATTATTATCTAAGTATGATTTAAAAAAAAAAAAAGGACAAAGAAAAATTGCTTTTCACAAAACTGAGGAAAGTTAACCTAGAGTCTCAGTCTGCCTTCATGTCATGGTTTGAGACCTCCAAAAATCCAATTTCCAATTTCCAAGCCCCCCTCCCACAATTTGCTTCAGCGTGAGAGGTTTTCAGGCATAACACATCTGCTGCCATGGGGAAAATTATATTAAAATTTATTACTACACAATAAATACTATAATACCTTATATACAACAATTCTAACTGTCTCTGCTATGATAAAGCAATATATTTACATAGATCAAATCCCTCCTTTCCCTCCAGTAAAAGTTCAGAAGGAAAGAAGAAAAGGTCCTTTCCACTTTCAGGGCAGCAGCCTCTCTCCTCTTCAAGGCAGCAGTTGTAGCTAGATTTGTCATAGCTGGAAAATATCTCTCTCTCTTCATTACAATGCAGGGGTTTTCTCTCACCCCTCAGCCCTTCGACTTCAACCAAAGGTCTCTCCTGTGGACTGCAAAAGCAGGGACAAAGCTTGCTTCACCACGGTCATATCACGAAGTGCAAGGTGTTTTGTGAAAGTCCCTTCCTCGAGGGGTTGAGTTCCCTCGAGTCAGAATGGTTAGGGCAGCTCTCACTTCAATTTTTGCCCCAAGCGTTCTACCAGAGCTCCTTTGCTCCATCTCAAACTGCAAACATGGCAAAGGGGGGGGGAAGGGAGGAAGGTCACTTCCCCTACATTCCTTCTGGCTGTCCTGGTCCAGGTCCAGGACATCTCTGAGCTTCTCAGCTCCTTTCTCCCTCTCTAGCTGTTGCTGCATTTCAGGACTCCCTTCAAGTGGGAGTCCACCCCCTCCTTCCAAGAGGGGTCTCAAGGGTTTGGGGAAATAAAGGCAGTCTCACCCCAAACAGTCTCTACTGAGCTTGGTTCTCTGTCTCTCCGTCGGACATCTCTCTGTCTCTTAGCTTGGCTCCATGCCATCTTTGCTGCTGCTGGCTATCTTCTTGGCTTTCAGCCACAGTTCTCTATTCAGTGCTGTCTCTGCTGCTGCTTCGGTGTCTTTCTGCTGCCTGCTTACAGTGGAGAAAACTCCCTCAGCCTTTGGCCATGGCACCTGGTCCAGGTTTGATACTGTTCCAGGTTTCCGCAGCCCCAGCCAGGGGCTGGGGGGCCTTGGCCCCCAGCGGGGCTCCCTGGCCCCTCTCTCCTCATGGTCTCAAACCATGGCTACCTCTCTTCTTCCAGCTACGTAATCTCTTCTTTTCTGGCCTGTTGTAATATGTTTAATTTTGCAGGGGCACTGATTGGGTCAACACCAAGAACACCACCCCCTGGGATTAACCACTTTCTAACTCCAGGGGAAAACCTTTTTTAACCCACGACACTTCACTTGAACAACAAAACATGAATTTTAAAGAAATAGCTAAATTAAACATTATACATAAAAAGACAAAATATTGCCTTTCTGTTAATTTCAGTCTCATGCTGAAGTTTTCTTTTCATTAATGAAGATATCATTTCTGGGTGGGCAGCAAACCTATTCACCAGGACTCAGAAAGAAAATAAAATTCCCTGATATCCTGCTACAGTGTTTGATACTAGTATTTTTGTTTTACTATGATATCCAAACCTTGTGGGTCCTATGGGATTTGCACTATACAAATGTGGTGCCTCCATTGATAACCAATTATCTCGATTCTTTCCTCTCCTTTTCCAAAATCATAGTCATAGAATAGAAAGATAATGACCCTGCCTTCAATGCCCTGTAATATCCTGAGTTGGAAGGGACTCTTAAAGATCACTGAAGTCCAATTCCTGACTTGGCCCCCTCTCTAAAAGCTACTCATGAAATCATTTTTCCGTAGGAAAATGAGCCTGTATGTCAGCTGTCATTTTCTACCTTTTTTTTTAACCCCAAATACAGTATGAGAAGGAAACACAAAATAAAGGGCATAAAATGAGCAAAACTATACTCAAGCCTTTTCATTGCCCCCTTCTAGGCAACAAATTGAGCAAACAGTGTGAGCAACTACAAGAAGAGGATGTAAGAGAAGGGACACGTGGAAAGTCAGAAGTATCATTACAGATGAAGGTGTAACTTGCTGCAGAAAACATTTTGTACAAAATGTAACCTTCACGTTTCCCTCCTTCAGCCAGAAAGCTTAAGGCACACATTTTTTTTCCCAGACTTGAAACCATGTGCCAAAATCAATGCATTCTGCAACAGAAGTGAGTAAACAACACACAGGAACATTTCAAAGATGGGAAAAAAAAGGAACAAATCAGGAATTTCAAGTGTGTCCACCTACAGGAATTAGAAAAATACAAGAAGTCAAATAGAAAAGTTCAGTTTTGAAAAGTTTTGTTAAAATATTGTTTTAATTTTAACCCATTTACCCTTCTTGAAAATTTCTAGCCCAATTCACTTAGAATTTCAAAATTAAGAGTTATTGTTTATTAAACCCCCCAAGGCTTTCTTGTGAAAACTGGCCCCAGTGTGAAGTAAACATGCAAATATTCTTAAGTTGTACCTGAAATACAGTGATTGTCATTAAACTGCTGATAAGTTAATGTTATGTGTAACTAAATGCAATTGTTCCATCATACAGCTGATTGCTGTTTCCTCTGTTGTAAACAGGAAATGACTTCATGGAATCAATCGGTGACTCCTGACATCTTAATGGAGACGACTATAATGTAATTCTGTCTCTACATAGCACAACTGTTCCCTGAAGTAAATTTTCTATTGATATTTTGTAAAAATGCCTTCCATCCACTATATTTCAGGATCTGCAAAGTGTGCTTTTTCCCCTGACAGCTTCATGATGAAGTTGTATGGTGTCTGACATAGTATTTCTTAATGTTTAAGAGGAGACAAACACAAACAGAGAAATGAAACCTAATCTTTTAATAAATGTCTTTTGCTAGCATGTCACTATCTCCAGCAGTAATACTTGCTGTTTTCATTTCTTGTAGTTTCATTTATTACAGATTCTTCATTATCTCAGTACTTCATATGTCATCTACTTAGAAATGAATATGTATTTGACCAAAGGATATAAATATGAGGACAACCAGTAAAAAGTCTCTCTGAAGAAAATTACATTACCTGTGCAAAAATACTAAGTAACAACATTAGGTGAAAAGGGAGTCCCATTTATTTTTTTATATCACAGAGTCACAGAATATGCTGAGTTGAAAGGGACCCAAAAATATCCAAATCCTGGCCCTGCACAGGACCATACCCAAGAGTCACACCATGTGCCTGGGAGTATCATCCAAATGCTTCTTGAACTCTGACAGGTTTGGTGCTGCACCTGCCCCTCGTCGTCCCCTCATGAAGAAGTTGTAGACTGAACAATCCAAGTGACCACAGCCACTCCTCATACAGCTTCCTCTCAAGGCTCCTCACCATCTTTGTTGCCCTCCTTTGGATGCTCTCTAAGAGCTTAATATCTTTCTTATATTGTGGTGCCCAAAACTGCACACAATATTCAAGGTGAGGCTGCACCAGTGCAGAGCAGAGTGGGACAATCCCCTCCCTCAACTGGCTGCCAATGCTTTGCCTGATGCTCCCCAGGACATGGTTGGCCCTCCTGGCTGCCAGGGCACTGCTGACTCAGATTCAACTTGCCATTGACCAGGGTCCACACGTCCCTTTCCATGGCACTGCTTTCCAGCATCTCATTCCTCAGTCTCTACGTACACCCATCCCAGGTGCAGAATCCTGCACTTCCCTTGTTGAACTCCATATAGTTGGTGATTGTCCAGTCCTCTAATTTGTTGAGGTCCCTCTGCAGGGCCTCCCTGCCTTTGCGGGAGTCAACAGCTCCTCCCAGTTTTGTGTCATCTGCAAACTTGCTTAGCATCCCTTCTAGTCCTGTGTATTGTGAACCAAATATTATAAAAGCATTGTGGTCAACCAAAGTATGTTTTTTTGCTTTAAAGATGATGAAGAGTGGAAAAATTTTTAATTATACTGATAGAATGTGTGGGTTGCGGAGGCAGGTAGGAACAGAGAAAATTGCTTCAATGCTGTAATTTAAAAAGAAGCAAAGACAGAAGCACCTGAGGATGTCTCCTGAGGATCTATCAACCCAATCAGCTGCTTGGATTCACATGAAAAAGTTGCCTCTGTCCATGACTAGTACCTTCATTAACTATGAATAGCACAGGAAAAAGGTCAGGGATCACTTTTCCAAGAGATTCAGGATAAATTTCAAATCATCATAGAAAACTTGCAAGAGATATCAGTTGCTGCTTTGCTAGAAATAATAATAATAAAAAGATTCTCATTTTACTCTAAGATGAAAGCAAATGTACTGTGAAAAAGGACTTCAGTGCAGTATTATATTAAAGGATATTTGCCTTTTCAATCTTCATTTTCCAGGCTGTTTAATATTTTGTTAAATGAAAGCTGACCCTGGGGGAAAAAAAAACCAACAAAACCAACAAAAAACCAAGAAACAACATGTCCTAAACTAAATTAAGATGGATATAACATAGCATACAACCCTGTTGCTGTTCCCTCAAGTTACCATGGAAATAATACATAAAGTACATATTACTCCCAGGGGCAATTGCTAAAGAACATCTTTTGAACACTTCTTAGAGCATTTAAAGACACTGAAAATATAAACTTCTTTTCTAAAATAAGCTATAAGTGAAACAAAGAGTGATGAGATGATAACTACTTAATTGATTGAGTGTGTTATCTATCTGTCAAGGATTCCTGCAAACCATCACAATTTCTGTGTAGAACTGAATGGTACAGTATCAAATTTAGAAGATGGAGGTAATCACTCCTTTACCCTCTGAACTTCTCTGTAGCAGTTCTGATTCCACAAAACACTTAAGGCATTTTAACATTAAGATCCAAACACTTTCAAAGGAAAGCTTCTAATTTGAAATACATTTTGCCTTTATCCTATGTGTAATCCTACAGTCATTTTTAATTTTATCCCTGACTTAAGTGCCTTGTAGAACTGTGGCTATGGTAGATAAAAAAAAAAGAAAAAAAGAAGCTGATCTGGATATTAGAATCAGGTTTCATGCCAGGCAGATGACAGCACTTCAGTATTTATGTATTTATACATATGTATTTATATTTTACTTAAGAAGCAATATATATCCAGGTGGTGATGAAAGACAACATGTGAACCACTATCAGAAAGCACTTGGCCATCTGTGCAAAGCTACAGTTTTCTTTAGTTAATTTTATGCTTGTTACATGTAGTGATAGATGACATGAATTAAGTTTTCTGAAATACTTTTACGTACGGATAACATTAAATAACAATAAAAGATAAATGGGTTAGCTGTGGCCTAAATGACAACCATATGGATAATAAGATTTAGCATATGATAAGGAAAATTTTTAGTGAGGTGAAATGTAGTCTGATGTCTATTAACAAGGTATATCTTTTTCACTCCCTAATTTCCTAAGCAAGATAAGGAAGCTTAAATGAGATTCACTCATAATGTGGGCTGATCTCCAACTGCCAAGCTCTGTGGGGCATATGTGGGGCTAAAGTATCTTCTAATTACTTTTTTTCTATTCTACCTTTTTTTTTTCTGCTATAACTTCCTACCCATGGCTTATAAGTAACTTAATGAAGTTTTGTAAATGAAAAACATATTTCTTGGCTTGAGGGCATGATGTGTACTTTTGATTTGCTTCTGACCTGATTTCAGAACTGTTTGCCTCAAATGGGACCAGATATTCAAGGAACTATGAAGTTTTGCCACCTTAACTGCTACTGATTTAATTATAAATTAGCTATAACTGTTTTCTTACAGATGAATTTCTATTAACTGGGAAGTAATGAGTTTTCATAATTTTTTAAAAATATGCACCATCTTAGAAAAAAATATCTGTATTAGGACTCATGTCTCATTCAATTAAATATACACATACACATACACATATACATAGAGAGACAGCTCAGACCATAACCAACTGGGGTTAGGCTATGATACTGGTAAAAGAAACAGAGGTAAGCAGGTAAAGGGAAAGCATACTCTCATGTCTAATTGGTTAATTCTATGGCTAACAGATATCATCTTCATCTAATTCTAGACATTAATCACCAGAACTTTATTTCATTTTGAAGTATGGCAGGCAACTCACATGAAAAGATACAATTTATTTATTATTTTCTATTATTATTACAAAGTACTTACTATTATTTGCTGCTTATTACATTTAAAAATGCCTTGAGTAGTATGAAAAAAGCTTAGTATGCAAAGGCTAAATAAGAAGTATGATTAAAGGTATATTCAAGGAAGTTCCATAGTCAGAGTGATGATGCATGTGCATTTTTTCCTTTTAAAGACCAATGCCTAAAGAAGCCAGATTTGTTTGACTTATCTAAGAGGTATGGCCTAGTAATGTTAAATTCTGATTGAATTATAGAATAAATATGAACTAGAAGAAATTTCTTAAAAAGCCATGGGCAAGGTAGTAGTTTTATATCCTGAACAATTTCAGTAAGAAACTACAGTTTCAGAAAACTCTGCAGTGCTAATTCCCTCAAAGTTTTCAGAAATGTGAAAGCAACATAGGAAGACCTTCAGTGAGTTCAATGAGGCACAGAGAGATTCATGTTATTTTGTTTTCGTCTTCACAATTGTATTTCAAACTCAGAAGTTAAACACTTAGATATTTGTTGTATAGTCAAGTTTGTTTTCACTCACTTCAGTAGACTTAAGGAACATGTAAGGCCATCTGAATATACAAGGCAATCTGTTTCCAAATAAAGCCATGTTGTAGTCACACTTCTGGGGTTTATGAAACTCAAAATGAGCTTAGAAACCCTTGGAATTGGGTCTTGTTTTCCACTAAACTCCAAGAACTAGTTTGACATATTGACATAACAAATTTCTTGACGATAAATGCCTTTTAGTAAGGGGCAGTCAGAGGGTGACACACAGGGAAACCTTTTGTCAGAGCCCCACTTGTGTATTGTCTAAGTTAAGGAAAAATACTTAATACCCATTCCTTTTTTTTTAGGCAATGTGGGAAAGGTTTGTTGTAGCTACAGAAAACTTTTCCACTGCTGTTAGGAAATGTTAGGGAGATAGCAATATGAAGATCTACCATCAATATATTCCTAGTGAAAACTAGAATTTAATTTGCTATTGCTTGGAAGAAACTCTCTTTCCCAGTTGTGAAGGTACAACATTTGTTCTCCTTCTAGTCAGACTGTGTTTGCCATATGGTGTAAATAGGATTAAAGAAACTAGAAAGATCACCTTGCTATTCTGTTGTTATGATTAATGTTATTGGACCCATGGGGAAAAACACTTATATGAATAACATTAAGTAGTTTAAAGCTGATTATCTGTCTGATTACAAAAGGGACTAAAACAGTGCAGAGTAATTTAATTGCAAAGATAACTCTAAATAAAAATTGCATGAACAATATTTTTGTTAGCAGGAAAGTAAACAGGTGTGTTTTCTTGAATCTGAGCTTAGTAAACACATGTGCTGATTTTTATCCTGATACTTCCAGTCACATAAAGACCATCTATTCATTCTTTTAAATCCCAGTTAGTGCTACTGGCTGATCTTATACAAATGTTTCTTCTAAGTTTTGCCTGCATGAGTGTTCTCCTTTCATAGAATAATTGTGGAGGAAATATGGCTGCCTCCTTAGAGAAGCTAACTGCTCTTCCCACTCAGGTGTTCTTTTCAGCATCCCAAGGCATACAATATTAAGATATTGTTCTGAAACTTGTGTACTCCTTCTTCAAATATATTATAGCTGTTCTTAAGCATTCTTGAAAGGTGCATTAATAAAATGGATGGTTCGTTCAGTGCACAGCTAAGCACATAAATAAATAATTTATGAGATTAAGGAGTCATATACTTCTTCATGGAAGAAGAAACTGTACTTTTAGTTTAAAGCCTTCTTCCACAAGCCCATGTCCCCTTTCTTATGGGACTAAAATAAATAAATAAAAAACCACCTAGGAAAAGATCATGTTAACACAAAAAGAATGGAATACATACTGCGAGGAATGTGCTAAGGAAAGGTACAGGCAAAAATTAACTACAGAATCATTACTTTTCTTTTACAGCATATGTCCACAACTTGTTACTTTTATCCACAGTTAGGAAAACTCAGGCTGCTCATTGGTAAAAAGATTTCATAAATGAATGAAAATGTCATCTTCATTGATGAGAAGAATCTATTCTGGTTTTGGTAGATTATGACCTGACATCATCTGATTGTTCAGAAATTATCCCTTCATGGTAATACGGCAACACAAACTTTGAAGACAGGAAGCCTCTGTCACCATAGGTCATGTCTACAAAGTTTGTGTTGCTGTATTACCATGGAGAGATAATATACATTACTGATATATAACCTTGGTGTACAAAAGTTAAAGAAGATGAAAACAAAAACTTGTGCAACTGCTCAGCAGCCCTCTGGTAACAAGTGCATGGCAGGAAGACAGTTTACCCTGTGTACCTTGATGACCAGAGACTGAAGTTATTCTGCAACTTTGCGATTACAAAATCACCTCTTTTTTAGGCAAAAGATCAATTTGTCTAGAGAAAACAATGACTGCATAACCCCCTCCTGCATTTTTTTTCAAACTACTTTCAATCTATATCCAGTCTTTACACAATTTTGTTTCTCTTCTCTGATTTATACTTTCATTTTTCCAGGCTAGAAGACTGTCTTGCTTCATTAGACATTAGAGATTTGCCATATAATTCCCCTCAGCGAAGAATATTTTAAAGAAAGATTTACCACTCAAGAGAATGCTATTTAAGAATTGAGGTTATCAATATTTGTTAGAGTGTAGCTATGTTTTCTATAATAAGGCACATGATAACATTATGTTAAAAGTTTTAAAATACTTGCCTTTTATCTGCTGCAATAGTTTTGCTCTGGGTTTATATACCACTACTGATAGAGTACAAATATTAGAAAATCTTTTACTTTTTGCACCAGATTCAGTATTGAAATATTTTCAATTTTAAATCAATGCATTATTGAAGCTACATTAACTGTTAATTCAATTCATATTTTGAACTTATACCAGCATTTAATTTTATTAAAATTTCAATTCTAAAGAAAAAATTACTTTTTTTTTCTTTGGTTGAGATTGTAGTCCTTGCAAACAATCACTCCTAATGAAACCATACTTTTTTCAATATTTATTTGGACTAAGGAAAGAACATGAGATATTTTAGTTACTAAGTCAAATACTTATAGGTAAAAACACATGCAGTATATAAAAATAAAGTATAATGAGAAACTATGGTTAAAAAATATATGAAAAGATATACTAAGTAAAACTGACAATTTTTAACATTCTTGTCTAAAGATATTTGCTATATAAACCTTTTTTTAAAATATTTTTTCAAAAGATACTTTTACTTTCCAGTGCTAGATCCAACAGTTAATCATCCCTGTATGAGCCATTCTAACCCAGTGTCCCTTCAGATTGCAAAGCCGTTCAAACTATGTTTGTTAAAAATAAAGGTGGACATTAACATACCTCTCAGGAGCACTGTTTAACCTTAATAACTAAGCTGTTTATTGAACCTGAGACCACACCATAGGGGTTTAGCTGTACATTTGTTCCAATAAGATAAGATTCAACCTGTGCAATTTGAAATTTGTTTTTTGAATTTCCCTTTGTCAAGCAAGGGCAAACTCTCTTCTGCTGCACAAACACAGAAATACAGCAGTTACCAACAGTCTCTCAGTATATAATGGAAGGAATGGAATTTCTGAAGGAATGCTTCTGAACCAGCACAGTCCTCCCAACAGCAGAAACCCAGCCAGCTACTGATAAAGGACTGTGTAAAAGCCCTAGAAATCCTACCTCCCAATAAAACAAAAACCACACAAAAGTATATAGCAAGAGAACTGGAGCACCTGGGGTGGGACTGATCTCACCTAAACCCAATTAATAGCCTCCCTTACAGCAGAATTCAACTAATCCAAATTAGACTTTTACAGTACAATAACACTAATTCCACTGAGCGCAAAGAGCAAATACTTGCATTGCTGAATAAAGCAAGGTCATGAAGAGTCCTTTGCCCTTCAGGACAAGTTGCATAGGTTGACATACTGCATAACCCCAGCGAATGGTTTCCTCTGAAGCCTCTTGTTATCTTGCTGCTGGTCCTCATACATTACTGCTATTTGTACATGTGGGTTTTTTTCATTTCAAACTGTTGATATAGCACTGAGGTGCCACCAGGTAGACTGATATTTTTATAGCAAAGAGTGAAACTGAGGACTGTCTAGTGGAACGTGTCTCTGGCAATGGTAGGGAGGTTGGAACTAGATCATCTTTAAGGTGCCTTCCAACCCAAACCATTCTACAATTCTATGATTTGTTTTGCACGTGCCAGAAGGCAGCATGAGGACAGATGGGACAGTACTGGTGTTGCTGTGGGACTCACAAACTGTGTAGGTTATGGAAAGCCAGGACTGGTGCAGTCTTTCTCATACCATGTATTGGGAACTGCCCTTCAAGTGTTCTCCACAAACAACTCTGGAGCAGTCTTGCAAAGAAATGACTAGGTGGTATGGGCCAAAACCATTCCAGTAATGTGTAGTGAGAATGAGCATCACTCCAGTTCTCAAACCCACCCCAAGGACATGCTTTATATAGTACAGACATATTCAGTTACTAGGTCCAAAGTAGATGGCTCAGTGAAAAAGAAAAAAAAAGCAGGAAGAAGTTAGAACTTCTCTAAGAAAGAAGTAGATACAGGATTCATGAAGAAAAAGAGTGAAATAAAGACAGAGATACTTAGGAAAACATATGCAAAGCCAATAAATCAACTCACAACATTAATCAGACTCTCCAAATCAATTTATCTCTTCTATGAGAGTCTCACATGAGCAATATATAATAAAGAGGGGTGCAACTAAGCCATTTTTTTGAATATGACACAAGGTCCACATGTGCACCATCATTAAAATTTGTAATGTTTTGAAATGTAGACAATTGTTTAGATCAGACCTTCTTATTTACATACTGTATCTGTCCTATCCTCAGCTGATTGAAAACAGTAGTTAATTAAGTGTCTGATATCAGTATTTTCCTATTCTACACTCTGAAAAATTTGGAAACTGATGTGAGATTGTAGACTATTGCCCCTTTTTGATTAAATGGAAATCCTAGTAGATAGAACAGGTTTCTTTTTGTTTGTTTGCTTGTTTGATTTTTTTCTGATTCAAGTAGTAATGAGAATCTTGTAGGTGTAACACAACTGATTGCACATTTTCAAATATGAAGAAACAAAAAAAATCCAAAATATGTGAATAAATAAAAAAAATTGTGGATTATTTTTATTTTCAATTTTAAGCACTGATGACTTGCTTCCTTAATAGTACTCTTTCTATTACCACCCTAGACCTGCACACAGCAGTCTTACAGTCCTCTTTTCATTTAAATCCCAATAAAAATTATAAAATGCAAATTATCAAGACAAGAGCTGCTTAAAAACTTGGTGGTGTGTTTGTTTTCTTTTAATGGGGAATACTGATGCTTCTGTAGTTTCCATGCAGTTAATTTCTGGAAAAGCTCCTGCCAGATGGGGAGAGTGTGAGAGATGTGCACAAACTCCTACAGTTAAATACCCAAATTGACACCTAGCAGAATTCATGGGCTCATATGTGTATGCATGTGTATACACATCTCTCTGCCTGTCTGTCTCCCATCTCTCTATCCCCAGACACTCTAAATAATCTGCTCAACTCTATTCAATCATATCTTAAATTTTGTTTTTATTTATTAGTTTTATAGTGCTGATACCATAGTGGGTAGATCAATTTTTAGAAGACTTTGCAGTGGCACTTGAGAAACCTTTAATACTCTCTATTAAATGTTAACAATCACCTTTTAATATGTCCTAATACTTGAAGTCTTGATTGCTATTTTCAAAACAATGCACAGTTAAATTCAAATCAAGTTTGAAATTATGAAGTAGAAGTGGATCTAGAAGCTTCTCAAATGCCACTTTGTATTGATGCAGCAGCAAAGGGGTAAGCCATCTGATGAGCACAATCAAAGGCAGTAGATGTGATATCAGCTACATAAAATGTCACAGTCTGAGCATGCTGTCTCGATAAGTACACCTTTCACCTTTCAAAAATTTGTTTATTTAGGAAACTTCAAAGCTGGTCTAAGAAAAAAATCTTTTCTAACTGAGGATTACTTGTTCCATCATTTATATTAAAAAAAATGGCACAATGTGGTTTGGAAATGAGTTTAGTGCTATCCTGTTGAAAGTTACATCTGAGAACTTTGCACCTTTTGGAAAGTTGTTTCATTTTCATGCATGGTTTCAGTCCTTAAATAAAACAAAAAATAAATTTAGTTAATTTATGCTTATAACGCCATAAAAAATGCTAAGGTATGGACAGCAGTCCCTGGTTTAGACATGTGATGGCTCACATACCCTATCTGGGAAATAACTTCATTGTATACTTGAGTGTAAAGCAGAGGTGTACAAGTTTCCCTAAAACAGAGAAGAATTTACTGACATACTTCCAATTAAGTTACTCCTAATTGAACTTCAGAGCCAGCTTTCAGAGTCAGCTTTACTTTAAGCACCTTTGTATATGCCTTCTTCAGTGGAAATATCTTTCTAAATCAGGATATTTATAAATACTGTGTTTCAAGCTCATATGTTAAATGGTCATCTGCTAATTTAAACTTCTAACATCTTAAAATGTGTTCTTTCCACAAAGTCATTCCAGGCAGTTAATAAACATATTCTGTGAGTTAATCTGCACGTAAAAGAAGAGTTTATGACTTTCCCATCTATTCCATTAATCCCCAATTATTCAAAGTTTTCCCAGTCTCAGTGAGAGAAACATTTATGTCTCCAGGAAATAATTATTTCTGTCCTTTCAAGTACACTCACCATATTCAGGAGGTTACAAAACTGTATTAAAGAACCTATGCTTAAGAATGAATAATTTCCCTGGATTACATTTTCATTACACAATGTTCAAACACTCTTATACCTTAAGCCTAGCAGCAAACTGCTGCATGTTTTTGAATACATTTTCACAGACAAAAATACCTCAGCCTCAGCTATTAGAATATTAACAGCATAAGATTAACATTTTTAATATAAATTTTAATAAGAGCACTTTTTTCTTAAACTTGCCCTTTTTTAGTAATATACTTCCCAAACCCACCAATATCTACAGCATAAAGAAAAATAATTATGTAATGAATATAAAAAGAATTTAATTGTATTGTTGTGTGAATACAGATGATAGACCCAGTAAATAAAATAAAAAAAAAGTTGTTTGATACTGAAACACTGTGAATATTTAAAGAAAAATGCTAAAAATAAACGTTTCCTAGGCATAGATGACTTGTCTTAAAAAAAATAAACATACTCCCGTTTTGAAGACAAGCACAATAAACAACAATAACAAAAGCTCCTTGTCCCACATTTGGTGACTTACAGAGACTATACTTATGTTTTCTGATGTGTAAAGAGGAGGTAAACACTGAAGAATTACTTACTGGGGCTATGCGAGAAATTATTCTGTTAATTAACATTTACTTGTAAATGTTCCACATCTAAGGATAAAAATCCGTGTTATTTTGAGTTAGACCTCTCACAAGTTTAGTTCAGACAAGCCCATAGTGACAAAAGCAGTTTTCTGACAGTGCAACTATCAATTATCAATTCTATTTTTCCCTAGACAGAAATGGTAATTATTTATTTTAAAAATAGTTCTCTCTCCATAAACACTTTGCTGCTTTTGTGGACCTGACTTTTGATACCTCTAACCCTCTGATGTTTCTAGTGATCTTTCAGTCACTTTCTTATGACTTTATCTCCACTTCGTGCCTTACAGTGAAGTGCAAATCAAAGGTCCAGAGAGCTTGAGTTAGGTAAATTTGCATAATATAAAGCAATGAGACATGAAGTTTTCTGTTATTTCTACAAAAATAATTTAGAGACCAATACCTGTAATTCTTCAGATATCACATAAATTTTCATTCTTCCTGTCTACAAAAGCTTACATAAAACAAATCTAACCCTCTTAAAATTGCACATCTGCTATTAAAATTAATAGAATGCAAATGTCCCACAGACTTTTCTAAAAAAAAAAAAAAACAAAACCAAAAATCAAATCCTCCAAAAAGACCACCTTAGTCCCTATCCAATTTTACAGTCCCTAAACCACAATGAAACAATGCAAAATTAACATCTCAATAAAACTTCAGTTGTGCTGGAGAGACATTACAAGACCAGATCACAGTAATCTTTTACAAAGAATACTATTTCTGCATGCAAAATGTGTTTTTTTGATAACTCTTCATGTTAGTAGAGTATTAAGAAAAAAAATTTCAAGCA
The DNA here is from genome assembly GCF_001604755.1 of Lepidothrix coronata. Classification (NCBI taxonomy): domain Eukaryota; kingdom Metazoa; phylum Chordata; class Aves; order Passeriformes; family Pipridae; genus Lepidothrix; species Lepidothrix coronata. Next base: position 1,093,526 of record NW_016690268.1, on the reverse strand, counting down.
CAGTGATTAGCACCATGCATATGTAAGTAGAGATTATGTATGTAAACATTACATATAGGAAATTTCACTGTTTCACTGGCAAATTATTATCACACTTTACACTGCAGTTCATAGGTGGAGTCTGCTCCCAGAGTTGCATTTTTAGGGATAGTGAAGAAAGCACACAGGTGGCTCCTGTGTGGTAAAAATTTCCCTTGTATCCACAGTTGGTCTATAGCCTTGCAGTCTGTGCTTGCACACAAAACTGATTTCAAGGGTTTTCCCTGCTGGTGAAAATCCAGGCTGAGGCCCCATGAGATGCAGCTTCAAGGTGGATGCAGGGTGCCTTGGCAGCTGGCTCTGTGCTTGTGTGAGATATGTGTCAGGGAAGAGCAAAGGGTGCAAATGCAACCTTTTAAAGCAAAGATGAGGGTGTATGGTCCTGAGGCTACAAGGGCAAATTGAATCTCAGACCTTCCCTTCAGGCTCCAAGGTTTTAATAGAAAAGTAAATCTGTGGTTCCAAATAAATAATAAATGATGAAGAGGATATTTCTTCATGAGTACATTCACATAGTCCATTCTGATACACAAGGGAGACAACAGAAAGAACGAGTGCATCATAGCAACAGTTTTCGTGTTTCTGTGTACGAGAAATGGGAACAAATAATTTTCAACACAACATGATGAAGATATTTAGAGCTATTCCTGCATTCATATAGAGAATAAACCTATTTTAAACTAACTTCTTATGCAAACTTTTAAAAATAAGGTCTTTTGTCCTTTACCAATCACACAGAGACTCACAAAATCTTCCTAAAACAGAAACAAGAAAGCAATTCAACTCAGCTGTGACTATAGTAGGCAGTAAAAAGTAAAGCTGAGGACTCAGCTATTTTTCTTTCTTTATTATTCTGATTACTGTTAAAGCCCACGTGGAAACATAAAAAGAAATCAATGAGTATAAACTGATATACATATTTATGCAAATGCCTTTTATATCTTTTACATATTTATAATTCACTTATGCTCTTGCACATACTTTAAAATTTCTTTTAAGATATTAAAAATTCCAAGGACTATACAAAGAACCAGCAACTATGATTTGGGTTTGGGTATTTTAGGTTTTTTTTGGGAGGGGGTTGTTTGTTTGTTTGTTTTTGAGAGTTATTAAAAAAAAGATGGAAATATTGCAACATTCCACATCTACCGATTGTGGGTCCAAGACTTTTTCCTCTGTGGACATAGGAAGAAAGAAATAGAAGAAGGGAAAAATAATATGGTAAAGGCACAGACACAAAAACTGCAATTATGAAGCATGAAATTTTATCAATTTCCTACTCATATAAAAATATTTTCAGTTCATTTGCATTTCAGTGAATGAATACTAGAAAGGTGATTTACTCTTAAAGCATTCTCATTTAAAATGAACTATTTATTTAATAAATGCAACTTCTCTTTCACTTTGCATTTATCTGCAAATAAAGTTCATCTTTTTAAGCTGACATAAGTATATGTATCATGTTCTTAGACATTTATGGAAAAAAATCTCTGCCTATTAGGTTCCAACCTTTATTCTGTGGCATGCAACAAAATCTGCTGTTCCTTATGCTTGTGTGACAATGAACTTCACAAGAGTTTGCTACAGTTCCCAGGCTAGTAAGCAAATGAGACAAGAATTTAGATAAATCACTGCTGGTATGAAGATTTTTGCAAGCACATGCACACATTTTTTGCAGCTCTAAATTCAACTTCTCTGGGAGAAATTGAAAGAAAATGTACTTATATAGTTTATAGTTTGATAGAATCTTTTTCTTCTACGAAATGTTACTATACTTTTAGCTTGCAAATTCTAAAATATAGGACAGATCATTGTATCTTGTCCACAGTTTCTGATCAACTTTCTGTATTTTACCTGTCCTCATCACTTCTCCCCCTTCCTGTGCCGAGTTTTATTCCTTTTATTTGCAGGTTTCGAGTGAGAAGCCTTTTTCTTTAGTAGCTTTATCTGCTCTAGCCCATTCTCTCTGATTTCTTCAACAGAAGTTACTAAGTCTTTTTGGTCTCCTCTTTCTCCCGAAGCTAAGCAATTAAGTTTGAGCTGGTTAATCACCTCACATATTCTTTAAATAGATTTCCTAGCATTTTTCAACAGTGAACTTATCTAAACCCATGATCCCATTTTCTTAATCTCTCTAGTTTTCTTTGAGGTTCTACTAATTTCTTTTTTTCTTGAATATCCTGAATAATTCTGTATCACCTTCAAATATGGAAATATTTCTTCTGAATTACTAGTCAGAGATCACTGAGCTTATTTCTGAATCTTGTGTTTGACACCTTACTGCTAACAGTCACTTATGAAGGACCTCAGTGGAGTCTCTTTCAAAGTAAAAATAGATTATGTCATCAAGTTTCTCTTTATTCACCAACTTTAATCTATCAAATGTTTATAAATAAGTGATTAGAGAATGTTTGGGTTTGTTTTTCTCCAGACACTGCTGATAGCACTCTGCAATATAATGTGTATATATTTCAGAATTTCACTCTTCATTAACATTTTAACTATTTGAATGGTGCTTAGTTAAGATACACTAATCTTTTCCCAGAAAAAAAAATGTAAACCCACAAGTTTCATATATAATATTTTATGAAAGAAATCTTTTTTGCTGTAGAAAATATCTACATACATGTAAAATAGAAAAAAAAAAGAATATACTATGTTATGATTAGTCAGCTCAGGAAGATGTTTATTTTGTGAGCTCATCCTTTGTCTAGTGAAATTTAAAGATAAATAAATAAGTCAGGGCACTAAGCTATACATAAATACATATGCAGTAACATAAAGTTATGAAGTAAAAGAGTGACACCTGAAAATAATATCACCTCAGTAACTGAAGCAAGGCAGCTACTGTTCCAGGCAAGATTTAAGGAAAGACTATGCAGTCTCCCCATCATTTTTTGCCTCCTAATTTGTTTTTTTCTCTATACAATGTTTTTTAATTGCTAGTATATAATTTTGAAGCAGTTTTATGTTAATCATTAGTGACATACAGTGTTTTTGTTTAGCACTGCGCTTTAAAGGGCAATATTAATAGTCTGTTAAGATTCACTGGAACTCTAATGTTAGCCTTATGTAGCTAAAAAGAATTATATATTTTTACACGAATTTTTAAGTTTTTGCCAAAAACCTGCCATTCTTGATCCAGCTATGAGTCCAATGTTCTTATTTCCAAAAAGACTATTTTCTCTCTACATGTCTGGGGGTTGATTCCACTCCAGCTTACACAGAAAAAATGAGTGTGTCATCACACATTAAGTTAATAAATCCGGTGAAACTTTCATTGTTACCTTTGATAAGAAAATGAACATTACTAACAGCAAAATCACAGGTAAAAGGGAAAATATCTAAAAGTTCTATAAAAAGGTAAATCATGTTTACATTACGGTGGCTTTTATAGATGTCTGTAATACTGACATTTCAGTCTTACTGAAAGAAAAAGAACCATTCACTTCTTCATGCCTGCAACTGAGACATATCTTTAGATTTTTAAAACCAAGCATTGCCTTTCTATCAATAAGCATATACATATACATTTATATATATATATATATATATATACATGTACACATTTGGATCATGTGGCTTTTGTGATATGCTCCAGGGAGTGACCCTTCCCTTAGCTAAATCAGTCCTGAATGATTCAAGCCCATCCTGCTCTTTATGAATTAGTCTGCATGCATCTTCAGGCTATATATAATTTGGATGTAAAAAGTATTTCACAAGGCTTTTCAACACACTCAGCACACCATGAATGGTATTTCTCTCATCATGTGATACTGGATCTCATGAAGGATTTAACTGAGGTCAATTTCATTTTAGGGTAAGAAACACTGTAGAAGTATTTTTACAGGTGTTTAAAAATTAATATTTCTATATGGAATGAACATGCTAAATGGCTTCCTTGGCACCTGTCAAGTTTTTGATTCAATAGCAGGAAGATGAAAATCTGTGCTGTGTAGTGTAGTCCCAGCCTGCTGGACTGATCCTTGGACCAGCCTGCAAAGAGACCCTTGTGATGCTTATCTTCAAACAGACACAGTCGGTCCACTCCAAAATGGATTCCAGGAGTGATTCTGCATGCATGAGGTGTGAAAAACCAGGAAGAACAGGTTTTTGGACTCCTCTCATCACACATCCCTCCTGCTTGATCTTGAAGGAAGGCTATAATGTGATACATAATTCTGACCAGAATTAAAATGCTATAAAGTCTTCCTCAAGACTTCACTAGAATATGCATTAAAATATATATTTATGTATAATCGTCTTGCCGTTTGCCACAAAATTACAAGTTCTCCTCCTACGAAATCCATAGTAATAGATACAACATCTGAAAATTTGCTACTCTTTTAAAAATATGGTGTTATAAATACATTTATATTTATATTTATATGGGTGTTATAACAATATTTGACATTTATTAGTCTTATAATGAAGGTTAATATTTAACTTATAACAAAGTTTTATTCTTTCATCTATGGTTATTCAAAGTACTTCAACGTCCACAGCTGTCACCATCTTACACCTTTTTAAATGTCTCCCTGTCAGAAGTAGAATAATGGCAAACTGGAACTGTGGGGTAACTACTAAAAGGAAAGAGAAATTCAGCCATCTGCTGTAGAAATACATATCAACCACTCTGAACAGCTGAGCCATTCATATTAAGTAAAAGACAGGCAACTAAAAAGAAATATTTTCAACATTTCTGAAATTCTGAAGTGTTTTCTCCGCTTGTGTGTAAACTATTGATACTGCACAGTGAAATGTGACTAAGAAACAAAACATAAGCTTAATTGTCCTGACAGCTTCTTTAGCTTAAAAGCAGATACACATTAGAAAAAGATATTTACATCTCCCATTTTCTCTTTATCTCAAACACCTTTATAAACATCTTAGAGCACGTACAAATTTTTGCATGTCAAAGTAGAGGTAAAAAAGTTAAAAAAAAAGTAAAGCATTTAAAAATCACCAGGGAAAAACAACTCCACAACTTATTCAAGCAAAGAACTGAAAATGTGCTCTTCCAAAATTATTGACTCAAAAATCAATGCAATTAACTGGATTTAAGTGAATAAAAAGGTATCAAAAGCAATCAAAAGAAAACAGAGCACATAAAAGTAGTCTGGAAGTCACTGAAACATACAGAGACTATCAATGTATGGGAAAGTTAAGTGCTCTAAAATCTGAAAAGTACAGTTTCACGAAACTCTGGGATTAGAATGGAGTTACTTAAGAAAATTTTTGAAAACAAACAATACAGTAATAAAGAAGTATTGTATTGCATTGATCCAACTGAGATATAACTTGCTTTGCTTTTACAGTCATCTCATGGATCAGAAAGGACAGACTTTTGAAGACATAATAGGAAATGCTAAACAAACAAAGAAAAATGAAATTCTGCCAAAGAAGGTGTATTGCAATACTTATTTTCCATTCAGTTAAAACCTGAAGAATATCCTTTCTAAAACCATGTTTGGAATGAAATAACAAGCCTATAATTCAGAATAATTAAAAAAAAAAACTAAAGGAATTTTAAAATGTCTCCCTGTAATTAAAGTTTAAATTAACTTTCTGACAAGTTGGCAACAGAAACTCTTGGCCTTTTTCATGTTAATTTGGAAAATATAAATCATCTACCTAGGGAATGTCACTGTTTATTACAGGAACTGGATCTTGAATGTTGTTCCAATGTGGAAAAGTTGAAATGGTTCCTTTTTGTTTCAAAAGAGCACAAACATGGATCCTTACCCAGGAGTCTTTTAAATTATTATTGCATATATGTTACACCATATGTTATCCCCTAAAGTAAAACAAGTAGAGCCACTGAGGATACTAATGTAAAAATTTAGACTGTGTTCAACAACAACAGCAACAACAACTCAGATCGGTTGCTGTGCGGGTTACATAAAAGCTAGTGGATTCTGGAAGACGCTTAACTGTTTTGGAGAAATCAAGAAGAATATGTTTCTGGTGTCATCAGGAAGTTGAAATCAGATCATTTGTCCTGCTCTAGGCAGCAGAACTGGGATGCTAAATACAGATACAGAAGGCAATGCCATCATATTGACAGAGCACCTGGATGGCCTGGGAACACTGGCATCTTCACATAGGTACCGTATCTTGAGGAGTTTATTTTCTATATCTTTACTGTTCCTTACCTGACTGAAAGAAAGTCTGTGTCATAGGGAGTATTCTCCCCCAGGTAGTACAACTATTTAGCTCTTGCACCTGACGTGGATTGTAGAGTGGCTTTGAGTAGGTACAATACATTCATAATCACCTGCCTCAAATGATAGGCAAGCAGTAGGAGGTAAGCTCTATTGGAGTCTCCTCTGTCTATATGTAGGAAACACATTATTTTTGAGTTAAAGACCAAATTCTGCAAAACTAAATGTCTGTAGTGATTTCAGCCACAGAGCTGCAGAGAATGCAACAGAGACGAGAAATATTGCTTCTACCAGAACATGTTGTCCAGTTTATGTCATGGAAACCCTTTTCTATTCCTCTTTGAATATTAGCTGTGATCTCACTTCCATGTATTCACATTTTTTTAATCAGTTCCAAATATCACAGCATCTGTAAGGACACAAGAGGTATTGTGTAAATGTAATGTCTCCCAGTGGATGTGAAGAAAACAAGGAGGAGTAGTTTTCAGCAAGCGCTGTAGGTTCCATTATGTAGGAGCTTGCTCCTGCTCAAACAAGGGTGCAAAGCCACCTAGAAATTTATGGTAATACCTAGTTATTATCTTTATTTTGTGATCAGTCTGGGAACTCAGTGATTCATCTTTTATGGTCTTCAGGTTCTCTGAAACAAAGACAGAGCAGCTTCCAGTCCTAAGCTATGCCAAATTCAGAAAGTAGAGAAAATCTGAAAGGTTACAGGCAAAGGTCACTGTCTTGTTAGAGATGGTCACACCAATGTGTGTCAGTAAATCTGTTTCTCTTTCTAACTTGGACCCTATTCTGACTTCAGAGCACCCAAGGTACTTCCAAAGCACATTTCAAAGCAAAGGCCCCTATTGAAAGCCAGTCTGATATTGCCTCTTTCTTTTTTTTTCTACCTTTTTGCCCCAGATTTCCCATATCTGCTTCTGCCGCATGTCTTCACAATAGCCTGAGATTCCAGTTCCTGGCATGTCAGAGCTTCTTGGCTCCTAAACAAAATCATGTTAAGCTGAGCATGGTCTTACTTGAGTTATAGCAATTTGTGGATGTTACAGACATGAAAAATTCAGAGTGGTAAAAAAATTATTTTTAGAAATATGTTCCAGTTAGTATTCTTACATACAGTCACTGAAAAATGCAATTTGAGAATTGATGGTCAACTTATTAGTTCCTAACTTGTCACAGAGCAAAACCAGTTAGTTGTGCTTGTCCCTCTCTTATATTTTACAAGTACACATATGACTCTGTAGTTTAGTATGTTAAAAATTTAACATGACTGCTTCAAGAGAGAAATACTGTCTTGTATTGTGTTGATTTGTCTGACATACGACACATTCAGTTTTCAGACTTTCTCCATTTTCCTTTTGCTATATGATATTAAAATAATGTACGGCTGATAAAAGAATCTGAAATTCTTGCTCCTTGTACCTAATGTGCTTCAGGAAAAATTGTGGTGTCTTCCTAAATCTGCTTCAGCAGCTGTCTACACAGCAGGATGAACAATCTTCCACATCTCAGTAACTGCTAATTACCACTGATGCACAACCTTACCCTATTGCACTGCCATCTCATATCAAAGCAATGCAGGAATACCAAATGGATATTATCTCTGCCTTTTGTGTGAGCTTTTTGTGTCCACTGAGTCTCAGCTGGGGACATATCTTTTGCTGAAATTCAGGAGCTTTACCTAGGATGGATAACAAGGTTTGCTGTAGATTTCTACTTGATATTTTATGGATGTGTCATCTGATCTCCACATGACTTTACAGTTCTTTTTAACATAAATGTATTTTTTCACTCCTTTAAACATTATATCTGGGGTTCATGTTTAATACTTTATGTTTAATATGTTTACTAGCAACCACATTCTTTGGTAGAAAGCCTTATTTTGCAATCCAGAGTGACACACCATCAGTATGTAAAAGTTCATCCTGCACTGTCTTTCTCTTTAAACAGATCCAACACAGAGCACTCAAAAGTTATTTAGCAATTGACATTGACATAACTTTGCCACAAGCAACTGAAGCAATTACAAGACCTGGGATGGGTGCAGCTGAAACACCTTGATAAGAAAGCAATGAAAAATGACACATCACAAAACCAGAATGGTTTCATCAGTGCAACACTAAATCAACATGCATGTTTCTGGCACACCTCATTCCTTTGATAATAGAATAATCAAACAGAGAGGAGGACTGATATTCCCAATTTTTCCTGACAGAATGGAAACGAACTAAAATAAAGCATGCCTGTGCACTGTCATTTGATTGTATTTTAGCCAAGACAGTTTCAATTTAGTGCTCCATAAAACACTTCATATTTTAGTCTATCTTGCCTGTGGCTGGTATAAGAAGATAATCTGTTTGTTGGATTTTTTCTGCATTCCCTAAAAAAATCAGTATTTATTATGACCATTGAAATCAGGCAAGATATTACAATAGCAACAGAAGAACAAATAAAATTTGGAAAACAGGTTACCTGATGTTCTGTGCCTTGTGCAGACAGTATGCCTGAACGGTGGCAAGATTAAATGAGAGGAACAAAACACTGGCCACTTGGGCAGAAAAGGTATCTCTATACCACAGAATTAGCTCTTTCTCCCTTCCTATTAAAAGAATGAGATCTATCCAGAAGAAAGCATTTATTTCTGGGACACTTCAGTTTACAGAATATTTTGGTATTTTTTAATTTCTCTTTCCAAGGCTAACCATAAGTATCTCCTGATTTCTCAGGAGAAATTTAGCATTTCTAATACTTCACTATAATTTTTCCTTCCTTTTCACTTACAATATCAGTGAAGTTCCTTTGATAACATACCCAGATAAAATATCTTCTCTCCCCTCAAATGCTACAACACATGACAATTACAGGAGTTTTTGTCAAGCAGTAAGGTGTTTTATTCTGACACTAAAGGTAAGTCTTACTTTTAATATTTCCATCTACTGCCAGGCAAAGCAATCTTCCTATTTATGTGTTTCTATTACTGTAACATTACGCAGTGATATATCAGCTACAACAAATAATGAAAACTCTTTATTAGAGAAGGTTTCCAAAGTTGTGAGTGGCAGAAGTAATGCACAATGGCACTTGCAAAGTCATCTTTTCCAGCTGCAAGGATAGAGCCTGATAAACAGAGGAAAATTAAATAAGTTTATAGAATCTGTTTATAAATAAGCATTTAGAGAGAGAGAGTGTAAGAGAGGGGCATAGTGTAATAAGTAGTTTTAGTAAGAAAAGTGGAAATTTGATTCAATATGTAATTAATGCTACTATACAAATCTTCATTAAATAATCCAGCGAAATATTCTGACACTAAAAATTTCTTCATAACAGTATTTTCACTTTTTTCTTCTTTTGAAATCAAGTGTGCAAGTTTTCTAGGTATTTCAGTAGGAAAGTGCATAGCAAACACTGCACGTATTTTGATAGTTATCTCTAACAAGGTATTCTCCCACTTACTGAATTATACTGCTATATAAAATAAGAAAACCTCCAACTCTCTTATAAGGAGAGTAATACTTCAAGAATTTAAGGTATGGAAAGGGCCAGAAATAAAGTTGCATAAACTTTTAAAAGACTAATATCTACCTTTAGCAGAAACCAAATGCTGGTTGATGTCTCACAGCTACTGACTGAAACCATTGATTGTAATAGGGAACTTCAGCACCATTGTCAGCTCTGTCTATAATAAATGCATCTACAACCATATAATTTCTAGTAGTCTAGTATTCTAGTTTATTTACATGTAATTTTTTATATTTACCTCTGTATACAAAGCAGCTATTGATTTCTGCTGAAGATTCACTGAACTGACGTGCCCATTTCTTGGCCACTAAGGAATATAAATATTATATCTTAAGATTGGACCAGAGACAATCTCTGTCATTGTTTATTATATTATCAGTTAGAACTGAAGACTTTTTTCTTTTTAAAAATGCTTTTGCTTCCCTACACCAAACTGGTGTATAGGATTTATGAAAAAAAAATGTTAAAAGGAGGGGGTTGAGAGACTACTTAACATTAGAGATTAAAATCATTTCAGCTATCATTTATTCATGGGGCTTCTTTATCATCATTATTTTCATCTTTTTCTTTTATGCAATCATTATGATAACAAATCGTAGTTTTCGTTCAACCTCCTGAGATTTACACTGAAGAGAAAGACAGCTTGTTTGTATTTTCAGTGTTAATTTCACCAGTATGACAAGCAATGTTTAAAATTGCCACTTATGCTTTTTCTACAAAAAAAAAAAAAAAATTCATGACACACAGCGATATAAGATATCAAGATACTTAAATTCAAAAGCACAAAATCACTACCGGACTGTATATTGAATAGCAATGCAGTTTTCCTTTCTGAAAAAAGACTCCAGGAAATGATGTTAACTACACTTAGCACAACCAAAGAAAAGTAGCTCACGATAAGATGTAGGTAGATAAGCTTGAAGAGGGCACAGAACAGAAAAAAGAAAGAATAAAGCCTCCATCCTATGATGGAGAAGCAGAAGAAACTCTCTAATAACAACAATTGGTTCAAGTATGCATGGTATCCCATGCCCCATTCTCGCTAATTTATAACCCTGACTTCTGTAAGCTTGATCACTTGGCTCTTGGTATAATTTTCACAGCAGCCCAATGCAGTTTTGGAGAAGAAAGTGATAACACCTCTGAAAATTAGTCTGGAACTCTCCTCACAGTCTCTGAAAATTGATCTAAAAGGAAATGAATTTATTCTAAAATAAGGGTCCAAAAAGAGAAAGACTTTTAGAGGTACCTGCCTTAAAACTTCCAGTCATTAGCTGAAGTTCAGACTTCAAACTTGTAGTCATCTGTTAGGGCTGGGTTCTGCTAACATTAAGTCTAAGAAATTCCTTTTAATGCTTCCCATACAGCAGCTGCCCAGCCCTCTGCCACTGTTACACAGCACATTTCTTACAAGAGAGTTTATGTTCATATACACTTAAATATTTATATATACTGTCCCACAATATTTAGGATCAGAAAAGGTGTTTAGCATTGAGTCTGTAGATTTCAGGTTTTGTTCTAAAGCCTTATTTTTCCATAAATTTGCAATAGTATGTCCAAGTCAGATAATTCTGCATACTGGAAAAAAATTATTAGTACAGTCATAAGTACTATTAAGTAATCTGGGAAAAGTCTTCCTTGGTCTCTTCTGATAAAAGCATGCTGCTATTCCTAAAGATGATCCCATCCCTTGAATCAAGTATTTCAACAACTAGGAAGATATGTGAGAGGCAAAAAATGAAAAAAATATTAGGAAATGGCCTAGTCTTAGGTTTCCTTAGCATAGCCAGAAGTCTCTTTTTGCCAACAGAGAGGTCATCCTTTAGTCCAGTTAGCAGGTAAATAGAAAAATCACAGAGTCCGTTACCATATGTTTGTATAACAACTTGTCTAATTTTCCTACCTTTTATTGTTTTTTAATATTATTAATAATATTATTATCATTGCAAGCACTCAGATTCACTCGAGCTGACCCACCTGAATTGTTCTAAAGCAACACTATGTTGACAAAATGTGGTACAGATATTTTGCTTTGAAACTTCTTAATGCAATTTGAAGAAAACCTAATGTACATTTTCATGGCTAGGCTTCGCAAACAAAGATTTGGGAACATACATTTTAAGAAAATGTTAAAAGTATTTATCATTTTCATAAGCACTTTGACAAACATACAGCAGGTATGTTATCACTAGAGTTAATTAGCAATTTTAATGCCTACACTGCTTACTCATTATTATGGCATTTCCAGGGAACCTCAGATCCTTATAATATGTGCTGAGAGAAACTATTTTGGTGATTTAGGATGGGATATCTGACCTAAGTAATCTGCAATGCAATTTATATCTGCTAGTCACTGTAGGATCCTTGTATAGTTGATGGGGAGAAATAGGACTGTAATCCTATAGTCAGATTTAGAAGTCTATTTTAGGATGCAGTGAATCACACTCTAGAAGTTCTGCTGTTTCCACTGATTATAAGTGGAAGTAAGTGGAAGATGATTAACTCAGATGAAGAAATCTATAGTTTACATATCTGTGTTCACCTACATGAATTCACCCACAAATTGTGCACACACGCATTTACACATCTGAATTTTATTCTAGAGCTGCATAAATCAGCCAAAAACATTTCATGTCTTAACTAATGAACAGAGGAAGCCCTTGTTACTTTTCTTAAAGCACTGATATTCATCAATGCTTTAAGAAAAAAAACATCATGCATTGATATTCTAATCTCTGACAAACATATTTAAGAGCACCCAATTCATACCATTTTCTTTACCATATCTATAATTTTAAATGGAGCATGGCATAGAAGAAAAACGAAACATCTGATGTCCCAAAAGCACTCTAAATTCATTAGCATGGTCCTAATTAACTTTGCTGCCTAGGAGTTTTAATGAGTTCGGATTCAGTTCTATACCAACATAACTGTATGGCTCCAGTTGTGGAATGAGTTAAGTCAGTTCTATATTGCAGTTCCCTGCCCAATCCTTAATTGTATGTTTGAAGAAAGCTTAGTGACAAGCACAGAAAAACAGCCCGATGCACCAAAACCTGGTGACAGAGAAATATTTCAGATTATAGAGCCTGTGTTCATCAAACCTTTCTTTGCTCTTAAACTAAAAACTTTCACATTGTAGACCTATACTTTTATTTCTCCCATATTTATTTCATCTTGGAAAAGACTGAAAGAACACATTCTCAACTGGAAGTTCTTCAGCTGGGAAATTCATGTTGCTGTGAGTCAAGATCTGTCTGAAGAAAGTTAATCAAAAGGGAGAAAAATGTTATTATGAAGCCATCAATTGGTATAACCTTAGTATAGCTCTAGAAAGCTTAGCTGTGAATAGATGGAGGATAGAGGGTCAGACAGGATGATACCACACAAGGGGGAAAGGGCATGGTTTAAGTAAGGGCAAAGGGACTCTGATTTGCTCTTCACTTCATTGTTATGAAGGTAGGTATGCACTTTACATTTATATGGATACAACATGCACAAACCAGACATCACTATGCTAAGTCTGACCTATCTCTTATTCATGCAGATAATCACATTTTCTCACTAGGACACATACTCATGCTCATTTCTATCACAATCCAAAATTCCCCTCAGTAACTGAAAAACTAAATTTTGTAAACAGTAGTAAAATGAAAGCTGTTGTTATAATATGACCTTTTAAAAGGAAGAGCTTCAATTCATTGCAGACTTACATAGCATTCTTTTCCTTTCTAGAGAATATTTTCATGATTTTCAGTAGATCTATATCTAACCTGAATTTGCTCTATTGTATTTTGACAAAACCACCAAAGTTTTCTCTATATTACGCAATTACAAATTTAATTTGAATGGAGAAATCCATATAACCAGATTTAGAGACATCTGTGCTCTTAACTTACCATGAAGTCTATACATGAGAGCAATTAGAAAGACTACTTTCTCATAATAAATAGCATAAAATAATTTTGACAAGTAGAAGTGAATTGAAATTCATAAACTCATCCTTTCATATTTTATTAAATAGATTTTCCTTTCAAATGTTATTACAGTCAAAAAAATCCCAAAAAATCAAAACCCTCCTACTGTAGTATTTAGCCTGAAAATGCTCACAGAGGATCGTATAATTAAATCGTACATGAACTTTATTATAAGACTGTTTAAAGGCTTCAATTACTTCTAGTATATTTCCTGGTCTTTGAAAACTTTATTGAATATATTCAGACATTCCAAGACTTAGTCTATTTTCCTATACTTAACTTCTGGTATACACAGTCATTTGACAGTCCCTTTACCCATAGTGACTTTGTAAATCATCTCATAAAAAAAAGAAGCCCAGAAGTCTTCCAGGAGATCTTATTTTGGAAAAATGGGTTGAGTGTTAAAATTGCATGTTTGATATAAAAAAAAATAATATCTTTATCTGCAGAGAGGCCAGGGAAAACCTCTCCTCTGTTCTTATCTCTGAGAATTCTCAGCTCAGAAAAGTGATTTGTCTCGTTCTCTTTGTGATTGCTGTGTTTGTATTCTCAGGAGCTAAATGTCTTAATAATGTGGTCCAACTTTAAATTGCCTTTGACTTTTTTTTTCTTAGTGAAATTTCACAACAGTGAACCATGACTGAAATATTTATCTTCATTAGGGTTACAAATGAAAGCCACAGAGATGAAAACAGATACAAAGTAAAAGTGATTTGCATAAGCATCTTTTTTTTTTTAATCAAAGGAATTTGACGGTGAATAAAAAAAATCATTGTACAAAAACTACGTGTGAACTCCATTCTTACAAGAATCATAATGTTTTCTATAATTTAGGTGGGAAAACAAATTATTAGGTCAGTGGTGTGTTGTCTACTGTTAAAAAAATGTTAAGGGCAAAGAAGACAAGCAAATTTTATGTGTCCAGAATGTAGGCACTTGTGTAAGTTTGTCATGTATTTCACCCATCTCTTGCAATCAACTTCAGAAGTATTTCTAGGGATCCTTTCTTCAATAATCAAGTAGATGAGTCACTCTCTTGATAATAAAGGCAGGCTTCCACTGCCATTTGAGAACCCTGCCGTACTCAGAGTCATCACATGGGACTGGTAGCTACGGTTCAAGATCTATAAAAGCACCGTGGAGAGATATCTGGTGTGAGAGTAGGTATCAAAGAACAGATCATGTGGCACTGGATCTTGTGGTTAGGTAACTGAGTTGTTCCTGGATTTTAGTTAACTATGATGTAATGTAGACTTGACTGAATTCAAAGGCTTGCATTTACCTTTAGACACCTCAGTCCAGTGCAAGGTAGTGATGCATTGTAAGACTGCAGAAGCTGTTACCTAGGTTTTTAGAAGCAGGCTGCATTGTCACAGAGGTGCATACGTAGCTGACTTCCACCAGAGCACTAGCGCTCTCTCAGTATGTTTAGCCCCTAAAAACCAGGTTTTTTGCTTGCATTTTGTCTGTATCATGATATAACTCACAGAACATATAACAAGGCTGACTGCAGTTTTCTTATTTTATCAAGACAGATTTTGAATAATGTTGGAATAAAAAAAAAATAAAATCCCCAAATCTTGTCATATATAACAAGCCATGCATTTCGATGTAAGGTTAAGTCTTATATCTGGGATTTCTTTTTATGCTGTATTTCAATAAAACTTAAGACTTTAATTTGTAGGCATGGAATTTAATTTCCAAGGCATGGAATTTGTTCTGGGTTTATGAGTAATATGGTATTTTGATATGAAACTTCTAATATCTGGCTTCACTCTTAACTGACATGCAGCATTTATGTTAAACAATATATTTTTCATATATGTTTAAATTTAGTCTCCTTAAAGCAGGGCAGGCTATAATTTCATGTGCACAAAAAAATGATAGTATTCAAGAATATCAATTAAGTGGATATTCACAAAACAGGATTTGATTTGTATTAGCAAAGCACATAATGACAACATTTACAGCTCCTATGATTTTCCTATCTACAATGTAAGAGGATATAACAGGAAAGGTCAAATATGTAGTCATTTACTGTCTATAACAAGAATGATATAGTAGCTGCAAGGTCCCATCAGCCTAAATGCCAATGACATTTCCATTTGAGTCCTGGCAGTATAAAGACAAACGCTGATTAAATTAAAAGCCTACTGTTATTTAGAGCACATGCTTTTAATCTGAATAAAGAGGTCATCATATGACTGCCCCAAAACATACTTAGTGATATATTAATCACATATACATCATCATCTCCTTATCATAGTCAACATCTGTCTCTTGTATTTCCCTCTTTGTAATTTGAAAATCAACACACCTGTTTCTCCCTCTGAAAAAAGATACCTCCTCTCACAAACCACTTTCACAAAGAGCTGCAGCATGCTTCTTCTATATTAAGTGTAATATTTCAAAGAGGCTCAGAAAGCACACAGTTCTGTAGAGATGGTATTATGTAACCAGATTAGGGGACCTTAAACTCTACCTTTTTTAATGACAGCGAATCCTGCAGTGCCTATTTTAAGTACTTATTTCCTATTTTAGAGAACTTAACATTAAGTCACAGATTATTGAAAATATATTATCACAAAAGAGAATCCGATTTTCACTTTTTAAAAGAAATTAAAAACTCGAGCTAATCCTGATTTTCATAAGAAAGCTACTTTTCCTGTAGCTGTAAAATATTTTATGTTCAAATTATCTCTTTGATCTAATTACAACCTATTCTGTATGTTTCACGTTGATACTCTATGATGTTCAAGAGTTGTAGCAGAGCCCCATAGACCCTCACTTATGGAGTGGTGGAAAAGTCTTTCATAAGAATAGAGCTTGTAATTCCTTAACATTCTGTCTTATTTTTCACAGTCAGAGAAAAAGTCTGAGCTGCTGAATGATACTGTCTCACATTTCAGCTGGCTTAATTAGCAAAAATTTCCCAAAAGAAGGAAATTTTATCCAATAGAGACTATCTGATTTCAGTAAAAAATATTCAAGCAGCTGAAATGCCCAAATCAGAAGTGTTTTTATAATACTATTAAAAGTTCTTTACATTTCAGAATTTTTTCACAAACAAATCTTTAAATTTAGACTGTGAGTTCACTTCCTACATTGGCTGAAAGCAAAACAGCAATAAATATTTTAAGACTTCAACAATTTCCAGACCCCTAGAAGTATAAATTAGCATATTAATGCAATGGTTCATTTGTGTTATTCAAGAAGTTAAACTTCTAAATGACTTAATAAAAAGCTTTTATGACATGACTATGGGAAGACTAGTATTACTGAGAAAGGAACAGGGAGAGGAATGCAAAAATACAAACCCCACATTTGATTAACTGTTCAGTCAAATGATTTCAAAGGTCTCTTGTCTTTCTGTAATTAGTCTAGCAATTAAAAATTGATCTATACACTGAAAATTATATTTGACTTCATAATTGTGTTTTAATCTGCTAGTATCCTAATCAGAAAGACCATTTAATTAATTTCTACATATACTCATTATATGTGTGTCTAAAAACATTCAGTATGTTTTCACTGAGTTCTCTCAAGGAAAAAAGCAAGCAACTGTACTTGTTCAGATTTGGTACGCAAGATGTTTCACTGGTACCTGAGCTTAGTGCTGCAAAATAATATGGGTAGAAATAAGAGAGAACTGCTGGAAGTTTCTTGATTTACTGGCCAACACAAATTGGCTACACTATCCATAAAAGAAATAGTGCTCCATAAACCCTTAAATTGCGGAAATCCTCATGAAACTGATGATGCTTTAGGTGAAGACTCTGAAACTTGGTTGTCTTGGGTTATACAAAGTGCTCTACATGTCACCATTACCCCATAGGCAGGAAGAGTTATGGTCAGTTTTCTGAGTGCACAGCTGTGATTTCCCATAAAAGGTCTATGTTGGCCAGATCTAGAAGCTTCTGGTGCCATTCAGGGCTACAGAGCTGTGCATAAGAGAGGCTCTAAACCCTGCAGATTAATCAATTGCACCATAACTTTTGTGTCCTGAGCTACGGAGGAGTGATCAGGAACAGTGATGCTACCTGCAAGAAAATTTCCTATGGTATGTGCTGTTCCAAGCACAATACATGCACTGCTATGATGAGGATATGTTAGCAACACAAAAGAGTAAAGGCAATGTCAATATTTAAAGCTTAAGAGTTCATTTCCTGTAGCAAAGGAAGAGATGTAGTAGAGAAAGGAAATTTTCTTTACATGAGTATGGCTGCAGGATATAAAATGAGGCTAGTGCTGCTATTGAAGATGTAGAAGGTCCTTTTGCAGACAGACCTACACAATAAGATTTCTTCTAGATGGAAACACCTGATTCTGCCCTGACCTTTTATTATATTATTTCTGTCTTTGATGATTGAGAAAGCTTTATGAGACAAATAAGGGTGCTCACAGAGGTCTCCATTCTCGACAGAGGAGAACACAGCCTTGTAGCTGCAGAAAACAGTGAAGCCAGTCTGCTTCATTAGGTCATTTTTTTAATTGAGTAGTTTCCTTATTTTTATTTCAACTTATTATGTTTTATCTAAGTACATGCTTGGAAAATGATGAGCTAATATTTCCAAATTGTTCAGCAACAGCAGAATGGATAGTCTCTGCTCTACAGATTGTTTTAATCCATGTGTGTACTGAAAACAAACACTATCTACCAGGACCTGTAACTACAAAGTTAGAGGTGGGAAAGGCTTAAAAGACTACCAAATCCAGGTAGTTTTTGTACTCTGATGAGTTTACTCTAACTTCTATAAAGACAGTCTTTAAGACATCATAGCCACAAAATGTGGATANAAGATTTGGGAACATACATTTTAAGAAAATGTTAAAAGTATTTATCATTTTCATAAGCACTTTGACAAACATACAGCAGGTATGTTATCACTAGAGTTAATTAGCAATTTTAATGCCTACACTGCTTACTCATTATTATGGCATTTCCAGGGAACCTCAGATCCTTATAATATGTGCTGAGAGAAACTATTTTGGTGATTTAGGATGGGATATCTGACCTAAGTAATCTGCAATGCAATTTATATCTGCTAGTCACTGTAGGATCCTTGTATAGTTGATGGGGAGAAATAGGACTGTAATCCTATAGTCAGATTTAGAAGTCTATTTTAGGATGCAGTGAATCACACTCTAGAAGTTCTGCTGTTTCCACTGATTATAAGTGGAAGTAAGTGGAAGATGATTAACTCAGATGAAGAAATCTATAGTTTACATATCTGTGTTCACCTACATGAATTCACCCACAAATTGTGCACACACGCATTTACACATCTGAATTTTATTCTAGAGCTGCATAAATCAGCCAAAAACATTTCATGTCTTAACTAATGAACAGAGGAAGCCCTTGTTACTTTTCTTAAAGCACTGATATTCATCAATGCTTTAAGAAAAAAAACATCATGCATTGATATTCTAATCTCTGACAAACATATTTAAGAGCACCCAATTCATACCATTTTCTTTACCATATCTATAATTTTAAATGGAGCATGGCATAGAAGAAAAACGAAACATCTGATGTCCCAAAAGCACTCTAAATTCATTAGCATGGTCCTAATTAACTTTGCTGCCTAGGAGTTTTAATGAGTTCGGATTCAGTTCTATACCAACATAACTGTATGGCTCCAGTTGTGGAATGAGTTAAGTCAGTTCTATATTGCAGTTCCCTGCCCAATCCTTAATTGTATGTTTGAAGAAAGCTTAGTGACAAGCACAGAAAAACAGCCCGATGCACCAAAACCTGGTGACAGAGAAATATTTCAGATTATAGAGCCTGTGTTCATCAAACCTTTCTTTGCTCTTAAACTAAAAACTTTCACATTGTAGACCTATACTTTTATTTCTCCCATATTTATTTCATCTTGGAAAAGACTGAAAGAACACATTCTCAACTGGAAGTTCTTCAGCTGGGAAATTCATGTTGCTGTGAGTCAAGATCTGTCTGAAGAAAGTTAATCAAAAGGGAGAAAAATGTTATTATGAAGCCATCAATTGGTATAACCTTAGTATAGCTCTAGAAAGCTTAGCTGTGAATAGATGGAGGATAGAGGGTCAGACAGGATGATACCACACAAGGGGGAAAGGGCATGGTTTAAGTAAGGGCAAAGGGACTCTGATTTGCTCTTCACTTCATTGTTATGAAGGTAGGTATGCACTTTACATTTATATGGATACAACATGCACAAACCAGACATCACTATGCTAAGTCTGACCTATCTCTTATTCATGCAGATAATCACATTTTCTCACTAGGACACATACTCATGCTCATTTCTATCACAATCCAAAATTCCCCTCAGTAACTGAAAAACTAAATTTTGTAAACAGTAGTAAAATGAAAGCTGTTGTTATAATATGACCTTTTAAAAGGAAGAGCTTCAATTCATTGCAGACTTACATAGCATTCTTTTCCTTTCTAGAGAATATTTTCATGATTTTCAGTAGATCTATATCTAACTTGAATTTGCTCTATTGTATTTTGACAAAACCACCAAAGTTTTCTCTATATTACGCAATTACAAATTTAATTTGAATGGAGAAATCCATATAACCAGATTTAGAGACATCTGTGCTCTTAACTTACCATGAAGTCTATACATGAGAGCAATTAGAAAGACTACTTTCTCATAATAAATAGCATAAAATAATTTTGACAAGTAGAAGTGAATTGAAATTCATAAACTCATCCTTTCATATTTTATTAAATAGATTTTCCTTTCAAATGTTATTACAGTCAAAAAAATCCCAAAAAATCAAAACCCTCCTACTGTAGTATTTAGCCTGAAAATGCTCACAGAGGATCGTATAATTAAATCGTACATGAACTTTATTATAAGACTGTTTAAAGGCTTCAATTACTTCTAGTATATTTCCTGGTCTTTGAAAACTTTATTGAATATATTCAGACATTCCAAGACTTAGTCTATTTTCCTATACTTAACTTCTGGTATACACAGTCATTTGACAGTCCCTTTACCCATAGTGACTTTGTAAATCATCTCATAAAAAAAAGAAGCCCAGAAGTCTTCCAGGAGATCTTATTTTGGAAAAATGGGTTGAGTGTTAAAATTGCATGTTTGATATAAAAAAAAATAATATCTTTATCTGCAGAGAGGCCAGGGAAAACCTCTCCTCTGTTCTTATCTCTGAGAATTCTCAGCTCAGAAAAGTGATTTGTCTCGTTCTCTTTGTGATTGCTGTGTTTGTATTCTCAGGAGCTAAATGTCTTAATAATGTGGTCCAACTTTAAATTGCCTTTGACTTTTTTTTTCTTAGTGAAATTTCACAACAGTGAACCATGACTGAAATATTTATCTTCATTAGGGTTACAAATGAAAGCCACAGAGATGAAAACAGATACAAAGTAAAAGTGATTTGCATAAGCATCTTTTTTTTTTTAATCAAAGGAATTTGACGGTGAATAAAAAAAATCATTGTACAAAAACTACGTGTGAACTCCATTCTTACAAGAATCATAATGTTTTCTATAATTTAGGTGGGAAAACAAATTATTAGGTCAGTGGTGTGTTGTCTACTGTTAAAAAAATGTTAAGGGCAAAGAAGACAAGCAAATTTTATGTGTCCAGAATGTAGGCACTTGTGTAAGTTTGTCATGTATTTCACCCATCTCTTGCAATCAACTTCAGAAGTATTTCTAGGGATCCTTTCTTCAATAATCAAGTAGATGAGTCACTCTCTTGATAATAAAGGCAGGCTTCCACTGCCATTTGAGAACCCTGCCGTACTCAGAGTCATCACATGGGACTGGTAGCTACGGTTCAAGATCTATAAAAGCACCGTGGAGAGATATCTGGTGTGAGAGTAGGTATCAAAGAACAGATCATGTGGCACTGGATCTTGTGGTTAGGTAACTGAGTTGTTCCTGGATTTTAGTTAACTATGATGTAATGTAGACTTGACTGAATTCAAATGCTTGCATTTACCTTTAGACACCTCAGTCCAGTGCAAGGTAGTGATGCATTGTAAGACTGCAGAAGCTGTTACCTAGGTTTTTAGAAGCAGGCTGCATTGTCACAGAGGTGTATACGCAGCTGACTTCCACCGGAGCACTAGCGCTCTCTCAGTATGTTTAGCCCCTAAAAACCAGGTTTTTTGCTTGCATTTTGTCTGTATCATGATATAACTCACAGAACATATAACAAGGCTGACTGCAGTTTTCTTATTTTATCAAGACAGATTTTGAATAATGTTGGAATAAAAAAAAAATAAAATCCCCAAATCTTGTCATATATAACAAGCCATGCATTTCGATGTAAGGTTAAGTCTTATATCTGGGATTTCTTTTTATGCTGTATTTCAATAAAACTTAAGACTTTAATTTGTAGGCATGGAATTTAATTTCCAAGGCATGGAATTTGTTCTGGGTTTATGAGTAATATGGTATTTTGATATGAAACTTCTAATATCTGGCTTCACTCTTAACTGACATGCAGCATTTATGTTAAACAATATATTTTTCATATATGTTTAAATTTAGTCTCCTTAAAGCAGGGCAGGCTATAATTTCATGTGCACAAAAAAATGATAGTATTCAAGAATATCAATTAAGTGGATATTCACAAAACAGGATTTGATTTGTATTAGCAAAGCACATAATGACAACATTTACAGCTCCTATGATTTTCCTATCTACAATGTAAGAGGATATAACAGGAAAGGTCAAATATGTAGTCATTTACTGTCTATAACAAGAATGATATAGTAGCTGCAAGGTCCCATCAGCCTAAATGCCAATGACATTTCCATTTGAGTCCTGGCAGTATAAAGACAAACGCTGATTAAATTAAAAGCCTACTGTTATTTAGAGCACATGCTTTTAATCTGAATAAAGAGGTCATCATATGACTGC
The DNA here is from genome assembly GCF_001604755.1 of Lepidothrix coronata. Taxonomy (NCBI): domain Eukaryota; kingdom Metazoa; phylum Chordata; class Aves; order Passeriformes; family Pipridae; genus Lepidothrix; species Lepidothrix coronata. The sequence continues at coordinate 1,070,937 of NW_016690268.1, read as the reverse complement.
CCCAAAACATACTTAGTGATATATTAATCACATATACATCATCATCTCCTTATCATAGTCAACATCTGTCTCTTGTATTTCCCTCTTTGTAATTTGAAAATCAACACACCTGTTTCTCCCTCTGAAAAAAGATACCTCCTCTCACAAACCACTTTCACAAAGAGCTGCAGCATGCTTCTTCTATATTAAGTGTAATATTTCAAAGAGGCTCAGAAAGCACACAGTTCTGTAGAGATGGTATTATGTAACCAGATTAGGGGACCTTAAACTCTACCTTTTTTAATGACAGCGAATCCTGCAGTGCCTATTTTAAGTACTTATTTCCTATTTTAGAGAACTTAACATTAAATCACAGATTATTGAAAATATATTATCACAAAAGAGAATCTGATTTTCACTTTTTATAAGAAATTAAAAACTCGAGCTAATCCTGATTTTCATAAGAAAGCTACTTTTCCTGTAGCTTTAAAATATTTTATGTTCAACTTATCTCTTTGATCTAATTGCAACCTATTCTGTATGCTTCACGTTGATACTCTATGATGTTCAAGAGTTGTAGCAGAGCCCCATAGACCCTCACTTATGGAGTGGTGGAAAAGTCTTTCATAAGAATAGAGCTTGTAATTCCTTAACATTCTGTCTTATTTTTCACAGTCAGAGAAAAAGTCTGAGCTGCTGAATGATACTGTCTCTCACTTCAGCTGGCTTAATTAGCAAAAATTTCCCAAAAGAAGGAAATTTTATCCAATAGAGACTATCTGATTTCAGTAAAAAATATTCAAGCAGCTGAAATGCCCAAATCAGAAGTGTTTTTATAATACTATTAAAAGTTCTTTACATTTCAGAATTTTTTCACAAACAAATCTTTAAATTTAGACTGTGAGTTCACTTCCTACATTGGCTGAAAGCAAAACAGCAATAAATATTTTAAGACTTCAACAATTTCCAGACCCCTAGAAGTATAAATTAGCATATTAATGCAATGGTTCATTTGTGTTATTCAAGAAGTTAAACTTCTAAATGACTTAATAAAAAGCTTTTATGACATGACTATGGGAAGACTAGTATTACTGAGAAAGGAACAGGGAGAGGAATGCAAAAATACAAACCCCACATTTGATTAACTGTTCAGTCAAATGATTTCAAAGGTCTCTTGTCTTTCTGTAATTAGTCTAGCAATTAAAAATTGATCTATACACTGAAAATTATATTTGACTTCATAATTGTGTTTTAATCTGCTAGTATCCTAATCAGAAAGACCATTTAATTAATTTCTACATATACTCATTATATGTGTGTCTAAAAACATTCAGTATGTTTTCACTGAGTTCTCTCAAGGAAAAAAGCAAGCAACTGTACTTGTTCAGATTTGGTACGCAAGATGTTTCACTGGTACCTGAGCTTAGTGCTGCAAAATAATATGGGTAGAAATAAGAGAGAACTGCTGGAAGTTTCTTGATTTACTGGCCAACACAAATTGGCTACACTATCCATAAAAGAAATAGTGCTCCATAAACCCTTAAATTGCGGAAATCCTCATGAAACTGATGATGCTTTAGGTGAAGACTCTGAAACTTGGTTGTCTTGGGTTATACAAAGTGCTCTACATGTCACCATTACCCCATAGGCAGGAAGAGTTATGGTCAGTTTTCTGAGTGCACAGCTGTGATTTCCCATAAAAGGTCTATGTTGGCCAGATCTAGAAGCTTCTGGTGCCATTCAGGGCTACAGAGCTGTGCATAAGAGAGGCTCTAAACCCTGCAGATTAATCAATTGCACCATAACTTTTGTGTCCTGAGCTACGGAGGAGTGATCAGGAACAGTGATGCTACCTGCAAGAAAATTTCCTATGGTATGTGCTGTTCCAAGCACAATACATGCACTGCTATGATGAGGATATGTTAGCAACACAAAAGAGTAAAGGCAATGTCAATATTTAAAGCTTAAGAGTTCATTTCCTGTAGCAAAGGAAGAGATGTAGTAGAGAAAGGAAATTTTCTTTACATGAGTATGGCTGCAGGATATAAAATGAGGCTAGTGCTGCTATTGAAGATGTAGAAGGTCCTTTTGCAGACAGACCTACACAATAAGATTTCTTCTAGATGGAAACACCTGATTCTGCCCTGACCTTTTATTATATTATTTCTGTCTTTGATGATTGAGAAAGCTTTATGAGACAAATAAGGGTGCTCACAGAGGTCTCCATTCTCGACAGAGGAGAACACAGCCTTGTAGCTGCAGAAAACAGTGAAGCCAGTCTGCTTCATTAGGTCATTTTTTTAATTGAGTAGTTTCCTTATTTTTATTTCAACTTATTATGTTTTATCTAAGTACATGCTTGGAAAATGATGAGCTAATATTTCCAAATTGTTCAGCAACAGCAGAATGGATAGTCTCTGCTCTACAGATTGTTTTAATCCATGTGTGTACTGAAAACAAACACTATCTACCAGGACCTGTAACTACAAAGTTAGAGGTGGGAAAGGCTTAAAAGACTACCAAATCCAGGTAGTTTTTGTACTCTGATGAGTTTACTCTAACTTCTATAAAGACAGTCTTTAAGACATCATAGCCACAAAATGTGGATATGAGATGGAAATGTACACCAGCACATGTAAGCACACATGGTGGAACAAGGTAAAATATGTATACATAATATGGAGCCTCACAAACTGAAGTTGCAGTTGGTATGTAGTCAAGATGTTGTGGTAGGAAAACCCAAACTTCTCCTGTTGAAATGTGTCCAAGTACTTTAGGTAGGGATGTGCACTGTGATGTGACTGGCAAAGAGACTGCCCAGGAAGAAGAAGAGGTTCAGGGTAGGTGTGAAAAGATGAGCCATCTGTGGCTGCTTATGTAAACACTAACGTCCCTCTGAGGTTAGGCTTAAGGGCATAAATAAAGGGTCAAGCAAGTCATGTCATCAGACACCAGGTTGTCTTGTTGTTAGTCTCCTTTCTGATTCCATTTTGAACTGTTCCAAACAGTTTTTGCAAGAAATGAATGACGTGGGAGGTAGTGAAGTCATAGGCAGTAACAGCTGTGAGGCAATCCATGTCACTTGTTCTCACTGACAAGAAGTGTTCCTCTTTGATTCAGTAGTATTGTCCCGTCCATAAGGTCCAGTCTAGCTCTTTTCCAGGCCAGGGTGGACAAAGGATGGCCCATCCCTCTAATTTCTCACTAGTGTACCAGGGCACTACTCATCATGCTCTGAGGCATGTTTTTATGTCGATAAACCTGATGAAGAAGGGTCTCAGTGTGACTTTGATTGAAAGTTGACCAACTGCTTACTGGGTTTTCATTTTAGACTTTTAAGACATCAGTGCAGGATCACTTAAGTTTCTGAACAGCTTGTGAGGGAATGTATGATTCACTGTTGGAAATCAATGAATAAAGATGCTGAAATTGCTCTTCCTCCTCCTGCTCTCCATTACTAGCAGCAATAAAGTTCAGAGTTTTTCATACATTCATTCCCTGCAGCAAAAAACATATCAGCTCTGTCTTCATACCTTTCCTAAGGATGAATATAATTTTTGTCTAAATGATCACTCTTCTTTTAAGTCAAAAAAGGCCACAACTCTCTGGCCAGCATAATCTGTTTTAAAGATTTCTTTAGTTAAGTGTGGAGAATCTTTATGCTAGGCGTAAAGTTCCATTACACAGATTAAAAAAAAAAAAAAAAAAAGTATACTGCCTCTCTGACAGTTTAGTTTACCATAAAAGTTCAGCTCCTTGGAAGTCTGTGACCATAATAAAAATAACAGCTGGCAGACAAATAAACTCAAAAATAGTTATGTAAAGAATAACACTTGCATGAAGACTAGGTATAGATCATCAGAAAAAGAACCTAGGCGCTAAATAACATGAAAAGTTCATGAAAACTACTAAAGAGCTGCAATTTCCAAAATCTCTATGAAGTTATCAAATCTTTTAATTGGTGGGAATCTCTAAGTCCTTTCTGTAAGCAAGTTCAAATAATGTACAAATTAAATCTTTCTATTTTCCTTCTTTTATTTAATTTCAAGCACTTTTTTCCCCCCTCAAAACAATGAACATAAACTCAAGTTCCTTTTTTCAGATGCTACTTACAGAAATTGAGTCCTGGTAGAGATAACCAGTTTTCTGTTGGTACCTGATTCTAACCTTTAATGGGCATTGGACTAGATCCTTGAGAAATAGAGACAGTACAATATGGTCACCAGAATTAACCATTTTAAAGTACCAGACTGAAAATAATGCAGGCTTACATGTTTAAAAGTATGCCAGATATATAGACCATACCTGATTAGCACCAACTTATTCTCTATTTCAAATAGCCTTTCAATGTTAATCTATGTAAAATTTAAAATGTATTTTTCTAGTCCCTATCTGTGTTTCCAAATGTTATAAATAAGCAGATTATGGAGGATACTTTCAAAAACCCGTGCATATCTATGTCAATCTACTCCAGACACTGCCCAGAAAAGCACCATATCATAGTCAAATATGTTGAAATATGAAATGATTTCTTCATGTACGATAATAATCCTCAGACTCTCGTCACGTTCCTTCTATCAGTATACAATTTGTTTGATGTATAACTTCAACAACAAGCATTGCTGATTTCAAAGAAGTTTGGCATTTGGTGTTTGAAAGTAGCTATAACATAGAAAGAGCTGTACCACTCTATTTCAAGAGAGACATTAATTTTATCTTCCTTGCATCCTGCAGGAATACCCTGCTAGAGCTCAATGTCCTTGCTAGACAAATACAACTCAGTTGGCCAAAAGTCTGAACTGTCTACTAGGCTTGGTTGCCTAGTATTTCAGGAATAAAAAACAATAGCAAAGACAGAAGAGAAACATCTGTAAATGCTACTTGCTGTCACAAATCTTGGCAGCACTCACTGACCTATAGCTTTAACATATCAGCTTCTCACTTCTTAAGACCTGAAGTGTGAAGAGCATTTTCCACACTTCCTTTTGCAAAATGATAGGCTCTAGTCAGTTCACAACAGGGAAAAATGGAAGTTACCCAAATTGAAGGTCAGTGCTTAACTATAGTTTTGCATGCACACAGTTCCGCTACTGATAATCGCCTATTCCTGTTTTGTTATCTTTGTAGTCAATACACATAAATAAAAAAACCTGGTGTAGAGGTTTGATTCTATTATCTTCTGTCAACTATGCTTTTGACTGACTGAGTCGTTGCACTCATTCTTCATTTGATTCAACTGTATCTAATCCTGTTCACCCACCTGTGAAATCTTCCAACACAAATCTTCAGATTTTCTTCTCTCTAAACATCTGATGAACTATGGGGACAAGGCCAACTGGGAAATCACTTGCAATTGACAATACTAATAGCAGATAGACTTAATCCAGCTCAACCAATCTGAACCTTCAAGTGGTTTTCAAGTGAATTTCAGAGGTACTTCTGGGATACCATGTGTAGCCACAAGAGACTTGCTTTCTTTCTATTTCTCTGCTACCAGAAAGATTCCAGATACTGAATCCTGTATATAAGGCATGTGGTGTAGCGCAGTTAACACAGAAAATATGTAGAGTATTTCCCAACTTGTTTCACAAGGACTGTTATCACCCAGCCAGCCTGCACCAGCATACGTTGTGATGTCAGTCAGCTGATGCTGTTCTTGGTCAGCATGAAAAAAATATAAGCTCACAGTTGCATCTAATTAAAGCGAACATGAAAGTAAATGTAAAGAAACATTTTGGATACTGGTATGTGCATGTTACACTAAGGGTAAAGGGGCAAGAATTAGAAAAAGGAAGGGACTGCTTTGATTTTTTAAAAGGGAGTGCCCTTGATTTTTAAATTCATGAGGCCAAACAGCATACAGATGTGCAAAAACACTGTGGTTGTTCCTCCTGGTGTGAATAAGTCCCACTCAGCACCACATTTTCAGTCCACCAACCTACTGACTTTTATTTCAGAGTATTTGAGGAAAAAAAGTTGCAGAAGTTTGTAATTTCTCATAAAGAACAGTTTAATATGTCAAAGACCTTTGGCCAAAGCTATCCTTCATTTCATGTTGTCTGGGCATATGTATGTCCCCATTTTCCACTAGGTGATATATTTTCAAGGAAAACTGCATGATACTATGCAAATTTACTACATCTGTTTTGATCTGTGTTCAAGGTCATGTTGGTTCTTTCTGACTCAAGGGACTATTGGTACAAAAGAGCTGAGTACAGGAAGAAAGAAAGAGATGCATTCAAAAGGGAAAGTTAAAATAGAAGAAAAAATGTGATTTTCAAAATTATGAGGCCACATCTGCAATAAAAAAATAGAACTAAAAAAATCTTTCTAGATGTCAGAATATGTAATTTTAAGATCTTTTATAATACAAATCAACATGAACATCGGGTTCTTCATTAATCTTCAGCATTAATTTGATTGAACAAGTACTTTTAGTTCTGCACTTTCTGTCTGAATGTACATTGCATATATGTATACTCCTATACAAAGAGCAAAAAAGTGAGGGCATGCTTTCAGTCTGTTTAGCACATAAACTGAGAACATAAACTTTATTTTTTTTGAAGAATCTGGATGATGAAGCAAAGCCCTATGCCATTTGGGGAGCAAATGAGAAAAAGGGTCTTCACACTGCCAAAACATAAAAAATTCCTGTAAATAAAGTGTAGGGTGTGCTATTACACTTTCACAGAAGAAAATAAGACCAACAGAAGGCAAGTTGGGAAAATAAAGGTGTCAATAATTTTGAATACGCTCTTATTAACTAAGCAGAATCTACTAAAAGTTAGTGGGAAGGTGTGGTTTTCAGCATCGCTAAAAAATGCTGCTACCTCTCGCTATTTTGCCATGGAAAGTAAGATTTCAGTGTATTTCTTTCACTTAACTTCTAAATCTGCTGATACTGATAGCAGCATGATCACACTTGGCCTTATGCATTACAGAGCATGAGACTACCAGAGTATCAGAGAATGCATGTCATTGATGGGCAGAAGGGCCTCAGAAACACAGTACTTAGCCCAGACCTCCAGTCAGTCATTTCTACCTTCCTTCTTCTCTTAATTTTTCATCCTTTTCTAACAGTCAAAAATCTTACAAAACAGGGTATGGGAACTAAAAAGCCATGTGCCTTTTGAAATTACTTCATAGCAACTTACTTTTCCCCTATTCCAGCCTGTTAAAATTCAGTCCTTGTTTTCTTACCATTTTGACTCATATATTTTGTTTGATGGGGTTTCGTTTGTAGTGTTGGGTGAGTTTCTTTTTCTTTTCTTATTTGGAACCAAGATGATAAGGAATGAAGATCCTTTTAAAAGACTGTATTATCACCATGTAATCTGCAATATTGATTTCACTGTAAACTTCTCATGTTTCCTCCATAGCCATGGAGGAAATCAAAGGATACTGTCATCCTTCTGCTGACAATTTAAGAACTCCTGCTAATGGATAGTGCAGTGAAATTACATTTTCTCTCCCTCTTTGTCTAAGAACTATTAATAGGTGCTGGATTTCTTCAGTAGGGAGAAAAAGGGCCACTATAATGAATGCATTAATTTTTTATCTCCTGATTTGTTTTCTTTTTGTAAAGCTGTGGGTTTGGCAATGATAAAAAAAACATTCCTAGCAACAGAGCACAGTTAGGGAGCATTGCTATTCATTGGTAAATACAAAGTTGAGTATTACAAGAATTTAGATGTGCTTGCTATACACAAATACAGACCTACATCACATATTTTCCTTATGTTTTTATACACTAGTGATGCTTTTTAGAGACATTATGCAGAACTAAGTTTTATGAACATGAAATACATTATTCCACCATAGGACTTCTCAGAAAACACAGTATTTTATCTCCTTCTGTTCTGAAGATAAACTCCCATGTCACTGACAGAATTACACTGACCTGAAATCAACACAACACGGGACCATTATATTTAAGGTCCTAAGGAGCTATAATCTTTTGAACTCTTAAACTCTTTTGAACTCTGATCTGACTACTGGAAAAATGCAAATTAAACCTTCATTTCTTTCAGTCTGTAGTTTGTTTATGCTACTGCACAAATACAGCCTCTTCATATCAAAAGGGAACTCACAAATCAAATAAAAAACCGGATAGTTAATTGCTACTTTTCACAGCTGATAAAAATGCACATTAGGTAATGTTACAGGAAATTTTTTGTATCAGTTACTCTCTGCAATTTTTATCATATCTCCATTGATTCCAGCATAAAGTCTGTATTTCAAAAAGTCATCAGAGGCAGCTAGCAGACTGCTTAAAAATTATTCAAATGTCAAATTTCTGATTTTCTATAATGCAGATGCTAGCTTTTAAAAGTTGATATGTGAGTGAATTTGTACATGTTCATACATTAACAAACAATACTTTCTGCCTTTATTCATGAAATATAGTACTATATGGTTTGTTCAAAACAGTACACAGCTGCATTCAATGTTCCCTCCTGATAGACAAGAAAATATTTCAGAAGGCCTGTAAAAGCTATTAGTCCACAGATATTTGGTAGGAAACCTTGCATATTCTGAAACCAGCTAGTTAATGTTTCCGAGGGAGCCAACTGAACCCATGGGAAAAGAATTGGGGCTACACCACCACAGACCTCATTCATCACTTCCTGACAGTGGCCTAGATAAAGTTTGCAGTTTTTCCTGTAAGTGCTGCTTTGGGAAGTATAAATGCACCAGGTGCAGTGACTCAGTTTCAGACTAACCCTATTCTTTCAAACCAACAAGTAAAGTATATAGCTTTCACCAGCTGCATGCAGTCCATGTGAACATATAGAAAATAAGATAAAGGTACATATGTGATGGTAATTAATTTGTTTTGGATCCACAGCATATGATTACATGCTTTCATTACACTTTTTGCGTGTATCATGCTCTATGCTCTTGGATGCTCTGATTTTCAGAGATACTAACAGTATTTAATTAGTTGACTATCACCAACAACTGCAATATAAAGACTGAGTAATTGCATATTTATAAATTACAATAGGAACAAAATGTGCATCTTTGCCCAGTTCCCAAGAACAACTACAATACTCACTGACAGAAAAAGAGTTTTCTCTTTTCTCTTATCTCCTTGTCACCCCAGAACTTGTTAATAAGTTATTTCACAGTTCCTTACATAAGGGAAATGGAGTCCTGCCCACACTGATGCATTTTAATAGCAATTATGTTTGTGTTCTTGCACTAATGTCCATCATAATGGTATCTAAGTATTCTCTAAAGATTCAAAGTGATGTATGACAAGCAGTATAGCTTCCACTTTTCTGACTCAATATCTTCTTTGCTGATGAAGTATTTTTAACTTGCTTTCTATTCTCCTTGTGCCTTTTTACTTCTATTTTTTTGCATATTTATATTGAGCATGTTTTAAAGGAATAAAAATAGAAGAGAGCATTATCCATTTTACATGGATATTTTTATACATAAATGTTCTCCATGCACAACTAGAAACACTTAAGGCATAGAAAAATGTGACTGCAAATGATGTGAAGGCAACTTGCCAAACAGAATGTATTCAGTCAGAGGTGAGCTCATACGTGTGTTAAAATTTTAGCATGTTTAAGCACTAATTCGTGCTAAAGGTAGATAAGCAGATAAAAACGTCTTTCTTCAGATGAAGAAACGTGAAGACAGGGTTTTGTGTATGAAATGAGGCTTCCTCTGCATCCTTTCATGTCTCCTTATAGACTACCTTGAAATACAGAATCATACCAGCACAAGTTATATACTTCTTCTCCCATGCTATCTCCTACACTACAGGTAGTAGTCCCAGAATAAAAGATAAAGTAAAATACTAGCCACATTTTAGTCAGGATTTTACCACAGAAGAATATGAAGGTGGAAACTGTAGCTTGACTGTACAGTTTCTCCACTCTGGGAAGTAGAAAAAGTGTGATCCTAAACACTGAATTTCTATGCAGCCTTAACCACATCCCTTCCACCACATAATGCAAACATTTCTGACAGATGAATCGCCAGGGTGACAGGGCTACTGAACCTTAAACGCCCTATCCTGGAAATCAGCATAAACCAACCATATATGAACCATATTCTGCAAATGGTAAAAGGATGGCTTTTCCTGATAATTCCCAATATATATTTAACTGTGTTATAGTCTGAACTGAGGATTCCCCTGAAACTTCAATAAGATGTCACTAGGTTCATTCACCTTTGCTGCATTACAGGATTACAAAATTGTGTTCTGATTTTCTTTGCAAACTGCTTGATTCTGGATTATGTTATTTTTATGGGTTTTGGGTTTAGTTTTTGGTGGGATTTTTTTGTTTGTTTGGTTGGGTTTTTTTTGTTTGGTTTGTTTGTTTGTTTTGTTGGGTTTTTTTCCCTTGTTTTTGTTGTTATTGGTGGTAGTTTTCAGTTGTTTTCAAGCTAATTTATATTCACTTTCATTTGAAAACATGGTAATAACATGAAACAAAAGCCATAAAGATATATGCCTTTTAAATTTCATTTTGCAACATATTTTTTCAATTAGCACATCTAGAAATGCCTACCTACTCATCACTTGTGCAACATTTTTCATATGAAACTACAATTTTTATTTCGGTTATTCTTAGCCTTGTTCATCAGCCTGATTTCACAGCTGTTCTTCATCTTGCAACTCTGAACTGATACCTATCTCTTTGTATATCTGTCTTGTGTATAGCAGGTAGGACCTTATATTTTTGTATTCTTCAAACACTCAGAAACTCACATAGCTATTAAATTCATCATGGAATAGCAAAATATTTTTCTTGCTCTCATCTTTTGCAAGATGTAAAATGTCAGAATGCTTAAATTATAGTAGAAGTCTACTTCTTCAATATACAGCATGATAATGAATCATTATGTCTAATGTAAGCATGTAGCTGTATGAAAGGAAAAAAATCCTGAGAAAAAAATTACCCAAAAAGAATTTCAGTGAAAGTCAAATATGAACATTATCATATGTTAGGAGATAAATCTCTGTCATTAAATTACCCTTAAAAACAGAGCTGTAAAATATTCTAATAATATCTTAAGTAAAGGTGCCATATATGGATATGTTTCATTATGGACATGAATCACTCTTTTCAAAACTTCATTTCTATGTGAGATTAAAGTTTCGAAAGAATGCATTGGTGCACATTAACACCACAGATTTGGATTAAGCTTTGCTAATTATATTTTTCGTATAACTGGTGGTAGTCACCCAAAACTGATTATGTAGGCTTCCTATTAAGTCAATAGAGATCTCCAGAGTAATTTTACACTACTGGCAGCATTAGAGAATCTGCTTTGGAGCAACAGAAAGGCTTTAATAGTATTTAGTGTTTATTTTTAAGGCAGTGGATTGAAAGAATTCCCTGACATCTCAGATCAAAATCTTTTCTTGATTTTTTCCCACTGACTTACTTGATTAAATCTCTATGGCAATCTAATGCTAAAATGTTCCTCATATAAAACTCTGCAAAACCGATGGTAAGTGTCCCCCTAGTCACTTTTCTATACAAGAAAGGTTTACAAAAGGTAAAAACTCCTGAAAGCATGTATTGCATCAGACTCTACTTATACACAACCACACTAAGCACAATATGCTGTTGGGTTAAACATTCCTTCCTATAGCTTTGTCTCACTGCTCTTAGCAGGTACCGCAATGAAGAGAAAATAATTTAAACCGTTGCATGTTACATGTTTTGTTGCTTCTGTATTAAAACCATTCTGTAGTTAAATATAAGACTCCATTAAGACTATCACTTAAGGTCTCAGGAGCATCAGGTTCATCAAAATGTGTAAATGGAGGAAAAATACAGAGTAGTAAAATTAACCGTGAATCTTACTTCTAATGTGGCTACACCTGCATCCTGAACTCCAGTTTTTTGTTTCAATAATCATTGCAAATTTCAGTTGGCAAACAGATATGAAGACATAGGATTCAGAAAAAAAAAAGATTCCTTATATCTATTAGAATTTAAAATATGATCTGCACATATTTAATGTAACAGTGGAGGAAATACAGTTGTTAAAAATTGCCTTTTATTCAAAAAATCAAGATACACAATTCACAACTTGAAGCCCTTTGTTCATGTCTCAGTTGCTTTTTACCAGCTCAGGTTTGTCAGTGACACACAAGTTGCATCAGCTAGCAACTTTGTGTTGTAAAAGGCAAATTATGCAAAGAGAACCCTCTTGCTTGTAGACAGCCTCCCTTCTCACTACAACAGCTATGATTTTCAATACTTTCAATAATTTCCAACCTCTGCTAATAAGTAGATCCTTCAAAAGTGTTAATGGTAGCCATGGAAATGTATGTCCAGTACCACATTTTTATTACACTGCTAGGTTATTTGGAATTTCAGCTTGACAGTATTGTGCAACAACTTAAATGACAATAAAAGTGAGGATTAAAAAGTAAAAAACCCATTCAGAGCCCAAAACCTTCTCAAGAAAGACAGAGAGAGATATATATTACAAAATTTCTCTGCTTCCAGCTAGCAAAGCTCATAAAAATATCATAAACTACTGGAGGTCATCTTCAAATGCCAGAAACAGTAATATTAGAACCTGATGACATCCTCTATGCTTCTCTTAGTGTATATAATATTACAATATAATACACCCTTGTCATTTCAGTGACATGAATCTTGCTCTTCTCATTTGAATGTTATAAAAAGGAAAATAATAATGAATTTCATTTGAACAAGTTGTAGCTACTAACGGTATTACAAGAGTTGTTTTAGAATTGGAGTATAATGCCATTTTAGCAACAAGTTTCCTCTGAGTTATTTAAACACATGACTTTCATAGACAGTAATTTTTATAATTTTCAAGCTGTCAATAACACTTTTTTCTTGTTTTCCTGCATGTGAATCCAGTTTATTTGCACTTTCTGGCTCAAAGTAGAAATGTGACTAGCACAAAGTGAATGCAGAGAAAGAATGGAGTATCACTTTTTTTTTTTTTTTTTTTTTTTTAGCTACTAAGAAAAATCCCACCACTTCTTTATATTCTGTATTAACTCCCTTTTCAAAGCCAAGGTCATAAGATTATTATCAAACAGTAAGTAGGGTAGCTGTAAAGCCCATCTGCAAAACCGTCTCCTCTATCATGATGGTCAAACAAGTTTTTGTGATCTTTGAAATCAGTGTAGTTGCACTAATATATAAATCCCTCTTTACATTTGGAGAATGTCCTGGGTGTTAAAAGCAATATAATGTATGAGGTTCTGCTTACTAGTATTCCATTAACTCAAAGGGATATTGTCTCTTTAAAAGTAGAAAGCAAATTCAGAATATATTCAGTCTAATCAAGTTATATTTGCACCTTCAAAAGTCAATATCACACCTTCAGCTCACTGGGAAGAAATATTTCACTTTACTATCACCTCATCTCTCATCATCAACTGACAGTTCACGAAAGACATGCAATTCTTGGGGGTAGTTTCACTGTTTTTAATCTCTGGATATTGTGGCAGCCTTATCTGCCTTATTTTCCTACATTGCCTAGTTCCTCAAAACCTTTAACATTATTTCATCATAGATTTTGATTGATATTTTTATTTCCTTTATTAAAATATAATATATAAAAGGAAAGGAATCTTTTAAACTCACAATTGACACTGAAATAGTACTTACATCGTCATAGGGAGCTAACTTTCTATTAATACAATTGTATTTGACATTTCCATTAAAAATTCTTCCACTAGCGTTATATTATTATGTCTGTGACAGCTCACTGTGGCTTCTATGGTTACATACTGATTTTAGATTATTGCTTTACTGTATTTTTTTTTCTATTTACATAAGAGATCCACTTTAGAAAAACATTAATTTGTTTTTGCTCTAAAAGGGTAGTGAAAAGATATTTATGGAGTTCAATTAAACTTTTGCATAATAAGTGTGATGCTGTTAATTTAATGAAATCTAAAGAAATTTAAAGAACCTCATGCTTAAGGGAAAATTGAATTAAGCTCTAAAGTTATATAAAACACTTTGCTAATTTTATTAGCCAGATAAATGCAAGCTTTTGGACAATGTAAAGGAACACCTCTCAAGAGACACTATGAAACACAGGAAGCCAGACATAAGTGAAAAAGCAATATGCAAGGAAAGGGAATAGACCAACTAGATAAAATTCCAGAAGCACCTAATTTGCTTAAATTCTCAAGAATATGATTTCTGTTATGTTCCCATCATAAGACACTTTTAAGTACACAAAGTAACACTGAAAACAAAGCCTTAGGCTTTCACAGTCATGAGACCTTTAAACATGTGTATAACAATATAACTTTTGACTCTAGTAGCAACATATGATTTCAAGTAATACCTTAAAATGCAACTCAGAAAACAATTTAAAGAGTACTAACAGTAACATCACAAGGTCAGGTAGGTATCTCAATAGCAAAAATTAGTTTTCATAGAGTATCACTTATACACAAATTATTTATTCAGCTACATGATATATTCTGTCTGGGAGCTTGACCTCTGCGTTGCCATCTGCTGATTGCAAATTTTGTGAAAAACATTGCGCCAATCTCAGTTTTTTGCTTGTTCAGAAGATTATCCTTTCTACATTATTTAACTACCTGTCATTTGACCTTGTTCTTGAAGATCATTGTATGCTTCTCATGTCACTGCATTCACTGTTGACAGCTGGTGTTTATCACTAGAAGCTGTGGGGGGAAAATTACTCAATGTACAGCCTAGCCCACTTACAAAAGCAGACCGAATAAAAAACACATAGAAATGAGGAGCCCCTAAATACCAGCAGCTAACATATCACCAAATAAGGGGAATGTACAATGGCTAGATCAGTTTTCAGTGTACAGCTGCTGTCAGCATTCCTACTGCTCAAGAATACAGCTGAAGTGGTACCTGGGGTTCTTAAGGCGCTAGCTTTAAAATATGTCAAAATGCAGCATGTTAGTCTGCAGTACTGCTATTTTCTGTGTTGGACTAAAACCTGAACAAGGTAGTGACTGATCACTGTTTGTCCCACACTTGTAATCATCCATTACTGGCAACTGTCAGAGACAAAGTCTGGGCTAGACAGACCTCTGTGTTCAGCTGGTAAGGCTGCTCCTCTGCTGTGCTGAAAGACCTGTCGGATGTAGAAAGCAGCATGAGGACAGGGATGTGGGGAACATTGTATTTCAGGTGTGAAATACAATGCTAGACTTGGCCATTCTTGGGAAGTAAAACTACACTTCATATTTTCATTTAAAGGCACCAACTCTTGTGTCATAGATAAATACAGGAATTTACCCTTTGGTAACTGCAAATACACTTGGTCACAGCTTGATGATGTAATCCAGCTGAGTTCCTACCAATCTTTTTGTACTGATGACATGAGTTGCTGGAATAGCCACATTTCAGTAAAGGTATGATAGACAAATATATCTAATTTTCATATTTATATGTTTAGTCTATTTTGAAAGCTCACTAACATTGTGTAGGAAAAGAATGGAAAACTTTTAAAATATTTTTCTTAGATTCTGCTTCCTACACTTGAAGGAGGTCCCTCTCTTTCATTTGCACTAATCAATGTTCATTATCCTCTTTATAACCCATCTTCCAAATTTTACCTTTCTATCATTGGAAAGCTATGAATGACATATGCAAAGGGCCAAAAAGAACCTGTGGATGGAAATGAAAATCCATCAAGTGACCTAATGCAAAGACAATTCCCCCAGCTTACGTAGTACCTGATTGTGGATCATAGGACTGTTGGAAAACAGTGCAAACAGTGTGAAATATTGCAAAAGCTTGATCTAAAAGAGTATAAAACCACTTATATTCTTCCATGAACACTTGATGACTGCTATGTAGCTCTTTCTTCTGACATGCTAAAGCTTTTGACATATTAAAGAGAATGGGAAATTATATTCTCTCCAATAAGCTTTAGTTCCACTTTTTTGACTCATCTTATTTGTTTATATTACACCTTTATGATTTAGAATTGCAAACTGTTTCTGAAGCAAAGCCTGCCTTGCTTCTAAAGGGATATATGCACTGGATCTACAGAACAACAAAAGACTGACTCTATATCCAACCATAAAATTAATTAGGCTTTATGAAAATTTCTTGGATTATCACACAAATAATTAAGCTGGGATAGGCAAACATTACTGTGAACATGCAAAGCTGCAAAAGTACAAAAGGGTTTGCATTGCACAGCTTTCATATAGCAGTACTAACTCCAAGGGGCTCAGCCACTGCAACAGGTAATCCTATGTATAATAATACTCATGCAGCATTTGCTCCTAATTGGTGAGTAAAACTAGAATAAAGAAGGGATAGAGAAATGACTGATGAGTGTTCTTGCACATTAAATGTTAGTGGGTTCACTTACATGTGACTTTTCATAGATTTTCAATCTTGTGGATTGTGGGCTTGTGAAAAGTGAGCAAGTGGCACAGAACATAATTCCGTTGTAGGAAATAAATAGAAGTTTTAATTTTTTTTTTAAAGTATGCTCATCCAAACAGGATGATCTTTAGGATGGTCCTGTGTATTTGATTCTGTCCTTAAATATAATAAAAGTATTCCACAAAAGAGAAAATAGGTATTAATTAACAAGATTTTTAGAATGTCATTGGCAAAAACGTTCCACTGTTTTTTTCATTTGCTTACAGCAAAGAAATTTTGGAAACCTGCATCACTAGAAAAAAATTTGCATTTCATACAATTCTTCAAACATACTTTTAAAAGAGAAAATAATACTTGTATGTTTCCTTGAAATGAATTTGTCTTCTCAAATAACATTTTGATTAATTACATGTAAATGAATTCTAACTCTGTAAAGGGATTTCTTCAGTTGTCAAGGTGATTTTTAATTAACATAAAATGAGAGTCTCTTTCCTAGTTTCCATCAGTACTTAGGATGCTACTGAAGGAGCGACAGCTCATCTTCATAAGACTACTTAACACTTTAAGTATTTATGTATCTTAGTCATATATATAAATTAGGAAAAAAAACAACTACAGAACTTGTGCTATCAATTCATGGCGTCTCAATTAATCTTGGATGGATCATAAGCAACATAATAAAACATTTAGTTATTGTTCCTATACAAACCATGGCCAGACACAGCAGCAAAACCATCTGAAAAGTGCAAGTTTGACCAGACAGATACAGCTTTCTGACAAAACCTTCAAATATCCCAACTCATCTTCCTGTGACATTTTCAACATGAAATTATGTCATTTAAAAAATAAAAAAAAAATCTGACATCTGATAATTTTTGTTATGGCATTTTCTTAAAAATATGAATCCAATATTTTTTGTAATGAACAGAAGTAATTAAGGCAGATTTAGAAGCTGGTTTAATTAGATAATATTACGTACTGCTACGCTCTGATGATCAGCAAAAATCAGTTGTTCTTTGTATGTACTTCGACTAAAATTAAAAAGCTTAGGCATGTGGGATGAAATTGGCAAATAATAGAATGGTATGCTTGTCTTCTTCAGCATACCAATATTACATTCCCTTTTGTTCATGGCGTTTATATTTCAGTGTCAGTTCCAAAATGTGTGAGCTTTTCTTCCAGTGGTCTCTTCACAGAAGTTTAGATTTAAAGGCCAGAAGTAACTCTTACAATCACCTGGTCTTTTCATAATACAGACTATAAAAAAGTCATGCAATAATTCAAAAATTAAAGCCTTCATTTCTTTTAGGGTTATTATATTTGTCTGAGAAAAACGCGATGGCTTGAATTTAAAGTCACAGGGTAACTACCATATCACTGAACACATTTTCTCAGAGACTTCATGTGAAAGCATACTGTCTTCATCTAGACTAATCTTTTACCTAGTTTCAGTTTCCATGTACAGACAATTTTTACTCCTGCTGTATTATAGAGCTGTTTATTGCAGAAATCATTTGGATCAAATTCATTAGAAGCACTAGAATGAGCCACCCTTCACTTTCCACTTGTTAAACTAGAGAATTATTTTAAATTCATAACATGAGAGATAAATCTGAATTTAACCATTACTTTAATCTTCTAGTAATTCATCTCCACCAACAGCTTTTACAGCATCATCACCAGAACTGAATGCAGTACTTCAGCAACAACATCACTGATGCTGCATACTAAGTAATACTCCTTCCATAGTGCCATTTATTGCCCTGGTTACTGACAATTACTCTCAGTAGCTACAGTCTATTTCTTATCTGTAGTCCTACATTGTTTACTCATCTTCATCCCTGATCCCAAGATCTTTTTCAGTGTCACTACACAAGGATGCATCTCGCAGGTATAACATTCAGTGTTAATTTCGATATTTTTTTTCTATTATATTTAATTGTCCTATAGCAAATACTTCTCAGACTGAAGTTCTAAGATCAAAGTTAACTGGTCATTCCATGGTTATTTCTTCTCTTTGTTTTGTATATTAGTAAAAGGTACTGAATAATGTAGAATCACATCTCATCTTGCAGTACACCACACTTGTAATCTCTCAGTCCTCAAAACTCTATCCAAGAATTTATTAGTATTAAAAAATGGTGTTTTTTAAAATAAATTGCCTTTTTAGCAGGAGTGCTGAAGCCCTTATACTTTTCCACTTCTTGACAGCTCAAAAACCTGTCTGAATAAGACAAGTTTAGAAGCTCAATCCTGGCCCCCAGATTCAGGGAAAGAAGATATTTTTCCTACATGGTGGATTGAGATGTACTTGAGAGACAGTCTGATTCAGACTAGAGGACAGTCTGAATCAAAATGAATGTAAATTATTAAGTATACTAGTCTGAAATTAATCTGGTTGGAATATCACTAATTTCTTCTTAGAGGAACTAAGCCTGTGCCCATAGACAGTATGACTGACTTCAGTTTTTTAAAGAAATGGGCAACATTTCAGGCTCTCTATATATATCTTCATTTATTATATTTGTTCGGTATTTATACTGGTCATTTTCAATGGCATTAAGATCTATTTTGTTATATTTGATCACTTTGTCTAAGTTAGGAGAAACTTTATTTCTTTCAAAAATATGCTGACACCTTTTACAGTTGTACCATGTTTGCATAGCAAAGTCTGTACAGAGGGATCTATGTAGCCATGAAAGTCTGACTGCAGGATTATTCCACTATTTATTTATTATTTTTTATATTTTCTTGATTTTTTTTTTAATCCTCTGATCGCCACATTTTTGGAGATCCTTCCACAGAGGGAAATTAAAGAAGTAATCTTTCTGCCTGTAGATGTAACTTTTTAGATATGTGGCCTGCTCTAGGAAATATTAGGTATAAAATAGCAATAAGATGACAGTCTAACAGAAGATTTTGGTACCTATATATTAGCTGTCATTATGACTTATTTAAACAGGAGAATTTTAGGAGAATTTTAGAATATTGAGAGCCAAGGAGATCCAAGCCAACTGGCACGCTGAAGCTCAGTCTGAGCCAGCCTGTGGGAAACACTGTGCAGTGGGTATCGCTGCAATCCTTTCTCATCCTTTCTTGTATGAGACTCAGATATCATGCTCTGGGCTTTGGGAAAAACTCTTTGTTCATTTGCTACTACCAGTCTACAAATATAGCCTTGGAAAATCTTTCAGAGAACTTTTCTCTTAAATTGGTCAGAAAATGTTATTAATTTTTTTGACTTTTTAAATGTAATATACAAAAGTTAATCCTTGCATCAGGAACAACTAAAGATCCCTTATTATAGCTGCATTCCTTAATTACTGTGCTACAGATTCATGTTTCTTTCATACTCTTTCTTTAGGTAACAGCATTTGAAGAAGTTTATTAAACAATGGGAGTACTTCAAGAAAAGGAGTGGAAATTTTCCACACCCAGCCTACATCCCAGTCAGCTTTTGTTCCCTCCTCTGCTCATGCTCTGACACTCATTCCTGCTAAGATTCACTATGTTATATAAAAGGTGCTGCCACACATTATGCATCACTATCTGTGTTTGAAATATATTCTGAGAATTTCTAATAGTAGAAGGAGTTTATAGTGTCTGGAAAACATTTTGCTTCTCCATCAGACATAGAAGTGCATCTATGGAGCAGATCTAGGTAGATACAGAGCAGATATGTGCCTATAAAGTTCCTACTCTGCACAGGCTGTACGAAATTGAAGGAGATTAAAGAGTTTCAGACTAGGGAGGCAGTTGAAAGAATGCTTTCTGGTCTCTGACACTGAGTTTCCTTCGACTTGCTGTATTTGGTTGGTAGCTCTCCCATGTGTCTACAATATTCTAACAACATTCCCCTCTCTCAGGGAATTGGATCTCAGGAAAATACTTGATAAGTCTTACAACAACTCATCTTCCTTTGAAATTATAATAAGCTTAACTTTCTATATTTTTGGGGTTACTGGAGAAAAACATCATTTCAGTGATGTATTTATGCATTAAGAAATAGAGAAAACTAAATATAAATAAAAAATATTTTATTGAACTTTGTTTCAAATATTAGAATATCTGTATGTTACAGTCAATAAGAACAGTAGTTCATTTCAGAAGCTAATTTCAAACACAATATTTCATGATGCAATTGAGCAAAGACTTCTAGACATTATAGGAGAGAAAATAAAATCTTCAATAAATGGGCTGCTAATCCCTATTCTTTTAAATAGGAAAAAAAAAGTTTACATAGGAAGGATGCATATACTGGCCAACATACATTCCCCAAAATTATATTCAGAATATTTATCTTAGAGTTAAGATGTCATTTAATTGCAAAATAGAATACACAGAGGTACATCTATTAGTTTTTATGAAAGGAATGGTAAGACCTTCCAAATATTTTATAGTCTTTGGGAAAAGAAATGAAATGCCAAGCACAGAAAACAGTGGGGTATTTTGCTTTGAAAATTCCTTCCCCTTGCCCTTCCCCTTCCTCTCCTTTGTTGTCCCTGGAAGAAAATAGATACTTCACTGCCCTCACAAGCAAAAAAAACCCCAAACATATGGGGCTTAAAAAACTTTTAAAAATCAAACTACATAAGATGTCTGGGAAAATACAACAGTTTAACAGACAATTATATCTGCTGGGGTTTGGAAGTCAAAATTATGACTTTCAAAATCAGTGTTAAGATGAAGCCACAGCAAAATGTTTTAAAAAAATTAAAAGTCCACAGGAAAGTACATATAGGATAAAATAGATAATTTAAAGCAAAACCAAAATGAAACAAAACAAACAAAACCAAACAAACCAATCCCAAAACAATCAAAAAAACCCAACCAACCAACCAAACAAAAACCCCCTAATCCTGTTCAGTCAAATTGCTGGAAACAAAAATGTCCTTGTGCTACTCCAGATCTCCCAATTAAGTTGTGAAAGCTGTATATTCAATGTTATTAAACCAGCTAAAGAAAAATGTATTATATGTCACCCCGACTTTTATTCTGAGTTGCCATGAACAGAATCTCTTACTGAGTATAGTTGTGCATTATCTTTAATCCATTTTTAAACATAAAGTCATTGTTAATTAGAAAAAGGTCCGAATTCTTCCTAGCTTGAGGCTTTGGATGCATCACTGTGGTTAAGCAAATTTACCTGTTTGGATTAATATAAACATTTGAAAATTAGACTAGCTTTTCCCACTCGGTTTCCATCAATTAACTAACATTTTCTTCTGGGCAGGAAACAAGATAATGTCTTTAATCCAAATAATAAGCAGTATTGCTAATATAACATAGTACTGCATGAAACTAAGAGAAGTCTGTTAATTTCTACACAGAATTACATAGCTAGTGAAGAAAGTAAAATAAATGTCAGAGAAGGAACATCGACAGTAGCATTATAAGGATGGAATCAAGGAGAAAGAAAATGTCAAGGGAATGTTGTACCTAATATATTCCCTTTTAAATTGCTTCACTACTAAAAATTAGGCAATTCAACAATAACCTTAAATTATTCACAAGAAACTTGACTGTGGGACATTTTGTTCTTCATAAGCTACACACTAGAAATGCAGCACAATTTAAATAAAGAGTATTGTTCTGATCTGGCTTACTGAATAATATCCATAACCTTACAGACAAGCAAGTGTCACCTAGCTATTGCCTTTCCACCCTGTAAACTCAGAAAATACTTTGGAGTCTGTCCTCCCTTCAATGAACTCCTTTTGGTTTGTTATAACACATATTTCCTTATTCTTCAGCATCATGATTGTCTTTGTAAACCCATTTAGATTGGTCAGTGCAACCCAGCCATAGAGATTTATCTTGATTTTGCTCTCAGTACTAGTGAAAATAGACATATATCTTAGCAAATATTTTCCTGTGCACCCTTATTTTCAATTCTCAGTGGCAAGATTTACTCTATAATATAAATCAAAATTCAAATGTAAAACAAAATTACTGGCTCAGTCATGGTTTCAAAGCCCTTTCTGCAAATATTCACACAGCCTAGCTTATACTTCTGAATGAATTTCCCATTAATCCTTGTCATTGCCACCTGCTGGAAAACAGAAGTGATCAACTAAAAGAAGTGGGCTTATGCAATGGAAGAAATGTAGCAAGACTAACCATACATCTCTAGCTGTTGTGCCCAAAATGGAAGATTCAATGACCCTCACAGCCTTACTCCTTAGAGTCTTGAGCCAATACCCATTTAATAGCAAGAGAAATACAAGGAAAATATGAGGAAATATCAGCTGGAGGTCTGTGGTGCAAAATCCTAATAGAGAAGAAAAAATCAATCAAATATTCTTATCCCAGATATTTCTCATGGATGATAGAACTATATATTCTTGTCCTCTGAATGCTTGCACACTTTTGCTTTGACATTTTTACACTTATGAAAATACAGTTCTGCAGTCTCTCTTGGTTTAATGAGGCATGTATGGAAACAGGATTTTATCTGACTACACTAAAAGTTGCACTAATTTACAGAGACAAATGTCAGGTAGATTTTCCCCTCCAAGCTATTCCACAAATCAAGTAATTTGGATCAACTTCAATAGAGGATTGATGAATGCATTTCCTTCCACATTATTACGCATAAATTAAAAGCAAATGTTCTGTGTTGAAGAAATAAACAAAGAACATTTTAAAAATACAGCACTGATTTTTTTTCTTTCTGAAACTTCAACAGAAAGAATAGTTTCTTCTTCGCTGTGGTCTGCTCTTTTCCACAGTGGTTAGACTACTGACCAAGTTGATTGCTACAGTCTGTAACTTGAATTACTGAGAAGGAAGTGAATCAGGTAGCCATGGGAGTATTTACATTAATGTTACATAAGTACTAGCAAAGAATAGGATTCTGTAGAGAAGAGTAAATTCTAAAATATCCCTTACTGCTCCACAGTGTTTTAAGATGCACTGCTGGTTTCTCCACATTCCAGTAAAAGCCAAGACAAGAGGTAAAATGATTATGCTTCAGTAACTAGACTTTTATAGTTTTTTCAAGTATATGTTCAGCTTCTCAGTAGCATTATTTGTCATATAGCATTAAAATGCTACCTTTTTCTTAACTGCATGTACAATAAAATAAAATAGACAGTTCTCATTTAAGTAAAAACTACCTTGCAAAGAGATATGCTAAGAATGAAATGCCTCTAAAATAAAGTGCTCTCTTAAGACACTTTTTACGAACACCTAGAGACCAAGAAGTCATAAACCACAGTTCCCACAGTCAATCTGAATTTGTTTTTATGTTCGGCATTGTTCAGTAAAACTAGAAATCTGCAAGAACATTCAAGTCCATTATGCTTATCCCCACTCTGCTGTATAACTTGCTTTCATAAATTATTTTACCAAAATATCAATTTTCATCATTATTTGATAAAGAATCTTTCTGAATCAGATATATTGGCTTTTCAGCAATCAAAAATTTTATTCTATCCATCTGATCTATTAAGACACATTTTTAGTTGTGAAGTACTGGAAATTAAATTTTTTTTCCTGATTTATTTGTACTATTTTATGTGACCAAAAGTTCATTCAGTTCAGTTAGCAGAAGAACATGGACAGAAGCCTATTTTGTGTTAAAGGGTGTTTAAGCAAAACAAGAGTTTTAGCTCTATTAGGAACAAGGATGAACACTAAAATCCTAAGACATTTCTATCTTAAACCCCGGGAAATTACTAACACTACTCTAAACTGGCTCAGACAGCCAAGGTATAGCTTCAGCTGCACTGGCTCATTGTAAATTTGATATGCAAAGGCTAAGGCTTTGAGTTCTCATGTTCTATGGAAATAAGTAGTAAAAAATAAAAATAAAAAAATAATAAAATAAAAAAATAAGTATACTCCTCCTTCCAACAACAAAAAACCCCCTATTGACTTACCTCTAGGATTTCAAAGTAATGTCACCAGTACCACTGGGACAACAGTAGGTTCTACATTATGAATGTGTTGTGGAATGTGCAATGAATCAACACTAGCCTTGCCAAAATTAATATAGGAGCATATGGCTGCCTAGCCCACTGGCATTGCCAGAATACACATAGGAGGAGGAACTGAACAAGTCCCAGACATCGCCAAAAGTCCAGATGAGCCAACATACACTAGCACATTTACACCTGGAGTCAGAGACCATAGCAATAAATGTCAGGGTTTTGGAAACCTTCCTGAAACCTCATCAGACTTACCCAACTTCACAGTTCTAAAATGAAATGAAAACATGAAAGGTTCATAAAGGTACGGAAGAGCTGTGTTAAATCACATTTGTAACCTTCTTTGTTTAATTCTCTTCCACACACAAGTTTACTAGAGAGTTACTTTCAAATTTGGAGCAGCAATCCCTTCATTTTTAAAATTCCCTCTCTTATTGAGTAAGTATGATCCCCAACTAGACTAATTTAATCCATTAGAACATCATGGTACACTAAAATGAATGCAGCATGGGAGGCAAGGAAAGGGCATGCAGATTAAATCTGTGTCTGCAAAATAAATTCCTTTTTTATTTATATTCCCAATATCTTCCTACAACCTACTCCTCATGCTAGATACACAGAGGGAATCATGAGGCTTCCTCAGGTTCTTTTGGGAAATACTGGGTAGCTGTTACCAGCAATTACCAGAAGAAGAGTTTTTCAATACAGTATTCCTGGGTTATCATAATTAGGATGCCTGACACTTCATATAAATGCCCCAAAAAATCAAGATCATACTGATTGCTAATTTGGGATCCGGAAGGAATTTTCCCCCTCTTTTAGAAAAGAATTTGGAATTTTTTTACCCTTACTTTTCTTCCAAAATGCAAGATTTGCTGCACTCAGATCTTGTGTATCTCACCTAAATAATCTTTCTTTGATGCACTTTTGATTGCATGCTGTTCTCTTCTTCTGGTATGCTACCTAGTCTCCTGAGTATTTCTATCTAACTAGGGTCTTGCATAGGTATTATAGTGTTGCATATAGCTTTATAGACGAATATCTGCCTTGCTTCTTAGGTCTTGAGATCTACTGAAGGCTCAGATATATTCCAAGAGAAAGACCTGAAGACTGGATTGGATATTTAATTGAATTTTCGGGGTTTAAGCTCTGTGATACTTTAGTAGGTAAACTATGCCATAACAAGTAATAGTTACCACCTCTCTTTTTACTCAATTTTACATGTCTGCTGTTAGCAGCACATCTCTATTCCATGAGTTCTTGCCTCATGGTTGCACTGACTTTAAGGATTTGTGGCATTTTGCTAAGCTGACAGAAACAGATCTATTTCAGGAGTCAGTTAAGCAGCCTTTAAATAATGGCTATATGTTGATTTCTTAATGAAAGAAGTAACAGTTCTTTTAAAAGTGGAGTTGTCTTATAAAATCGTTACTCTGTTCATTGATTGATTGATTGATTGGATTAAATTTCAATACGATATTTCATCCAGGTTACAGTTATATATCGCTGTTGGTTGCTTCCCCTCTTTACAATATTCCTTGAATCAAGACTGTATCACTGCAGAAGATGTCACTCAAATATAAAAAAGATTTGAAAATTACTTTAGGCATCTTGATATATTTAATAATTCTCTGAATTAAATTCCATCTCTGTTTGATTGCATCGTGACTTAAATTTCAACATATAGGGCACATAGCACACAAAATAATAAATACATTAGCAAATTTCATGCTTACATATGTTAAAAAAATACAAATTTGATTTAAAAGGGAGTGGGAAGAGTCTTAATGAAATGTAACTTCCTCCTTCCATAAAATAACCTAGATAAAATGCCAATGAATCTATATTTATCATCACCATTAAGGGGGCAGAGAGAGATGAATTCTCTGGTTAAAAAGGGAAAAAAGATTTCTCAGAATGATTGGCTAGTATCAAACATAATGTAAAACAAAGTGTGCGGTTTTCCAAGACTTATAAATAATAATAGAACCGTTGTAACACAACCTCTAATCAGGAGTCAAAGATCACATTTTTAGAGTGAGAATTTAGTCTACCAGGTGTTTGGGCAGGATTTACACAGTCTGATTTTGGTTGACAAGAGGTGTGAAATACATGGGATAACAAAACCTGTAGCATCACCAGTAGTTTTAAAATTGCTTTAGAATTTATAATACTGATTGGAGTACTTACAAACTATTTCTTAAAAAGGGGTAATATGAAAGAATGAAGAATAATGGATTATTCATGAACAATATATCACGTTTTAACTGTTTTTTTAAAGAGTGTCACATCAAGGTAAAGGCACAGTGGGGTTGGGGTTTTTTTTGTTTGTTTTTTTTTTTTTTTTTGTTGGGGTTTTTTGTTTGTTTTTTCTTTTTTTTTTGTTTGGTTTGTTTGGTTTGGTTTTTTGTTTGGTTTGGTTTGGTTTGGTTTTTTTTCACTATATAGTATAATGAATGATATAGCCAGGTTTTATGCTGATATTTTTCTGCATATGAGAACTAATGAGTTTTGGAATAATGATAAAACTATGATAAAAAGGTGCAGGTCTTGAAAGATCTAAAATGAATTTAATTCCATGCATCTTCACTGGCTATCCAGGATGATTTACTTTAATCGTGATGGTGATAAATGAATATTGTCATTTATGATGACTGCACAGTTGCATGCCATTAAAGTCTTAGGGATACTTTTATGCCCTGCCCCAGATACTACTGCTACCAAAACAGGATGACCTTGCCATGATGACACGGAATTCAGGACATAGCTTTCAGCCTATCTTAATTTACTCTCCCCACACTTCCTTACATGCTTTAATCAGTCACCACATTGTTAAGTCTAATGTAACAGAATAGTCACGAAAATGTTGATACTGTTATTGTCTCTTTATCAGGATCACCAAGGTTGAGTTGCGTCTGACCAACCTCAATGTTCCATGATGAAAGGACTGGGTTTGGCTGGGAGCTCAGCTATTAATCTAAAATTATTTATTATTACTCCCTGACATAAAAGTAAAATGAGAATAGATGTAATTGCCTGAATACTCTGCAGAAGTATGAGAAACAGGTGTTTTGATAACAAAAAAAAGATATGTGGGTATATAGAAATAGAAGACCGGGTTAGCCAAAGTTATATGGGCAGAAGTGCCTCCAATCTGTAAAGTAAATTTCCTTAAAGAAAATGTAACTGAACTTCAAAGGTCCTTAATATTTTTATACTTTGGATTCCATATGTTGCATTATCCATACAGCTGGTACATAGATGATGCATAGTCTACTACTGCTACTTGTTGCTCCACTGCCTGACGCTGAAGCAGTTTGTGGCACTGATTGGAAAAATGCTGATGATCCTAATTAATTACCAACACAGTTATAGATAATCAGATGGCAGATTATTTTCCAAGAAGTTAGAAATATGCAGAATTCTATTAATCTGAAGTACACACAGCCCTTTGTGAGAAGAATATCATGGTTATGTATTAATGCACCCAGACGTTTTTCAGAAAAATTGTCTATACATATGCAACTTTATAGCCTCTTTGACACATCCATCATAATATTTTAGTTACATGACTCATTATATTTCTTCCTCAAAGTTTCTAGTTGCATTTACTGTTATTCAAGGTGGCATTTTTGTTCTTCTCTTTATTCAGTGTTTGACCCCATGACTTATTTAGCACACGTTATTCAATCTTTGAATTGAAAGTATAATTGTTTTCCTCATCACTGTTTCCATGGTGGTTTTGCTCTAGTGAATGAATGGTGAATGAATGCTTCATAACTACAAATTCCTAAGATTCAATTTATTACAGCCATCTTTCAGTTTGAAAATTAATCACAGTTTTGGGTACCCACCAGTTTTGGGTATGCAATTTTGATCACTTGAGACCTGACTTCTTCATACACTAATTTATAACATTGTCCTCATTCAGAGCAGTTTGAATTGATTTTATTTACAATTGGAAACACAACAGTACTGCAAATCTGACCCCACATTTTCTAGAAAGGTGGAAACATAGTTACAAGAGTACTTCATGCCCTGGATGGAAGACATAATTTTAAACTTCAGGTATAGGTTCCAGGAAATTCCTTTTCCTTCCCTCTGGACTCTGTCATACTTAACATCTTTTTTCTCTCTTTCCCCTAGGAGAGAACTAGTTTATCACCTCTTCCTTTTGTGGCTCTCTGCTCCATAGGCCTCCTCTTCCTACCAGAGACGGTCTAACTGAGAGATACATGAGCAATTGTTCTCAACTTAAAAAACTGCTGCCTCAATTTAAGAATGGGAAAGGGGCATAGGTTCCTGAAATCTTGTCTCATTTTTCTACTTATAAAAATACTGCTTTTAACATGGCTGCATTAATGATGGTGTCATCCTGTTTCACAGCCATCACATTCCATCTCTAGTGCTACACATCTTCAAACCAAAAATAAGTGAATCAGGCATCCTACAGACAGCATTTTCTTTCAATGCAGCCTGAGAGAACAAGACATTGGTTAAAGGCTCTTGTTAAAAATGTATGTGATCATAAAAGCAAAGACAATTATCATTCATGTGTGCAGACCTTAATTTTAGCATTCCCTAATGCTAGGTATTCTAAAATCTAAGTCTAAGAAAAAATTCAGTAATGTCCACTACTACAGTTTTTTCAGTGTTTGCATGCTTACATGTAAAACATATATATCAAAAAGTATAAATACACCTATACTCTCATTTTTAAGTCTATATTGGCTAGCTATGAACATAAGCAAATCTCACTGAAACATCTGGAAATACATTTCAATAGATATTTTAGCATTGTCATTCTTATTGGTTAGCATGAAACACGTGGCCTTTTGAATGAATACATAAATAGCAAATGGATGAAGCTAGAAAGCAAGTCAGAATACACTGACTGGTAGAAACAGGAAACTCTTGTGTCAAAGAAAATAACCTAACTTCCTACTTGTACCAGGTACTTGTATTCCTGCTAAATAAGAACTAACCAGACCAACCAACAGCCAACCTCCTGTTCACTCTCTCCTGAATTTATATGTTATTTGCTACTCGCCACCTGTTATTGCCCACCACCACCTTCCCCCTCATACCTGTGATTCTGCTGTATATGTAGCTGTCTGGACTTCTTAGACTTCGGAAGGTACACCGACCTGGTAGTTCAAACTTCTATATTTCTCATTTAGTCACAGATGAGATTTAGTAGATCCTTGTTTCTTCTCCATAACTATGCATCTGCTTTTCCCACCAATGCCCCAGCCACTGCCAACGGGAAGGGCAAGCTGCTACCTAAGTTGAAAACTTTCTACTCCCAGGTGCCACAGGAAATCCTCCCTTCCACCATGGCACAAGTTGTTAACATGACTGCTGACTGACAGACGTAATTATTATCTTATGTCAGAATAAATAGATCAGAGCTTGAGTAAAATGGAAAGAGGAAAAAACAATAACTAACACTAAAATATGGTAAAGGTTGAAGAGGAGGGGATTTTTTTCATTAAATGTTTTGCTCTTGTGACCTGCATACTCACATAAATACAATTTGCAATGCTCAAGTTTGGCAGTTATCTAAGCCCCGATGAACCTCATGACTCCAAATGTGTATAGTTGCTGATATTTATCGAGTGGGATAGCATTCAGGGGTGAAAGGGCTGTAAACACCACAGTATTACTTTTTATACATGTGGCAGTGATGGTTGATGAGGCTGGGAAAGACCATGCTGCTCTGTGAAAGCTGAGCAAGCCAGAGGAGGCTAAACAACAGGAAGTAAATCCCAGTTAAGAAAAGCTAGAGTGCATTGTTTGAGATCTGCATAGAAGTCTGCAGGCACCTTGTGCCCATTCCGGTGGCAAAACTATGGTTGGAGGAGTCAGAGGTTGACTGAATTTGTTTTATAGGAAAAAAAGCCTGTTCCCATACTTGCAGTCCAGTATGAAAACATGTCAAACAATTAAAAAAAATAATACTCAGGCATAGGAAGCCTGTCAACTGTCAAGCTGGGTAATACTTTCAGATCATTGCAACTGTTGCATATTTTAAATTATCCTGTGTTTTGAGACAATGATACTAGATGATCAATCAATCTTTTTGATTTCCCTCATCTCAGAAAACAGGCAAAATCAGTGATTTACTGGAACTGTAAAGTTTTAAGAACCAAACCAAAATATGGTACGTGATTTCCTCTGAGGAAATGCTATTATATCATAAATTAAATCCTAGATGTTCTCAGTACTAAAATCACCGATTTCAAGAGCTTTCTTCACAATACACACTGTATACTTGACAGTCTAAAAGATCGTTAATAATCTCCAGCATACCTATCTTCATTAAATGTGGACTTGAAGGACAGGATGGTGTCAGCTTGCTAAATTTGGATCGATCACAGGATAACTCTACAGTCAGATTTACAGCTGCTAAAGACTAAATCCAGCTGATAATGAGGAAATTTCAAAGAATAGTCTGATGCATACATGCCTGCATGGAAATTAGTGACATGACAAAAGGTGCTCAAAGAGCCACAGCATACCTGGATCGCTATTGTGGAAGCATCTGTAAGGTGGGGAAAAAAAGAGCCACTTTTAAGTTCATAAGAAATTTTACAGAAAGCTAATAAGGAGATTTTTTGAACAGGTGTAATGTAATGAGACAGACAAATCAGACAGGACTTAAGCTGCTGCATTTGGTATTAACTGACTCGCAATATGGCAATATTTTGAAGGTGAGAAAATGAAACTCAAGATACACCAAGCACTAGATTCTCAAAAATAGATTAAATCCCATAGCTTTCAGAGAGACTTTTTCACACCTAATACATGGAAATGGTATTTTGAGAGGAAATTGAAAGTTATTGGCTGGGAGAGAACAAAGTCGTTGCATATGCAATGAACAAAAAGCTGTTTGAAGTAGCATAATGATCATTTAGAATCAGAAAACCTGGTTCACTTGCATAGGAGACAGATGATGTCATAGCTTAGGATCTGAGATAGAAAAATAGAAGGCTGAGAGTTCACCCACGCACTTCCTGTAGAGGCATGCATTCTAATACAAGTTTTGGAATTCAGATTGGTACATGATGACAAGATCCTCTGTGATAGATGAGCTAAAGCTGACCTTAATATTGGCTCAGCTTTATGTCAGCTTTAGCTGAAGATGCTGGGTTCAGTTACTGAGTGAAATGTGATACCTAGAAATTCAGACTAAATGGTCTAACAGTGCCTTCTGTTTTAAATGCTGGGACAGATTGGCTAGCCCTAGTATAGACATCTCAAGACTGGGCATTTAAGTCTCAACAAGTCATTCTAGGCTTCCTTTGCAGTCGACAAAGGAAAATTAATCTCATGCTAAGAAAGGCATCTAAGAAGACTAAGATGAATTACTCTCTGGAATGTTTATCTCTGCTGACTTTAAAAGAAGCCATGGGAACTGGCTGAGATTTACACATCTATGCTTTGGATGTTTTCAAGGCTTGGCAGATTAATTTCTCTTTTCAAGTTGGTTTTTCTTTTTTCACCCCCGACTTTGAGTTTAAAAACATATGGAAGTATTTCCACTCTTCCTACTAAATTCTATACATCCTTAGAGAAGTTAAAAATAAGTGAAATGCCCATTCATTTTGCCTGTTGTTTCTAAATTTACTGTTTTGCTGTGTCTTTCTTTTCATCATTACAATATATATAATTTGTAAATATAATTTCAGTACCTAAGAGAAGAGAGTGCTATTTTCACACATAAGTATGTCAAAAGGATAAACCAGACCAATGAAAAATTAAGACCTCTGTATAAGAAATGCACAAAAGAAGAGAGTTTGAGAGAGAAACTGGACAAATAACCAAAACCCAAATTCAAATACAAGATATCAGCACTCTTACTATTGAGTGCTATGGATAAGGACTATAAAGAAGGGATCTGTTCAGGTGAAGAATGGATATATCCCCTGCTTTAAGACTAGACAGATTGTAAACAATTTTTCCATGGTAACCAGCTAATAAAACAGTAATAGTTCTAACAGATGGAGGCTTATTAGCTCATCAAAAACAGGGACTCTATGTTAAAGTCAGTCTCATCATCAAAACTGATCAGAAAATTCCTGTAAAGTACCTAAACCAAGTTGGCAAACCATAAAGACAGCAGATATAGATGATGATACTTTGTACAAAGTGCCCCTCTAGCCACCCTTCTGTCTCATCTTCTGAGGTCTCCCTGGAAGCCAATTATGTAAGTAACATAGACACTGTTGGTCCGGACTACTTTCCTATTATTTGATAGTTTATAATTATTATTTTAAATTTTGATACAGTTCTTGATATAATGTTAAGTTATGAAAATAGAACCTACCCTGGAGACCAAAAATCTGCATCTGTTGCTTAAACAAAATCTTATCTCAAACCTACCTTAGCTTATCTTTTTTTGCATCTGCAGCCCTAATCATGTAGGGCTGCATTCCCCTTATTTACTTATTCTTAAAAAGAGGCAAATTAACTTACTCCGATGAGTTTCTTTAAAAAAAAATCATTGTAGTTTCAGTCTGTAACCACATAAACTCCTTATTCACACACCCAGATAATTTATTATTAAAGGACTTTGTGGACATTATTATGTAAAAACAACTTTATAAATGGAACAAAACTACTCAAGTGTAGAAAAAATTCTCTGATATTTTTATACAACTTAAGATCACTTGTTTCTTTGTTTATCCAAAAAATTATAAGAACACACAAAAAAATCAGATTATTACTGAAGATGTTCTGAAATGTTCCATAAAAAGGAACATTTGAATGTACTTTTATTACAAAATGGGAAAATAACATACAAAATTCCAACAACACACATCATAAGCATCTCAGTTGTAGAAGTCTTTTAATCTTTTGTATTAATAATATAAACCAAGTAATTTTTAATGACATTTCAATTTAAATATTGTAAAGACTCAGACTTGTTTTCAGTATTGCCACATTTCATATACTAAGTTAAGTTCTTTACTGTACAAATAAAATACTGCGTTTGTGTGATTACCACACAGCACTGGCAGGAGTTAAAAGTCAGCACTTTAAAGTTTGTGGTTTTATTTCTCCGGGACTTAATATATTAGTATGTGTGGGTGACTGTCAGACTTTATGGCATTTTATTACATCCAAGCAAGAGGAGAGAAAGAGAGATTCTGAAATGTAAATTTACAACTCATTGAAAATTACCACTACTGCTTTGATTTTTCAAAGTATGTGTCCTGTTGCAAATGTAAAACCTTCAAGAAAATTTGAAAAACACTAAAGAGAATGCAGTATGCTTTTGACATTTGAATTCTCCCCAGTTTAGTATAAAGGTACCACTCTATGCCTTATTGTTGTCTGTTTAAATCTTTCATAAAAGATTAACTTGCAGTGTCAAGGCCACTGGCTAACATCCATTTTGACACTGATGAAATTACCTGGAGTGATGCAGTCTCCTGAGGCGCACTCTGTCACAATTAATGAAATATGAAGGGACCAAAGAAAATTTTCTGGCTCTGCATAACAGAGTAGAGGGGAAAAAAGGTAAAACAAGAAATGAGAAGAAAAAAAGAAATAGGAAAACATTTTGAAAAGTATAAGTGAAGACAAATTTGCCTCCAAAGTAATCTTCAAATTCCATAGAGGCAGGACAGATTTGCCAACAGTCATGGTCTGGAACGGTATGCAAACAGCATTTTGGCATTTCAGCCATGGTATAATATCCTAGAAAGGCAGAGCAACAGATGATAAATGACCTTTGCTGAGTTAAAGAAGGAAAAGAATAAGGTTCAAGGCCACTTCTCCTTGTCAATACCTAAGTCCAACTGGTTTCCACAAATCTCTCTACCAAAGCATCTTCCCTTATAATGAAGCTGAGAATGACAGCAGTCATTACACTTGAAAAAATGATAAATAACTGATTTTTAAAATTTTTTTTACACAAGGTCTCATAACAGCATATGAGTCAGATGGAAACTACATTGAAGGCAACAAGCTTCCAGTAGCTCAAGAGGACTTTAGATCAAACTGTGTGAAGGAGCATACTTGGGAGTTCTGAAGCCAGGAGACCCTCAGTTACTACGGACTTTGCCAGTTAGGAGGGATGTGTTAATACAAAACAAGATACAATGATACTGGCATAATCTCAATGCTATGGACAACTGCATTCCGGTATAGGAATCTCTTTTCTTTTTAAATGCAATTCATGAGGAAAGAATGCACTGTTAAGCTTGCCCTTGTACTAGAATAAATAAGGAGGAAGGGAAGGTGTGATTCCTGTCCAGTTAGCTAAGCTTTGCTGGGACAAGAATGAATAAATCAGTGTTGTTAACCTTCAGTTCATCTGCTAAATATTTTACCCAGCCATCACACATACATATAAGAATGCAGTGAGCAACCTCAAAAATACAAGGTACTTTTTTATGCCGTCCTATCTTTTCCATAGCCATTTATCTATTGCATTTAAAGGATTATTATCATTATCATTTCAAAGGCGTGTATCAGGCCTTTATCACCACTTTAATCATTTACAGAGATCCAGTGTTTGAAGGATCATGGTTCTGGTTACTGAACATGCAGCTCTCTGCAACCTCTTTGAGCTCGCCTTGCACGTCTTCATTCACTCGGTTACTTCTGAACACTGCACTGCTTCCTAATTTCCAGAACCTTCACCACAGTAGATTTGTCATATTAAATATTAATTTTGTTAATTTTAGGGTTCAAATGCATGGTGGGGTTTTTTATTATTATTTTTAACAATTAAAGTAGTTCTCATGCTTTTGTTAATAATATTCATTCCCTTAAAGTCTTTAAAACAATTGTGGCTAATGGGAAAGATGACAGAAACTGCAAAGCAGAGCAAGTTTTCATCTGCTGGGTACAGTGTAGTTCAGACACATACTAAGTACTGTGTGAAATTACTGAAAAATCAGTTTTACTCTTTTTACTTATAATCCTTACAGTAAACAGATTTTATGCTATTACTTCAGAAAACAGAACTAATAAAGAAAATTCAGAAGGACTGATGTAACAGGCTTAAAAGCAAACTTTTGCCTATCATTTTAGTTGGAAATATTATTTCCAGCATAAAGACTATGAATCAGGATTGAAAAATAAAGTTAAATTAAATCAGACACAACCCATGTATTTATGCCAAACAATGAGATTTTGCATCATTGTGAATTTAAAAAAATAAATAATTAAGCTTCTAATAAACTCCCTTCCATCCTAATATTTCACCATCTGTACCACTTACACAAAATCTAGGTAGAAAATTGAAGATAATTTCTAGGGTCTTTATGTCTATTGAGCTATATGAATATAGGCATTGCAATACTGGTCTTTTGAAGAGCTCTGCTTATTCCAGTGGTTAATCAGAATCCCCAGAGATTCACAGTACTACCCACAAAGTATGATTTTACCCAGAACTGCCAGCACCATTCTCAGAGATATATCAGTGCACCAGAACATACTTTTTCTGCTTATTTAAAAACTTTCAGCATTTCACACATTATTTTTTAATGTAAGTAATGTTGAATTCTACCAAATGATAAAATACAAACAAATTTAGAACATGAAATAAGAATTTCACATTATAATTTTGTACACTAATTTCTAAAGAAACTTTGGTAGAGTAATGAGGATCAAGTTGTTACGCTTCAAAGAGGACTGATCATCTTAGATGCCTTCATTTTAAGGTGCTCCTAGTTAAGTATGTGCCATGAGATGTTTCTGCAGCACGAGTAGGATGATTGAAAGTTTCCTAAATTCAGTGCCTACCTGAATGCCTATAAGCCCTTCTCAGAGTATTATGTAAGTGCAGCACCAGCAGTCACACAGACAAAACTGAGAAAAAGTGACACACAATTAGGTTCTCAAACAAAAGAGCATTTGATTTTTTTGAGAGCACTACCTTATTAGAACAGAGGAGGACCCTGTGAACTATCAACCTCTCAGCCTTTCCTCTGTGCATGGGAATACCACAGAACAGATCCTCCTAGAAACTATGCTAAGGAACATGGAGAACAGGGAGGTGATTCCAGAGAGCCGGCACGGCTTCACCAAGGGCAAGTCCTGCCTAAACAACCTAGTGGCCTTCTACAATGGAGTGATCATAAGAGTGGACAAGGGAAGGGTTACAAATGTCATTTACCTGGATTTCTGAAAAGCCTTTAACACAATTCCCCACACCATCCTTTTCTCTAAACTGGAGAGAGGTGGATTTGATGGGTGGACGGTTAGGTAGATGAGGAATTGGTTGAATGGTCACACCCAGTGGGTAGCAATCAATGGCTCAGAGTCCTGATGAACACCGGTGACAAGTGGTGTCACTCAGGATTCTGAATTGGGACCAGTGTTATTTAATATCTTCATTAATGACATAGAGGGATCAAGTGCACCCTCAGCAAGGCTGCAGATGACACCAAAATGAGTGGTGCAGTTGACATACCTGAAGGACAAGATGCCATCCAGAGGAACTTGAAAAAGCTTGAGAAGTGGGCCCATGGGAATGTCATGAGATTTAACAAGACCAAGTAGAAGATGTTGCACCTGGGTTAGTACAACCACTGTTACCAATACAGGCTGGGGGATGAACAAATTGAGAGTAGCCCTGCTGAGAAAGATTTGGGCATGCTGGTAGATGAGAGGCTGGACATGAGCCAGCAATGTGCACTTGAAGCCCAGAAAGCCAGTTGTATCCTGGCTTGCATTAATGTGAGGCCCCCTCACCAAGGGACGTGATTCTACCCCTCTACTCCACTCTTCTGAGACCCTACCTGGAGCAATGCATCCATCTCTGGGGTCCCCAGCACAGGAAGGACATCAACCTATTGGAGCAGGTCCAGAGAAAGGACACCAAGATGATTAGAAGGATGTAGCATCTCTCATATGGGAAAGGCTAAGAGAATTTAGGTTGTTCAGCCTGGAGAAGACAAGACTTTGGGGTGACCTAATTGTAGCCTTCCAGTACCCAAAGGGTGAAAAAGATGGAGAGAGACAGTTTACAAGTGCATATAGTGACAGTGCAAGGGAGAATGGCTTTAACTGAGAGTAGGTTTTGATTAGATTTTAGAAAGAAATTCTTCCCTATGAGGGTGATGAGGCACTGGAACAGGTTTTCCAGAGAATTTGTGGATTCTACATTCATGGGAGTGTTCAAGGCCAGGCTGGATGGGGCTTTGAGAAACCTGGTCTAACAGAAAGTGTCCCTGGCCATGGCAGAGAGGTTGGAACAAGATGATCTTAAGTCCCTTCCAACATAAGTGATAAAATGATTCCATGATTTTATTAACTGAAAGATGACTTTCACTCAGTACTCCCCTGGCAAAACAGGACTGCATCTTGGAACAGACCTGAATTACACATTAATTCTAAATAGTCTTATACTACTGACTTCTGCCATGAAAGAGATCTTCCAACCTTGTTTAACTAAACATTTTTAGTGTTACCTATCATTCAACTCTGAAATCTATTTTTTAAAAAGGTAATTAAGCTGTAGTAATCGATCCATAAAAGATCATGAATCAGAAGAAAATTTCCTATCACTCTTCTTTTTCCTAGACTAGAAAGCATCTTCTAACTTTCCTGTTCACAGAGGGATATTTTCCCCAAATCCACAAATATCAGTGGCATGAAAACATTATAGAGCAAAACTTTTCAATTTATGTCCTAAGCCAATATTTAAATAGTTGAACAACTCAGTCATCAAAACCTATGTGAGCTACAGCTGTTCATCTCAGGTTGTAATACATTTCAGCTACTGCAAAGAATGTCCTTGTAGAAGTCATATGGTTGAAATCAAATGAATGCCACATCTCAAAACGAAAAGCCAATTGGGCAGACGACAGAAACATCCAGTCGTCGGAGGAAACCATTTTCACAGAACAGTCTATCACTGTTCTCTCTATCCCTCAAGTGAGACCTATAAAATACCTTCAACACATGAGCCTGGAAACTAAATCCCATTATTATACTGGACAGTAAAAGTTATGGACTGAATAAAGATATTGTACATTCCATTTTTCTCAGTGACACCCTGCCAGCTAGCCCTGAATGTTTCATAGGTATTCACCACCTGCTTTTGTCAGCTTCATGCAGAATAATGATCTTCCCACCTCTGCTCTATTATCCTCCCCTTCTTCCACAAACTGCCATACACCCTTTTCTCTCAAATTGCTTTACTGATTAGCAGAATGACAACCAAACACAACTGTTTCTAACTGGTAGCTAATTTTTCACTTTTCTCTTTCTGGTTCACATCTCAACAACATGTTTTAGTACCTCATTTTAGCTCAGTCAGTCAATCCAACAAAAGCCACTAATTTTCTTTTTTTTTTTTTTTCCTGATTATGTTGTGATAATATATGGGTACACAGCCCCACAAAATCTTCCTGGATTGATTTAACAAAAGGTTACCAGTTAGCTCTGCAGTTAGCTCTGTTCAGGGTAAAAAGTTAATGGGAATTGAAGATATGATATGAAGGACCATAAAGGATGTAGGGAACTATTTATTTTCAGTATTTTAATGTACCAAACCCGAACTTCTTTGCAAAATATATAGGCACTATGCCCAACTATGTTTATACTGATTAGCCTGGACTCAGGTGCAAATACAGAAAAATATCTGAAAAAAAATGCTTGCATTTTGTTTTTTTGATTGAGGTATTCTATTTGAAAAAACATACTGAAATCACTGGGGTTCGGGAAGTGTTCAAGACCAAGCTGGATAAGGTATTGATCAGCCTGCTCTAGTGGAAGGTGTCCGGGCCCTAGACGATCTTTAAGGTTCCTTCCAACCTAAACCATGTTATGATTCTATGACTCTACAATACTTGGCAAGTCTGAGAATCAAATCCATCTTTATTTATTACAGTTAGTAACATCTTCAGAACCATTTAATTATGTTTTGAAAGTGACATATCAGATGAGAATAAATAAAATGCCTGAATTCCCATTACGGAAAAAAAAAAAAAAGGAAAAAAAGTAGCACCAGCTGTCTCCAGACAAAGTCAGATACAAAGTAATAACTTTC
Source organism: Lepidothrix coronata (assembly GCF_001604755.1). Lineage (NCBI taxonomy): Eukaryota > Metazoa > Chordata > Aves > Passeriformes > Pipridae > Lepidothrix > Lepidothrix coronata. The sequence goes on along the minus strand of NW_016690268.1, from coordinate 1,031,650 downwards.
TCTTTGCACCACCTGTATTCAATTTCTAAGGCATGTCTGCCATTTTATGTTAATGAACTCTTAACAAGATCAGTTCACAGCTATCTGTGTCTCTACCTTGCAACAATTCAGGCTGTATCACTTCAAAAAATGCCATTCAAAGCAAGGCAACATAAAGCAAATTAAAACAAATGCACAAGATTAGAGATGACATTTTGAAGTTTGCTACAGCTTACAGTAGATACCTCCATGCACTTATAAATGTAAGACCAGTGTGATCAAGTGTACGTGAGTCATGAAGCAACACAGAGCTTGCAGAGGACACCCCAGTTCTTCTTAAGCAGCAACTCTATTGTGTTATCACAGACCTAAATTTACTGAATGCTTTTGACATCTCATGGTGCTCACATACTCTTTCATTTAGTCATTCCCTACTATGAAAGAGATTGAGAAGGTTAAGTATAATCAACACTTCTGCTGACTGAGAATCCATGTAATGGAAAGCAAGCCAACAGAGGAGTCAGTCTTTCTATAGCAATGTAGCAGAAGTCTCCAAACAATGAGACTAAAGTCACAGGTAACTGCACTAAAGATCACTCCTAAGCAGAACAGATAAAGAAAAAGTAGAAAATGTACATGCTGCTAAGTTGCTTAGGCATGATTTTCTAAATTCCCACTTCAGAATAAAGAGTCTCAAAGTATGTGTATCAAGGCATAATTATTTAACTAAAAATAAATGAATAAGGATAAGCCTCTGAATCTTACTGGATATAGTCTCCCTGCCTTGTATAAATAAAAGTCTACTTTGATCCAAGTCCTTCACACATGGTATCAAATCATATCTGCCAGAATAGCAGGAGTTTGAAAATAGAATAATGTGTGGCTTAAGAATCAGAATTTCTGAAGCAGAAATTAGAACCAAGGGAAAGATCGCCCATTAGTTCAGTATTAAATGGAGCCAATTTAGGGGAACGAAAACAAAACTAAACGAAAACCAGGAAATTATCAGATCAGAGCCAAACACTGTGGATTTATTTTAGTCCCTCTGTAGTCAAATAGAGCATTTATTTTTCCTCATTTGCAGAACAAACTTTGCTATTAGTAATGAATATGAGTTGTAGTCTGATTATAAAAATGATATTTTGTCTTAAGATAGATGTACAGTTTGTAAAACAGACAGCTTTCTGTTCCAGTTTATTATGAAGAGTCTAAAGTCACTTACAGATAAGCAGGTAAGTATAACTGAATCCTATCTGTATAATGTAGGGAGCGGCTGCTAGGAACCAAGTTGTCTATATGATCATGACAGACTCAAAGGAACAAAACCGACACAGACTTGGGAGTATGGAAAACACTTAGCAAATCAATCAAAGCCAATAAATATGTCAAAGGCAAGAGACTGTCAAGAACCTAAGACACTTTGTGCCAGGTTAAGTGCAGTGAAATAGGCAGCAATTTGAAATGATGAGTAATGCATGAGTTATAAAAGCATTTCAGTAGCTCTGTATTGGAATGTAATGAAACCATAGACTCTTCCAAGTAGCACTAAGGACTAGAGATAGGACAGGTTTGTCTGGCTTACTGAGGGTAATAGACTGTGCTCAAGAACTTCACTAATTAAAAAAGGAAAAGAACGTCTGAAGTTAGAATTCATGCTGTCAGAGGCTTGGAATCTTGACAGTTCCTCATGGCAGCAAGTATTCATGAAGTAAAAGACATAGACCTCTGAACCATAAAAAAGCAATGTCCTTATACTCGAATCTACTTTTATGCACATCAACATCTGATATTTTTTTCTCCTTTCACAGATGCTCTATCTGAACTTCAATTTTTAAAGTCAAAAATACCTCTTTGCCAGTTTGTTTACTCTCTCTGACTAGCAAAAAAGAGTTATTCTGAATTAGTTGACACCATACCACTGACAATGCTACCATTAAGGCCACATTCTATCACAGGAAAAACATGAAAAAACTGGGTGTGCATTAAAAAGTGTGCACAGGTGTCAACCTTTAGTACAAACACAGATTCTTCTTTTTTCTGTAAAAATCACAAGTATCAGTGCTCTTTATTTCCAATACCTGCTAAGAAAGTCACAGTTCATTTCTCATATATTCCCAGAGGAGATTCCAGTCTTAGCTTAAGTACTTTGACAGAGAATGCTACCGCAAATACAGACAGGACTGAAGCTGGCAGCATTCAATGTAACATTTGGTGGGAAAACAATTATCTGTCCTTTCACTCCTCAGCTTGAATTCTTTGAGTATTTCAGATTAGCACTCAACTTTTTAAATAGTAACATTTCTGTGATGAATAGCAGTTTCTTTCCTTTTGGGTCCTTAGCGTTTTTATTTGATCATTTCCCAGATAACATAAAATCTTGCATTGTTCACTGGTAAACAACTATGTGTATTTCACATATATTGTGCATGACGGTTTGCCTATTTTTGTTGCGAAAATCTTAGTAAATCTTACTAATTTATTGGAAGCATAACACTTTTAAAAATTGTAATTATTATTTTCAAGACTGATTTTATTTTTTCCCCCTTCTGTTTCCAAATACTCTGAGGTCTTAACATACTTACAAACTACTTGCCATTATACTTCAGGGTCACTTTCAGATTATAAAGGTCTTGCAGTGTTATCTCTTCACTGAAATATATATTAATGATTTCCCACAGTTGCTAAAGTATCTAGGGCCCTTCAATATGGCCTTTTATCTGAGATATGGGCATGATTCTGGTTGAAGCGACACAAGATCTACGAGATTCACATCATTCTGGTCTTGCAGCTAGAGGACAGGCAGAATACCACAGGCAACTCACAGACAACTACATCAGGGCAAAAAAAAACCAGACATGAAGGATGAGATTCAACCCTCAGGTGAAGATACCCAAATTTATTTACATGTCCTGGCTCCCACCATCATCAGCAGGGCTGAAAATTTTAATTAACTTACCCAAACATAAGTATTGAGCACTACTTGAAATTCAGTAAGGTACCCAGCCTTCCCTTCAGCTGCTACTTCAGAAGTGCCATAAGCGCATAAAATGTTCCAGACAGCCCCCATTGGCTCAGGCAACACTTAGCACCTATGTGCAGCAACCAGAAGGTGACCTCAGCAATTCAGGCAGGGCCTTGAGAGCAAATCCTTGATGTTATTTCAATTACCAAAGCAGTGTGTACAACCTTCTGAGATGTCAAGTATGGACATCGAATTGAGATGAATAAATAGGTTGTTGGACTACATTGCCATGTGCTAGACCTCCTTTGACTGTGATAGGAATTTACACAGTTGGCTCGCTTGTAAGCGTCTGTGTAGTACACCACTAAATTTAAGCATTCTGGTTTGAAACTGAGTCCTATCTAAGAAATACTGTTCCTAAACATAAGCTTCTTGTATGTACAGTACCATGGATGTTGAATGACATTAAGCACCTATGTTTAAGCAACTCTATCCTTCTCTAAGAGTGTAATATAACTTCAGTGTCAATTCAGGTGACTAAATAGAGATGTCTAGTATTATTTGGAATGTTCTAAGATGCTCAAGACATATGACATTATGCCTGAGGGCTGTATCAAGGTGTATGCTTTTCTGAAGTAACAGGTGGAGGTCAAAAAAAGTAGTATGGCACAAGATAACTAAATATAGGTACTTTAATTAAGTCATCTACACTTCATTTTTCAGCATGTTCATAGAAGTTTTAGTTTAGAACCGCCCCAAAAATCATGCATGGCTAGATGCCAAGAAGCAAAATGTTCCAAAACATAGACAGAAAGCCCATAGAGAAATCCAACAAATAAATTTATATTTTCTCTATCCTGTACTTCCAAACAACTATTAAAAAAAATCAGCTAAATTTATTAAAATACAAGAAACAGAACCTCAAAATTTCCCATTTATTATGAATTAATTTATCTACAATCATTAGTTGTCCATTCTGAATGACGTTAGGACCTCAATGTAAACATCTATTGAGACTAATCTACAGTTGGATGAGCTCTCCAACTAACACCCTCCTCATTTACTACCTTGCATCACTTCACAGGCAGATTTTGTTCAGACACTCTGAAATTGCTTCTTTCAGAAAACACGGGTTAATTAATTTTCTTGCATGGTCTAGCTGAGCTGCAGCGATATGCCTAGTTGACAAGGAACCCATTCAAAGCTTTGTGAAACAATTTATAAGTACTACTCTTGAACTGCCTTAAGAGATATGAAGCAAGGTAGCACTAATAATAGTGAAAAATTTTACTAGTAATAAAAGATATTCTATTAAAAAAAACCCAAACGAACAATAAAATGGCCACCAGCTAAACTAAACTGCAGTAAACTTTTTGATACACTCACTTCACATCACTGTAACCTTTTACCTTTTCCCTTGGTCATGCATTTTGCTGGCTTCCAACATTATAACCTTCTGAGAAATTAAAGGGTCTGCATAACGGGCACTTCTTGATTTCTTACCCTACTTCATCACCTTTTGAAGAGAAATCACCCAACCAAGGGTGTCAAATGTGGCACAAGCACTAGCTCACTCCATTCCCAGAGGCTTCAAGAACTTTCTCAATTTCATGCTTCTTTGCACAACTTTATTTACACTAAAACCATCCTGCTATGTGCTTCACAGCAAATACTTGCTCTTGATCTCCCAGCAAATCTTGGCTAGATTATCTGAATACTCTGTGAAGCCTTGACTCTTTACTATAGGCTGTGGCTGACATATCAGGTGAAACACAAGTGAACTGCATAATGGAAGTTAATGTCCCGTCAAAATGGGGTCAACAGGATACAATCAAACATGTGTATATCATCTACTCACAGTGTGCAATCTTTTCTTCAAAACAGTTTTCAGATTTAAAGTGGATGCTGTAACACGTGTAAGTCACATACATTGGTGGCATGCTGCTAATCATCTTTTTGAAATTCGAGTTAGTGGCTCAGAGAGACATTTTCAACAACTGTCAGATTAATAAAAATTAATTTTAAAAAACTTCTTTTTTTTTTTTTTAGGTTTTAAAATCTAAATTTAAAATCTTGCAGTATCTCGGCAAAATTTCCATGAATAAACACAGCTACAAAATATAAACCCAAATACTACTGAGGCTGCATTTGACATGCTTAATTACACTGGCTTTTTAAAAATTACTTTTATGCTGTTTGACTGTCTCTGTAAATTATCAACTCAAATTCAGTCATTCAGCATACTGTCTCCATAAAATATCTTCATGCATATATGTGAAGAAACAGATTTTCTTCTTGAAAGATAAGTTTCTTTAGCACTCCAAGCTTTAAAAAATTCAGTAAACATCACTGAATACCTATCTTTTATACAGAATATAGAGCATCTCTTCAAAGCTCTTATTTAAATATGTTAACTACTTAGACACTTTTCTAATGCAAATTGGCAGGAATTGAAAGACACACTGAAAAGCACTTTTGCTGCATGCCATTCAAAGTTAAATGTACCTGCTTTGTACTTCTATAGAAGTACATCTATTTCTTACTTCCCTGGAACTTTTCTCACAAGAATTTAAATTACAAGATGAAAGAGAATACTTGTATTTCACAGTGTGATGGAAGGGACCTGGTTCAGTTTCTGACTTTGCTCGTTCTGACACAGGAACAGCTGTTTCATTCAAATTAAACAGACAAAAATCTCAGCCATATAGTAAACAACAGTACAAAATGACAACTCTATTACAAAATAGTGCTGAGAAATTTTCATTGCTATCCATACAAGTGCATTTTCCGAAGCTGTTTGCCTAAATTGAAAATGCTGATGAAACTCATACTCGGTGTTCTAAGTACTGAAAGATCGTGAGACGATTACACACTTCCATCCATGTAAAGCTATACTTGAAGTTTTTGATCTCTTACACCAACTTTATTTCTTACCTTCACTATCACAGAACATTTTAATAAGCAAGTGGCAAAAAAAAAAATAATTGTGGAGATAATAGTACTTTACATTTACAGTTCTCGCAAAATATCTTCCAGTTTCTTGTAGAGATGTGGGAATTTCATTGTAAATCAGGTGTCTGTAGTTGTCAAAGACTTCTTACAAAGCTTTTCAAACACCCTTCAGAAATTTTACTGCTTTTTTCTCCAATGACAGTAGAGACCGTTGCACAAATAAGTGAAATTAAAGCATCATGATCATAACATCAGAGAATGGCTGAGGTTTGAAGGGACCTCTGGAGGTCAACTAGTCTGACCCCCTGCTGAAGCAGGGCTATCTAGAGCAAGCTGCCCAAGTACTCAGTTATTTAAGAGTGCCAGTACTCGTTTACTCTCACAGTCAAAAGTGTTTTGTGATGTTCAGAGGGAACCTCCTCTGTTTCAGCTTGTGTCCATTGCCTCTAGTCCTGTCATTGAGAGGAGCCTGGCTTCATCCTCTTTGCACACTCCCTTCAGATATTTGTATACAGTGACAAGCTCCTCCTCCTGTCCCCAGCCTTCTCTGCTCCAGGCCAGTCTCAGCTTCTCCACTTATGTCCAATGCTCCAGACTTTTAATAATTTTAGTGTTTTACACTGGACTTGCTCCAGTATGATCATGTCTTATACCTGCATGGGCTTTTCTGCAAAGCTGCTTTCCATCTGGTTGGCCCCCAGCCTGTGCTCGTTCATGGTGTTGTTCCCACCCAGGCACGGGGCTTTACACTTCCATTTGTTGAACTGCATGAGATTCCTGTTTTCTTTATCCTTCTTAAAACAAATTATATTGGGATAACGCTCTGGAGAAATATAACCAAAAGGTCAAAGCTATCAGAAAGCTTAAACATCTTGGTATGGTACTATGACCCTTTGAAAGAGCTTAAGGGATTTTACTTTGTAAACTTTCTATGTTTGTGAAATTTCTTTCTTCAATATCAAACCCATGCCTTCTTCCTACTGTTATCCAAAGGTAAGACTGTTTAAATATGTAACGAAATAATAAAAACCTTGAGTTAAGCAATGGAAAAAGAATCAAAATCCCATACCTGAAATAGCATAAAACTTTTCATTGTCTTAAACCAATTTTTGAAGAAAAAACTTTTGTCTACAAACCCATGTGATATTTTTAAAATCACTCCACACCTCAAAATTTTCCATTTTATTTTTTGTTTTCTGTATGAAGCCACGTGATCATAATTTTTTTATGTCATATATTGTCACATGACAAAAAACACAAAAATCATCATGTAACAGACTTGCATCCAATTATATGAAGGAGAAAGAAGCCACAGTACAAATCTTCAGTATTTAGGTAAGATAAGTTGTCATAGTTTTTCAGATCTTCCTTAAAACAATCTAACTCCATGCTCTGACTTCACTGCCTTGAGCTACAGACCTCTCTGTATCTGAAGAAATTTTTCCAACATCTGCTGTTGTTGCCTCAAGTTGCCTCTTGAGCATCTGCTAATTTGACATTTGTTAGTGCGATTTCTTCTCATTTTTTCTCTCTGTCTGTACAGACACTAAAAATACAAAAATAAGACAAATTCCTCTTCAGGGGAGTAAAAACTGGACAACAGTCTGTTATCTTGTTTATCTGGAAGCCAGGAATTAGATTACAATGGCAATTTGAGTTTCTTCATTTAGAAAAGTGACTGTGATATGTATTCTATTTGACGTGGCATTACCTTTCCAGACTGGACCTTGTTTTGCTTTATTTCTAACACCAGTGGTCTAATGACCAGGTTGCTACAAATTGAACTTGTTCTAGCTTTAGATCTGTGCAATTCCGTGGTGACACAGAAATAGTTAGCATAATTTTGACTGATACACACATGCACACTTACATGTAACTAAAGGAGAGTAATTGCAAGCAGTAGTTCTGTATTGAATGAATATTATCCACAGCTTTAAAACATAAAAGGCACAGAATAAAGTATCTCTGTCTCTAGAATAAAAAGGTTATTTAGAGCAGTGCAAGCATAGGATGATAGCATGGAGGTGCTGACACAGAGGAGGATAAGAGAGGTCTCAGAGCTACAAATAAATCACCATTGGTCTATTCCTGGTCACTGTAGGGGTGCAATCTCAGGAGCTAAGTAAAGCTGAGTTTAGTTCAAGGGCAACAATGAACAAAGGTCAAGAATACATATGTAGAATTTTACATAAAGCTTTAGCTTGTAAGCTAATGAAGGAAGAACAAGCAAGCAGACTCAACAGAAGATTTAGCAAAATTTGCAAGCAAATCCTCCCAAGAAAAGCCAGGAGCATGGAGGGGGAATTCCCCGGCACCAGTAGTGGCCTTCTGCTAGTACAAAGCTGGGACACTGACATCATTATTGAGGAAGACGAGTGCTGATGGCCATTAGAACCAGAGGAGCAGAGGAAGGGTAAACATAACCCCAGGGAAAAGAGGCGCATTTACACATGTACCCAAACCGGGATGGTGAGTGTAACATTTTAAGTTGTATTAGTATTGGATATTTTTCTATGATTGTATTCTTTTCTGTAATTAGACCTGGATAACAATAATTATTTGGTTAAACTGGTAACATTTGTAACATACTCACCATATATTATTGTCTCACTATAAAAGGTGTGATTTTGATAATAACAAAATTTTGCATGCAACACTGCACTTTTTTAAAGATAATAACAGCCCTGAGCTGTCTTTCTCTGAAAGGCTGTAAGCTCCCTTTCAAAGAATAATATTGGCCATAGAAGTTTTGAGGTAGACAGAGTATCCTTCCACAAGTTTCGGGTTTTTTTAACTCCTTCACATATTTTCATGCTGTAAACATCTTTCTACTATGATTTTCTGCTCCTGGTGTTCATCTGCCTTCTATTTTAACATTTGGAAATATTTTACATTCAATGACAACACTAATTCTATTTTTTTTTCTTTCGCAAAGAAGAATTTCCTCCACAATGCCTTATTGCCCAAATATCTGGAAAATTGACTTTGGGATGGAATACCTGACATATGGGAAACACTGTTCCATCAAATCAGCAAACTAGTTCAGTGTGCTAAAAGCAGCAAAATGTAAACACTGCATTCAGCTTTCTTTTGTGAAAAATATAGGGTTCTTATAGAAAAGTAAAGAAAGAAACGTAAGAAAAGTAAAGAAAGAAACCTAAAGAAAAATATTTTGAGAATTTCAGGCAATGTGAGTCAACTCAGAAAGAAAAAAAAATGAAAACAAATAAAGTGGGATTTATTTTTTTAATTGGGATTTCTTTGGGCTTTATAATTTCTCCAAAATTCTATTTTAAATATTTTTAAAAACTCAAATTTCCCACAAAATATTTAATTCAAAATTTTCATTTTAAAGCTATCAATTCTCAGATTCATTAAACATTTACAGCAAAAATATTCTTTGTTCAACTGCTATGTCCTCCCTTCACCTATTCTGTCTAATCAGCTTTCAAACAAAAGGAAAACTATAAACGTGATTAGGATAGGACAGGACAGGATAGGACCAGAACTATACCTTTCATCTTCAAGGAATGCATGCCAGCAATACTTTAACTTTAATCACCTTTCTATATCCCACTGATTCCTGTGAGATAAAAGTGCATGCTTAAGCAACAAAGATGCATTCTGTCCTAGATCTTTTTTGTCCCTGTGTAAATCAAAACATCTTTAAGCATCCCCCTTTCCTCAACTGTGAAAGCTATCTGGATGTCTATATAATAGTCTGCATCTATGGATTAAAAAAAAAAAATAGAAGAAATAAAGAACATAATATTATCAACATCATTATGAAAATATTAAAAATAATTCCACCATGGTAAAATATGAAATTTCTATTAACTTCCATTCCACTCTTCAGGGAGTGGAAGAACATCCTCTCCCAGTCATGAAATTAAAAATCAGGCCATCAAAATATCGAGGAAGTAGTCCAGAAAGAATATTTTAATAAATTCTTCCATCAGATTCTGAAAGTCTTCTAATTTTCTGTAAGGAAGATATTTAATACACTTATTTATCACAATTTCATAGCCAGTGGGTTAATTGTGGGAAAAACTTAATTTGGCAGTATTTTAATCTGCACATATGAGGATAATACATATGAGGCAAGTTTATAAAAAAATGAACAGATAGTATATTAATTCTTGCTATTCCTAGTGAGAATGTAATCATATACAGTGGCATTTTGTGCCATCTTCCCAGTTTCTTTCATTCAACAGACAAAGTGGAGACTATCCATCTAGAAAAAATGTCTATAGAGATATTTCATGGATAGTTAGAGAAATATAGTCTATGCCAAACACTGCTTACATTTTGAACATATACTTTTAGATGGCTGTGCATTTGTGCGACACAGATATATTTTCATTTTTTTGTTTGTCACTGTTTCTCACCATGACATATCTTGGTTTTAAAACATAAAAAGTTTTTTTCAGAAAAAAAAAAGGAAAAAAAATCTTATTAATTCCTGCAATTATTTTCAATAAGCATAATTGCAGAATTATTTTATCAATTTTTTCTGAAATCACAATTTCTAAACAAAATTTGTCAGGGTTTGAGTTTTAGTCTGGACAAAGTTCTATTGACTTAACTAGGACTGCACTTATCAAGGAACAAGTATACGGATGAATGTTGACTGTGGAGGACTCAGTTGCCCAAACTCGACATTATTTCAGGCAGTATTCTTTCTGACCTCCAGCTACTTCCCCAGAAAAATGCAAGTCTTCTGGAGATCTTGTACTCACTTCTGTAAGACTCAGTCCAGGCAGTCTGCTCTCTGTGAGGCAAGACTGGTTTCGCTCAGTCTGATGGAGAAAGGTCCATTAGCTACAACGTGCAATATAATGAAAGCAAAACCAGAGATAGCTGAGCAGTTGTTTAGCAGATCAAGGACTTGAAAAGAAGAAAAGTGATATAGGAAGGTATAAAACACAAAAGTAAAAAAGCAGAAATGGAAACTCGGCACTGTTGAGCATCAATATAACTGTTGAGTGATTCCAGTTTGGGATATCTCATTGCACGATCATGTTAATGTTAGGTTAGTAGCTCATTAGTCCCAGCTATCTGTCCTGTGTATTAGCCAGTAAATAACTTTTTTGCACTCATATGTTTTGTGTATCATTCTTTGCTGAGTTTCTCTGTGCATAATAGAATTTCACACAATCACAGAAAGGCTTGGGTTGGAAGGGGGAATTTGTCTGGAGTAAGAAGGAATAATGACTGGACATAGTGTCTAGCGTCTCTAGTGTCTTGAGATCCCTCAAAGTATTATGCCTGGTTTCCAGCTACCGTGACAGAATACTGTGAATTTCCAATGTATCTGGGGTTTATCTATCACTCACCAAATGCTCTTCTTGGTGCCCACACTAAGAATTAGGTTTAGACAGGAAAAATATAAATCCAGATGTCCCCACAGCAAGTGGGACTAATACAGAGTCTAATTCAAAACATGCCAATATATCCATGACATCATCTGGGAATGGGGAAAACTTCTGTTATAATGATTGAAGATATGGGAAGTCAATTGGTCTCAATTTAATTGCTGATAACCAGTTGCTAATACCATCGAAATAGCCAAGACTGTATCTTGGAACATATAGGTCATCTCACATAGAATTTGACACAAGCAGGTAGATGGTTGTCTAATGTTTGTATGTGTGTTTAGATAAGTATGTTCAGGCCAATGGTTGATCTGGAGAGCGATTCTGTTTATCCTACTGTATAGCTGAAGAAATGACAACATCCACTGATGATTTTGGCTAGATTGCAGACACTCAGTTCGATTTCTTTCACAGGCAACTAGTGTCATTTGAAATGCATTACTGTAATCTTCCTGGCCTCAAACTGTCACACCAGAAGAATGTGGGTCTCCAAAATGTCCTGTGTCTTATCTTTCCATCGCAATTAATGGACCAATTCCTGTCAATTGCAACAAGCCTGGATCACAATTCTTAGGAAATAGACCAATGCAAACCAAATTAGACTCATCAATGTCTCTAACAAGTCTTGTGTCATACCTGCTACTCTGATAGATACATTTTGGGTATTCTGTTTTTTTTGCAATGAAACTGGGCACTGATGCTTACGCAACAGATTTGTGCCTCCTTTGACTTTATTGGAAGTTCAGATAGCTAAAGTACTACTAGTTATGTCTTTGAATAAGAAGGGTTTTTTTACAGCTAATGTCGTTTCCTCAAATTACGTGACAAAAGGTGTTTCTGGAGAGATGTGGGGGAGTCGGGATAAAAACAAAACCAAAAAGCTCCACCATAACCTAATCTACCCTGTATCTTTGCTGGTCCAGTTGAATAGCAAACTACAACTGCAGATTCCTAGATATACTGTCTTTTGTATGCTTTCCAGAAAAATGTTGCACCACTTCTTTGCAAATTTGTCTCTAAAAAATGTTTAGCTTATACATTGACTCATGGAAAAGAACACTTCTGAGAGTAGGGAAGAGTTTAGTCCTTTCCATCTTTGAGGTTATAATCACATCAACTAGAAAAAGGAGATTCCCTCACACTCCAAAGAGAATTGAGATTTGTAAGGCTTGATTATGAAAATGGAAAATTTTATTTTGCATAATTTGTTCTCCTCTGTCTCCCCTACTTCCTATAGTCTTGTACACATTTCTACAGTATTTCTGCAGTAGAAACTACCTACATAAAATTAATCTCGATGACATCATGTGGTGCTAGTTAGTCAGAACACTTAAGGAGGATAAAGCACTTTAGCCTTAAGGACTCTTAAAATGAGAATCATTTATTCTCTGTTGTCTTCCGTGAAATGGATTCTTGCTGTTACTAATGTAAAAACCTGCTGCTAAATGTTTTGACTGTACATATTAGCCAGCTGGTGGTTCAGTTCTCACTATTGAGTTGCCCAGAACTGAAATAATTAATTTACCTAAGAAAAGAATATTGTGCTGTACCTTTTCGATTTGTGACTGTAATCTGTAATCACCAGGGAGTTTATTTGGATTTGCAATAATACTGGAGTTAGTAATTTATAACAGAACAGGAGTTCACTGAGTAGAGCTTATGAAACTTGAAGTTTTTCAATAAGTTGCAGAACTTTTTATAATACGGATGTTGTCAGCAGCTTACAATTGGCTAAAATATTAATCTGTGTTGTCCTAACAAGCTGAAAGCAAAACCCATGTATTTGAAAGGTCCCTTTCTAAGTTAAAATTGTCTCTTTAAACCTGTATAGCAAGAAATAATTCGAAGCTCACTGTAGTCAGTGTAAAGAATCCTATCGACTGTAAAACGATTGAACTCAAGTTCTTAAAAAAGGCCTATTTAGCCCAAAGAGATCCATTAATACCATTTTATATGATTTTTCACTTCATATTTGTTATTTCTGTTTACTTCTGCTCACTCCTTGTGTTACAATAGGCTTCTTAGAAATGTAATGTGTCAAGACTTTTACTCCTTTTCAAGAGGAATAAAAAAAAGTGAAGGATAAAAGCACATACAAACAGGTGAGAACCATATGACACTGCAGTTCACAAAAAGATTGCTAGCACAAAGATGAATATTTGTGACACAATATCCATTATTACAGTCATTGTTTGTCTAGCTTTTGTTCTTAACTTATTTTTTGTTTTGTTTTGTTTTGTAAAACTTCCCTCGTGGTCCAATGAGAAATTTATTTTATCTTTCTTGCATAAGGATTCTCTAGAGACTGTACCTTCTCAGATATCTGATTGAGCCAGATGCTGATCCTCTTACCCTTGAAGAATACACAAGAAATGGAGGATACTCTTAAGGTTCTCAAAGTTGTATATTCAAGGCTTTGTTTTCTAAATAAAATTTGTCTCTCCTTGCAGGAGTGGGTGGTTGACCTGGTGATTTTTTGATTTTACATTAAAAGAATGTGCATTTTTCAGGCTTGATATATGATACATTCCAGTACTGCTATTAGATGAAGAGTTAAAGAGAGTAGACCATCATATGTCACTGCAAAATAGAGAAAGTGAGAAAGCTGTAATGACATCAACACTAATCCCTCTGAAAGGCAGCAGTTTTTTGTTATTGTTATTTTATAACAGTGAAGAATTTTATAGTTGTGCATAGCTACAGTTTGTGTTTTAATGACATTGTTCTATTTTTTTTTAATTCAATGCTAATCTGTTCATGTACAACTATTCACAGATGTTTAATTACTATTTACAGATGCAAAGCACTGAATTTTAGCAACTCCATTCTTTTTAGTACCCAAAAGTGCTTTTTGAATTGTTAAAGACAGGAAAAAGTTATTGGCAATCTCTTTAAACCCAGGTGTGTCACGAGTTTAATGAAGTTACTAAATACTACCCCAATTTAAAAATGAACAATAGAAAATGCCAAGTATGACTGTGAACGCCACACTGAATGTGTGTCATAGCTAAAAATAGAATCATAGAATGATTTAGGTTGGAAAAGACCCTAAAGACGTCAACCATTTACTCAGCATTGCCATGTCCACCACTAAATCATGTCCCTAAGTGCCACATCTACACATCTTTTAAATACCTCCAGGGATGGCAACTCCAGCATTTCCCTGGGCAGCCTGTTACAGGGCTTGACAGCCCCTTCCATGAAGAAATATTTTCTAATATCCAATCTAAACCTACCCTTGCACAACCTGAGGCCATTTCCTCTTGTCCTGTCACTTGTTACCTGGAAGAAGAGACAAACACCTACCTCATTAAAACATCTTCTCAGGTAGTTGTACAAAGAGATAACGTCTGTCCTCAGCCTCCTCTTCTCCAGACTAAACAACCCCAGCTCCCTCAGCTGCTCCTCTGAAGACTTGTGCTCCAGACCCTTTACCAGCTTTGTTGCTTTTCTTTGGACGCAAGAAAAGAATACTAAAAACGGTACCTTGCTTTAATTTTAATATACCAGAAACTATTACTGAACCAACTTTTTTTTTATAGTGAAAGGAAATTAGAAAGAAAATGGAACGCTACCATTTTAGTGCTCTTGGGCGAGTCCACATTTGGATTCAACAAGCCAGAGCACTTCTTAAAAAAAAAAAGCGAGAAAAAAACCCCACAAAACAAACTGAAAAAAAAAGGTTTGTTCAATGTATTGACTCCAACAACAAGCATACAATATCAGATGTCTAGAACAAAGAAGTATGTAGTAATTATTAATTGGAGGGAAACTGGGATTAAGACAAGCAGCGGCCTTGCACCATATACCAGCAGACACACCAATAGTAATTTCTTTCATAAATGTCATAAATGACAAGGACACTGAATGATCTAGATTTTTTTTTTCTCAAACAGAATCCATAATGAAACTAAAGAGTTACAGAGTTATGTCCAACCTGTCACAAATCACTTTTCATAAATAAAGATGTCTTGAGGAGCATTGCTTTTAGACTAGTTCAAAAATTTTATATTAAAAGATATATATATAAAAGCTGAATTATAGTTTCTTAAGTGTTTATTCATTTTTACCCAGTAACAGCATTTTGATACTGAATGAACTTAGAGATAATCATGCATTCATTTTTCAAAAATTACATTTAAATAAAATATTCTGGTTTACACTTCATTCAGTAATAAGAGGTTTTTATAATAATATCATTTCTGGATAAGAAAATGAAATTTTCCTGTTAGGATGTTGAAGGACCATGCAAATTCTGACTTTTACATCAGAAAATGCATTCTTTCAAATAAGAGCAAGAAAATAAATATTGCTTAAAATTAAAAAATCTTCCCAAAATAGAAAGAAAAAAACATCAGCTCTAATCAAACATGAATTAGCTTCCCTTCCTACTGATGAGCACCCCACCTCCTCAAGAAGATTTCTTTTCTTTCTATTTTTTTACTGATAGGCTAAAAAATCTCAAAACATCCAAACTGTCTTCTTCTCATTTACATTCCTTCTATTTTATCAGTATTGCTT
This sequence comes from Lepidothrix coronata, assembly GCF_001604755.1. Lineage (NCBI taxonomy): Eukaryota > Metazoa > Chordata > Aves > Passeriformes > Pipridae > Lepidothrix > Lepidothrix coronata. The sequence goes on along the minus strand of NW_016690268.1, from coordinate 1,015,861 downwards.
ACTGCTCTAAGCCATTAATTCTCCTGACCTCCAAGGCTTAGGACTGTGAGATCCTACTTTACTCTCTCTGTGTTTAAAAGGGATATCTAATTTCCCGCTCTTCATTGTCCACAATACAGCAGGAAGAAAAATGTGCTATGATGCTCCAGCTCTTGACTGTAGCCTAGACAACTCTAGCTTTCACCACAGCACCCTCATCATGGGACTCCTTGGTATTCATGTAATTATTCAGCACACATCAGATGAAACTTTCACACATTTCACACTCACCAATTCAAAATATAAATGTCAATCCACATCTGCTGCGCCTGCAATGTGCTGGTAAAGCCACCTGAAACACCCGACTACTTCACAGACACCTAACAAACTCTTTCTACTGTGTTTTGAGCTGTAGTGTCCTTTCTTTCATCATTTGATCACAGAGACACTGCCTTTTCCATGTCCTGAAGAAAATAGTTGTTCCTAGGTTTCCAGTCCATATCTCCTTGTCATAGGCTTATTCTGCAGTTGAAAAAACATATGTCTTATTTCAGTTATCCAGGTAGAGGAGTCTGGTGCCATTGAGGTGGTTTAGGTTATGCAAGATGTCCCCGCAGAGTTAACAAGGGTGACATGGGACATCTGGCTCAACCATACCCTTTTGAAGAGGCATCTGAAGGCCAGAAGGAATATCTGGTGGCATTTCATAAGGCATGAGGTGTACTTATCAGAAAATGTAGCTCATGAGCAGACATTCAGCATAGGAAGCAGTTGCTGAAAAGGGTATCATATTATTTTGAACACTGGGGAGATCAGTCCTTCTGACTGTATCATATTTGCCCAACCCCTGCATTTGTCTTGGGAGCCCTGAAACACCTCGAATGGCAAACATGTCTAATAGTAGGTGAGTGAATTTTCCCCCTTGTAATTCAGTGTGTTAAAAAGCTTACCAGGGGCACATTTTTTTCTCAACAAAATAGTTCAAACATATCTGATTACTTTGACAGCCATTTAGCATAACAGAAAAGAGCAGATAACAAGACAATGTAATTACAATGTATTGTTCCTAAATCCACATTTTCATTAAAAAAACCACAAGAACCTTGGTTTAAGGCCAAAAACTTTAAATTTCAATGTACTCATACAAATTTTTATAAACAAAAGAAGGATTTTGAGGCTTAAATGAGTTAAAATAGCACAACCTTGTTTTCAATTTTATTATAAAAAATCTGTTATGTTAATTTCGGAGAAGAGAGCTAATCAATAAACTCCTCTAACCCTCTAATTACAAAAGAATAAATGGTAAATATAATCATAGGTGAACTTATTATCTCTGCCCTTAAGCAAATTTTGCTTCCTTATAAATTTAATTCATTCTTCATCAGTATATCATTCTTTTTGAAGGAGAACAATCACATGTGATACCATAATGGGCCACATAAAGCAGCCTAAGACTGCCCATAGCAATGTGTTACCGGGATATGTTCACGACAAAGTCTAATCTATCTAACAGCAGATGTTTGGCATACAAGAATGTGTATCATAAAAGACCAAACTCCTCTTTACCCAGGATAAATACGCTTGAAAGACATTTTGGCTGAAGGCAGAAACAATGGAGCTATTTATTTTAAATTACTTTTTATATACTGAAAAGAAAAAGGTGATGGCTAAGAGACACAGTATCATTTTCAAAAATATACTGTTTGTGTCTGCTGCAAAGGAACACCTTACTGTGGTTAAGCCATAACTTCCAGTAAAACTACCTACAACAATATGTAAGTCAGAAAGGGAAAAGAAAATGGACTTAAAACTGTGGCGTTATAGAAAGCACCCCAGCTATTTAAAAAGTGGTAAGGAAACAGTATCTTAGTAAACTCAAGTCATAACATTCTTGCTATAAACACTGACCTACCACCTTGCCTCTTATGAAATACTTATCACTTTGTCTGTTATAGTATGGACTTCAAAATACTTAATGTCTGTTCCAAAGCACAAAGCTTGTGCAGCACTGTCCTGCCATTTCCACAGTGCAGACCACCCTTACAACAAACACAGACCCCTCCTAGACAGAATGGGCTGCAGAAATCACAACAATAATGTTTAAGCTCTGCAATACTTGCCACCAGCAGTGCTTAGGGACATCACAGTCGACTAAAAGTAGAAACATCAAAATATTAGCCATAGATTAGGCTTATTTTGTGGATTTTACAGAACTAGATATACATGGAAAAAAAGCCAAACCACAAACCCCCAAAATTATTAATGCAGATGACACTACTACTGTGCAGAAGAGGTGGACACAGATTCATATATGCATGCTACAAAAATGACTCAGCAAAGAGGGATTTTTCTCTGTAGTGAAAATCAAAGCCAATACAAATGTAGATATTTCTTGAGTATCCAAATCAAAATACATGGCTAACCCAAATATACAACTGCATCTTTGTTCCTGAGAAAGATACAGATCAAATATCTCCACTATGGCACATCCAGCATTACTCTAGAGTAGCACTACGGCATTACATTCTTTCTACTGTCACACTCAAATTTTTGACCAAGAATTTGATATGAAAACTAGAGAGTCTTGTAGCAGGATGAGTAACATCAGACCCTTTAGTCCTAATATCTCAATGAGTTAAATGAATGGAACACCAAGAATAGTGTTGAGCTGGAGGTAAAGTTATTATTACTTATTAATAAAAGGTGAGAAATTTTTCTTTATGAGAAACTGTCCTGTATTTTCTGTGACTTTCAATTGTCTCTGACTGTGCTACTTACATGAAATTCATAAAAGGTAGAAAAAAACTGCTTTTGTCAGGTTGTTTTGTAAAACACAGTGTGAAGAGAGCTAAAAGTTGCTCCTTCACATTTAACTTTGTTTACATTGCCAGTGAAAATTACTTATTTTTTCAATGACCTAAACCATACAATAACTTGCAGGCCAAGAATTGTTCTAAGTGTACTTTTTCAATTCCATACTTTTCAATACAAGCAAAAGACAAATGTGTTCATATTTGTGCAATGTTACTTGACCGTATACCTAAGTTTCTGCTCATATATGCATGCAAATCACTTGGGCTGTATTTTGTGCAATAAGGAAAAAAGGATGAAAACACGCCTGCAATAAGAGAGGAGAAAAGAAAGTCAGTCACCAAATTAATAAACAAATTTTTGGTCAACCTTTCCTCTTTTAAATCATAGTTTTAATGAAATCTGAAAGAATAGAAAACCTGCTACCTGATGATCTTACATCTCTAAAGCAGATGGATTCATTATTGCTTGTGATCGAAAAAGCTCATCTTGTAAGAGTCATCAGAGATTTCATGAATATCTGGAAATAAAAAAATTGAAGTTTTGCTGTTATGTCTATAAAATTAGCCTAATATTGATTTTTGGTGCATTAAAATCTGAAGTGAGATGAGTTTAAATCTGAGGAGTCTGAAAATAGTGCTACAGCATTGGCTTTTTTATTATAGATCAAAAAAAATCTCATTATATGTCCCACGTATTTAGGTTCCTTCATTGTCCTCAGTCAGATATAAGGAGGATGTAAGTGTCTGAAGTCTTGACACATTTATTACTGGAGTCCCACTGTGCTAAAGAGTCATTAAAATCTCATTGGCTGCATAATGTTATACTTAACACACAGCAGAAGCATTTTGTACCAGTCAGATACATTATAACATTTCTCAAACCGTGGAGCATTGATAGTATTCAAACAACAGAGCCCGATGCGTTAACTGGAATGTAAAAGACTGAAAGAAAACAACTAGAAAAGTAGTACATAATCCATTCTGTTTCTGTTAAATGAAATCTGCATCTGCAAATCCAACAGTGAGATACCCAAGACTGTGATCCTTTGACCATTTTTGTGAGCGTGAAAGGCAATTTCAGTGCCTGAAACCTCCTGATACATGAACAAATAGGAGGGGAGTAATGACTCCATACACTGTGTCTATAAATTAAACAAAAAAAAAAAATGTGGGAAAAACAAGAGCTAGCACTGAGATTTAGGTAGAGAACTCTGAACATGCAAGGAATGACAAGTCCTTAAAACACGAAGGAGGAATAGCTTCTATTATCATGGGATAGTGGCAACATCATTCTTTCTGGTTGTGATCCCTCTGATGTATTGTGATATCACCATACCTAACTTTAGATACCTGTGACATACATCTGAGAGGCTAAATCTTCATTTTTTGTGCAGTCAATAAAAAGGAGCCACTTGTAAGATGTATTCATCTAACCCATTCAAAAGTAGGATATATGCTGTACCCTGAGAGTTTCTATTTCTCTCCACTTATTATCAAGGGAGTTGAGATACTTTGCTTAGATGAAGTCATCCACATACTGGCTGACATCCCCATTCAAAAAAAAGAGAGAGAGGGAAAGAGAAAGGGAGAGAGAAAGAGATGGAGAAAGGGAGAGAGAGAGAGAGGTATCAAAGATGCAGAGCGAAAGCAACTAAGCTAAATGGAAAAGGTGTAGCATCAGAAGAGTGACTAACCTTTATTATTTAAGTGCTATGTAAAGAAGAAAGAGAATCATCAGGAACCGAAAACAACAGCAACTAACATAATAGAAAGTGATAGGTCAGTGTTTGAAATGCTTGTGAGGAAAGTACACACAGGTTTACATTGGAACATAATTCAGAACAGAACAAAGTGATGAACAGATCTAACTGCCAAAGGCAGAGTGGAAAACACTTTTAATAACTTACCGCCAAGCCTGTGGAAAGCAAGAAAGAAGGGATATAAATGTGCACAGAACACTGAAGTTAAAACACGACAGGAAGGGAAACTTCCTCAGCTTTCTACACAAAGCTAATTTTTTTTGGATCCATACAGCTGTGCTACATATTCAGTTAAGAATATTCCATTTCCTTTTCTATATATAGATCATTTGCTTCCTGTTGCTATTCAAGATTTTAAAATCTTTAAAAAATCTCATGTTTTTGTTGTTCCAGCTATTCCAGATATTGTTGCAAGACAAACCACAGAATCTCAGAAATGCTGGTTGGAACAGACCTATAGAGGTCATTTAAACCAACCTCCCACTCACCACATGGCCAACTGGAGCCTTTTGGTGTGGTCAACACATAAGAAGGAAGAGATGCCATCTAGAGGGACTTTGACAGGCTTGACAGGTGGACCTGTGCAGATCTCATGATGTTTAACATGGCCAAGGGGAGAATGCATTGAAAGCAGCCCTGAAGAGGAGGATTTGGTGGTGTTGGTTTATGAGAAGCTCAACATGAGCCAGCAACATGTGCTTGCAGCCCAGAAAACCAATCAAGTCCTGGGCAGCATCAAAAGAAACATGACTGACAGGTCAAGGGTGGTGATTCTGCCCCTCTACTCTGCTCCTGTGAGACTCAACTCAGAGTATGGCATCCACCTCTGGGGTCCTCAACATAAGAAGGACTTGTTGAAGCAAGACCAGGGGAGGGCCACAAAGATGATCAGAAGAATATAGCACCTCTCCAATAAGGAAAGACTGAGAGAGTTGGGGTTGTTCAGACTGGAGAACAGAAGGTTCCAGGGAAGCCTTCCAATAACTAAAAGGGGCCTACAAGAGAGCAGGGACTTTTTACAGAGGAATGGAAAAACAGGACAAGGAGTATTGGTTTCAAACTGAAAGAGAGTAGGTTTAGATTAGATATTAGGAAGAAATTATTTCCTATAAGGATGGTGAGGCACTGGAAGAGGTTGGAAAATACTTTTTTTAAAGAGCAGTTGCGGATGCTCCATCCCTGGGAGTGTTGCCAACTTGGCATTCACATTTACCCCTAGGTCCCTTCAATAGGGCTATTTCTCAGGTAATTGCTTTCTATACTGCAAGTGGCTTTCCATTCCTAGGTGCTCATGGAACTTCATGAGGTTCCTGTTGATTAAGTCCTCAAGTTAATCCAGGTTTGCTATGATAAGCCTTTGGACCAAAGTTCAAATTCCTAAGGACAGCCATTTCCCTTAACTTTGTGCTGTGTAAAAAGTTTGTTCTGTGTCACCATCGAGGTCACAGAAGAACACTGTGAGCCCCAGCACTCACACCCTAGCGTGTTGGGGACCCTCTCTTCAGCAGCTGCCTGCTGGGCATCTAGCCACTGATCACTGCCCTTTGAGCCTTACAACCCAGACAATTTTCCATCCACACAGCAGTCAGATTAGGCAGTTGGGGTCTCCTCAGCTATCAAATGAGAAAACTGTGGGAGACGGTGTCAAAAACCTTACCAAAGTCAAGGTATATTACCTTCACGGCTCTTTTCTCATCTGCAGAGCCACTCATTTTGTTGGAGAGGCAATCAGTTTGTTCAAGCATGATTTGTCCTTGAATGCCTGCCGTGAACACTTGCAGTGCCTGAATGCAGCTGGCCTCACAGTCTTTTAATTTTAACACCTGCAAACTGACAATCTCAGTCCTGCAAGGCTGTTGAGCCCCAAACTGATGTTGAAATGACACAGTCAACACCTGCTGCACTTCAGGACATCCTAGATTTGTTTGTTTTTTTTCCAGAGCACTGTTTCTAGGGAGGGCAATAGACTCTGTAAGATCATACTTGTAATTAACAAGCAGCAACAGAAATATTAAACTCCTAAATACCCTCACATCTCATTTTTTTTGTCTTTTTATTTCCAAAATTAAGCCTTAAAACTAAATAAAACTAGCTTGAAACTACTGAGCAATACAGAGAGTATTTTCAGAGTCATTCAGATATTCTAAATATTAATTCTGAGACATCTGATTAAAAGCATTTCTTACTGCAATCGTCTGTGAATAAATAATTACATCTATTCATGCTTACAAGAGTATACAGCAATACACAATACACATCTGTCTGAGACAGTTTTCCAGGTAACATAAAGGTATATTCACAGTAATTACTCTTGGTATTTTTGTCAATACCATCATCTCTATTAAGATATTCCTCATGAAGCATTTTCAAATATCAGGTTTTATTGTTTCCATTTAAAATAGCATGTTTTGAAATCAGGGCAGGGCTACCTTATAAGACAGGCATTTCTGTTTTTCAGAGGCAAAGACAAACAGATCAGTTACTGAACGGTAAAGGTTGAAGCATAAATCAATCACTTCACTAATAACCCATCTTCAAGGAACAGCTGCATAAGGAATAGAAGAACATTTAACTTGGTATTCTCTGCACAGATATTTCTGTGCAGGTATTCTCTGCACAGAAAAGATTCAAGATGACATCCTGATTTCCATCAGTCCTCTGAAAAGAGAGCTTTAAGACGCTGGATAGCTCAGAGCTAAGTGCTGTAACAGGTAGGGACCAGGCCAGCCAGCAAACTACCTACATGTATTTTATGCTGTCAGTTGAAGGAATGGATTTAAGTGTATTTGCATTATCTGCAAACAAATTTCCTCTTGCCTTCATCTGTTGAAGACATAGAATACATGTCTTTTTCCAGGCTTCTTTTTGTTTATATTTATTCGTCTTAAATATTTCTGACCATGGGACTATGCTAGGTACACCTGTGCTTTTGTCTATGAACTCACTTGTGGTCCTGAGGGGATGCAATGGTTAGTTTTTCTACTTTTTATTTCTTTAAATATTTTTGTTTGTGGGTTTGTCTGTTTGTTTTATACAAGTATGCTGACATCCTGGGTATGCAGTCACAACTATTTATGTTACATTAAGGAAACAGTGAATGTAATAATTAATTCTCTCAGATTGTCCTTATCATTCAAAACCCATTATTTAGCAACAGCTGACACTTTTTAGTACCTGTGATATCAGAACACACTCCTAGAGGACAAATAACATGGCATAGCTGGAGAGGACAGAGAAAGAATAAAAGCCAGAATGTGCTCTTTACTAAGTACATTTGTGTTTAAGCACTACCCTCCTTCTACTTCTGAAAGTTAAGAGCAAAGCTGTATCTCGGAAATCATGCACATGCAGAAGATACCAGCACAAAATCTCTGTCCAGCCTAAAAGGCAGCTCTGTCTTGCCTTTCTGAAGAACAGATAGTCTTAAGGGGATTAAAAATTAGGTACCGCTCTTGTTCACTGTTGTTAGACATGACAGTGATTTTCCAGTTCCGTATAGAAATATGGTAAATATAAAACATTTGGCAACTGAAGCAACATTTCTAAAAGAGAAACTGTATTTGAAGTCCTTACCTACAGAACCTGTAGTCAGGAGGTTCTGCTTAACAGCTAAAAAGTGCTGCAAAATATGCCAAACGTTAATATTCATAATTTATAGCTAGTTCACTACAGAATGGTTCCTTGGTGCCTTGGACAGAATTTGCTGGCTAAAATAAAAACACAGCCAGTCCTGGTGAAATAATATACTTAATTTTTCAGTTTGGAGAAAGTTTGAGGAAATCAAGTAGTCTTTCACTGTTTTAGAGATATACTAGGCAGCTTAATAACCAGTGAGATGCAGAAAATACAGTGGTCAATGCAGTAATGGTACTCATGGAAACAATTTTGATGTTAGACAACCTAAAAGTTTTCATGAATGCTGAATCTAAGAAGGCCAGAAGACTATTGCAATTTGGTAACAGATCTGAAGAACAAGGCTTGCTTTGTTTGATAAATAACTGGGATTCAATGATCCACTTCAGCTGTGGGAAGCTGTCATGAAGTTGAAAAGCAGAAATTTGATATGACAGAACTGTTGTTTTAAAAGATCAATGATGAGAGGAGGTTATGGCAGAATTTCAGCAGTCTAATTAGTGATGTTAGTAGTATATCCCAAAAAGCTTGTGTTAGATAAAGAATAGGTGCTTTTTTTGCAAATGAATAATTTAATAATCACCTGGGAGAAGGAGTAAACAGCACATTAATTAGATTTGTAGATTATTTCAAAATGGGACGTGCTACAACTTACATAAGAGGTAAGACAAAAAGCCTGTAATGACTGAAAATAAAAATTGGCAGTCACTAGCGAAATAGGATCTATCTAGAAAAATGCAAGAGAATGAATTTAAGACTAATAAGAAAAAAATTCAACAGGAATACCTGGGGGAAAATGATCTGAGGGTAGTAAATATAATGTGAAAGTGTAACACAGTGTTTCAGCATGGAAAAAATAATAATTTAATTTCACAGAGTAAAGGATGTTGTACATGAGAAACCCCTTCTACGGCAACATGGTGCATTCACTGAATATTGTGTATAGGTGTGGACATTTCTACAGCAAAAATCTGAACTGAAAGGAATTTACTAAAAAGTAATAAGAGGTGCATATGAGAGAAAATAAAACTTATGAGAGAAAATAAAAAGAATGTTTCCTTACAGTAAAAGCTTGGATCAATGAAAATCAAGAAAAATCAAGAAAATCAAAAAGAGTAAGGTTATATATAATATAAGTCTGAGCAAAAGCAGATGAGAAGCAGCCCTTTTTTCATTTGCAATTTTTTCACTACGAAATTGTGTGACTTCAGGCAAGTCAGATTGCCTTTAGGTGCCTCAATTTCTTCATTGGTGCCTCATTCTTCTCTATAATTATGTGAATATTATAAGAATATCTGTTTTGATTTCACAGAGAAGTTGCAAGAATTTAATTAATTAATCTTGATTTAAAAATATAAATAGTAGAATGAAAATACATGGAGTGAAAAACAAAATATGTCTGAGATTCTTATACATATGAAAGAACTGTCAGGATCCAGAGAAGTTAAACTGCTTGAAAGTTAGCATCCTTGTGGTTCAAAGATTTAGGGATACGTGATTTACATTCTCATTTAACACCTATGATTTCCATCTCTCATTCTAGGACAATGATCTTTTGCATATTCATCCCCTGTGAATAATCTGTAGGAAGTCTTTCTATGTGACTAGAGAGAATTATGTATTTGGTTAAAACATGACAGTGCAGCATAACTCTGCAAAATCTGACTAAAAATTTTCTTTTCAGAAAAGGATCTTGAGTATAATTTCAGAAAGGTGTGAAGCAGACTCAGAGTTGAAAGCATTGTTCAGAGAAAGAATATGCAATTCATAATTGTCTTTTTTGAGAGTGGATGGCACAGGGCATAACAATTTTCAGACCATGTTAATTTAGCTACTAAAGTCTAATTGCTAAATCTGTTTTCAACCTTTCTTCATATCTTACCTAAGAAAAAAGAGATGAGAGCATTACCAGGAAATCCTGACAATTCATAGCCATGTTCTATGTTTAATAGTTAAAATATTACATTACACCAGCATAAAAATAGTTCTGTTTCTTCATTATCTGTGTGAATAATCTCAGAAGCATGCCTTTACAAGGAATGTGGCCTTGGAAGTGCTCTACTCTTTAGACATTTCTAAAACAATCTCCAAATTCCTTCCCAAATGGCACTCAACTCTTTGGAAACAAAACCAGACTACTTTCTTTCCTCTAGTCAAACAAACTGGGATCATTACGGTAAACTGAGCTGCCCTGGTTTACTTGGTACTTAAGTCGGCAAACACAGAGAAATAAGACTAATTTGAAAGATAACTTCCCACCAAGAAGGAACAGCATAGTAACGTATAGCATAACAGATATAACAAGTATAACAAATAACACTACTCTCTTATTAGAAAATGTGGGCTATTTCCATTGTAAAGCACTGTACATCTAGATAAAAGCAAGATCTATTTCCTGAAGACACTCCAGGTCAGTGCCCCAGCACTATGTAAATGTGATACCCCATTAACTCACACATGTTTTGCAAACAGAAGCCGAGAAGAAACCTTTTAGCTGTTGCAGAACTTGCTGCACTTGTTCATAGATGGTCTATTAGTGAATTTGATAGTGTGCTGTTTCACTGGGTAGTCTAATAAAGTCTTTTAAACAGACTAAGTGGTAAGGCATTGGTGGGAGCAGAGTCTGGCCCTTTCCTAGGATCTTGAAAACTGCATTAGTACTTTGAGGTTTTTATGTCACAGCTGAACATAAGTAGACAACCAAGCACCTACTTATTGACTTCCTCCTCAAAATTTCCACCTCCTAATTTTATTACTCCCTTGACAGTATTTTGTTCTTATCTCCAAGAGTTACTTGCCATACTACATGGACAGACCACTAAACTTTCACCTCTCTCTTTTTATCCTTTCCTCCCCTTTCTTTTAGCTGAAGAAATCACAGCACATTTTTTCTGATTTAACAAGGTAAAACAGTTTAGTCAGTTTAAAGTTGACTGATGGTTTGCATGACCATCACAGTAAGGTGGCCTCGTGGTTGATCCTACAATTCTTGAACAATAGGAGTTTAACTATAATCAGTCTAAATATGTTTGTCATAGTAATGAAGGAAATTTCAAGTGAGAAGGATATGCCAGTCTGAGTAGCAAAAGGAGATTTTAAAAAAGAAGGAAAGAACCCATACCTAGGAATATTGAGATCCTGTACAGAAGTTTTAGGCAAGGAACACTAGGGTAATTCATTCAAACAAGAGTAACATCAGGCAGTATCTTACAAAATTTTGCAGGCAGAAATAGTTTTAATTTTTTCCTTTTTCATTGGCAAATGAAATTTTAATATTTTGATCTAAAAATGTACTTGTTACAAAGATGGGTTTTTTTGCCCTTTTATCTGTGCAGCCTTCATCCATCAGACTGTATGCCTAATAATGATACACTTAAAATGACAGATAGGTATTTATCTCCTTATGTAAAATGAACAGCACTGCACAAACTCGCAAGCAGTATTATCACGAGTCTTAGTTTGAGACCTGCCAATAGAATATCCAGGGATACTTTGTTTTGGACAACTACAGCAGTACATTAGGGATGCAGAAATCATCCCTGTAAATGATCACTGGGTCTGTACTTTTTGCTCCTAATGCTGTATTTGTTTTTATTCCAGAGATTATATAAAAAGCTTTTCACATCATTGCTATTCCAAAGTTAAATATGGATTATATCTTTCCTGTGTATGCTTAAAGTAGTAAAAATAAATAAATACAATACAGATTATCAATAAGGGCATTGCCAGTCTGCATAGTAACACATTTTCTATTTAGGGAATTTGTAAAAAGCAGCAATAGAGATGTAAATTAAGGTGATTAAGACATTTAGACATTTTAGTCAAACCAGGAAACTGCTATTGTCTTTATGCTGTGCTAAGATTGTTTCCTTTCAAGTTGTGCATTTGAAGGCCTAATTACAGATACCCCATACATTCTGAAGTCTCTTCTGAGTTGAAGAAGAAAAGCAGGTGCCAGGAGGAGGGCAGATTTATGTCTTAGATAATTTTCCATAAGAACAAAAACTTCCTGCTGGTAAACAATCCTTGGGTAGCCACCTTCTCCTGCTCATACCTTTAGATGATTTACCAGATCCTGTAACTTTTGACAAGTAAGTCCATAGAGTGCAACGGCAATAAAGCCCTGTGGATTGCCCAGTGAGAGACTTTTGCTGATGTGGCCTTCCTCGGGCCATTACATTTCAATGTTTACCCATTCTTTCATGGGACTAAGACCACCATAAAAGTATAGTCAGTTCTCATCTGTCCTTTTCTCACCTCTAAGCTTCCTTTCCTCTCCTGCACTTATTTCATCCCCCTTCTTCCATGCACTTCTTTAGTAATAGATGAACAAAATTTCCTCCTAGACACATCACTACAACAGTGATAAAGTTTTAGCAAGCAACTTACTGATGCTTCAGTAGAAAAACAGATCACGCTAGAGAAACACATCTCTCAGCAACGTAGCTACATAAATCACGAGCATAGGTGAAGGTGATGAAAAAGAGCTTTATTTAAAAAGGATTTTTTTTATAACTGGTGGGTACATCATTACTTTGGCTTGCTGCTTTTTATTTTAGGCATTAGCTGAAAATGCAATTGATCCCCATGCAAAGTCCTGGCATTAAGCCTGCACATATTTAGAACCGGCACAGACTTATCCTTGGGCTAAGAATGGAATAAGGATTTTTCTAGTTTTATGTAGTCATGGATTGTCATGCATACGAAAGAAAGCAGTTCAAAAAGCCAGTCATGTAAAGGAAGAGAATGTAAGAATGTAAGATGCCAAATAAATCCAAATAAATTGCTATGCTTTTAGGTTTTGCTGTGAACAGTTAAGCAAGATATTACCCTGGAAAGTATAGTATTGTCTCTCTGGCTCTGTTGTTATAACTGGTTGATTATTACTTTGAACAAACACTAATAACTTTTTCCTTTTCAAGAACTATGTAAAATTTGAAAAAATGGAATTCAGGTATACTCAGATTGCTGAGACGAGCAGTACCTTCCTTCCATAAGGAGCATTGTTGAAGGGCCATTTTGAAATATCTTCCTATTTCTCCTTCACTTTCCAGAACCTCTCTTATTTTTATCATATTTTGTTTTAGCATAAAAAGAAGTTCTTGTACAGGGTCATGTGGACCTAATAAGGCAGAGACCGATCCAATTATCCCATCTATATGGAGATTGCATGACACTGAAACTGCAAAAAATATTAAAGATGTGCTCATATTTATACAAGAAGTGAAATGCTATAAAATTTTGTGGGTAGAAAAGTCTGTTGTAGGGTAATTTCCAATCTAAGCTGTATAAATTCTTAATTTAAATTTTCTTAATGATCAATGGATATTTAACTTTTAATTTTTATTTAACAGACAACATGTCACGTAGGAATCCCTATGCTGCAAGACATTTTATTTTATCCCTATCTTTAATTATGTCACCATAAAACTTGCTTGACAAGCTAGTCTCTGACAGTGGACTGCTAAGTCCTTTGAAATGCCGCTGTTCCCATTTATCACACTCGTAAAACAAGAATCTAAAGAAAACTCCAAGAATGATTGGATTCTGGGTTAATGTGGCAAAACTGGACCAAGGAGGATGGACCTCACTGAAAATGAAAGTTTCACTGGTTCAAGTTTCCGGCTAATACAAACAAACAAATAAACAAACAAATCTCCTTCCTTATTGATATACAATTAGATGAGAATGGTTGAGCCTCCATACCTTTACTTAGACTTAAAATTCAATGTGTGAATAAACAAATCATAACTTTTAGAAGCTGAATATTGATATGCTTACAAGTTCACAGTGGTCTTTTAAAATATCTTATCAGGTATGTTTTGGTATGAACACAGGATGCTGAATCTTAAATGTAGGCTACATGTAGGAAAAGGATGGCTCTGGGCACTGAACTTAAAAGCAGACTAATATCACAGCTGTAGCTCTTCACCAGCTGTAGCTCACTAGGCAGCAGATCCCAGCTAGCTGGGTTTAGGTAGAGTCAAAAAATGATCCTGAGATATCTGAGACTCTGGGATCCATTCCTCATAACCTAAAAGCACCTTCATGGCCAGTACTGAAACTTCATTAGGCACTTGAGAAGGTTCTCCCTGCAAGTTATTTAATGAGAGATTAAATTATGTTATTTACTTGTAGGAGTGCCAGGAAAGTTATGGAGATATATACAACAGTAGATACTGAAAAAACCCACTACTTTCCTGGGAGTGTTTCAGATTTGCTTGTAAAGCTGATCAAGTGTTAACAGCAGCAACTTGTAAAAAAAATGCTGTGCTGATGTTTTTCACAAATTCATAGAACTTCACTGTGCCATAAAATACACTATTGGAAAAGATTTTATATTTTTTTCTCCTCATTTTTAAATGCAACATGTTGGGGTTTTCAGCAGAAAATAACCTTTAGCATTCATTTGAAATCTTCAAAAATACTTGAATTTACTGAAATTCAAAACTAAATCTGTGTGGTATTTTGCTGACATGAAATACATATTTCAAATTCAAATCTTGCTTCTTGCTTTGTGTGATGATTGAAACAAGGTGTTTTCTTCAAAAAATTGTTTCCAGCTTTTGAAAATTAAACAATCCAAACTGTATACATTTGCTTAGTTTTAAGAGTTAATTGCTTTAAGTATACAGTAATTTTCCCAGTTGGTATTCCTTCACATGTATTCATTTCTTATTATGTTTAAAAAGCTTGTTGTATTTTTCCCCTCTAGAGATTTTACATGCTCCAAAAACTAGCTCACATCAAGAAGAAATCACCTCATCTTCCACCTACCAAACTTTGATTCAACTTTTATACAGCAAGCTTGTATAAACTGATGCCTTCCTTAAGCTGCACATCCCTGTGAAAATGCTTCAATGTCAGAAAAAGGGAAAAGGAGATAACAACAGAATTGATTTCCTCAGCACAGTTTTAGCACCTGTGTAGACCAGTTGCTCTTGTCAGAGTAAAAATTACTTCTCATATATTGTACCCACTCACTGATGTTAGTATTCAACAACTACCTGCTGTTGCCTTTTCCCAGTCACGATCTTGCTGAGACATCATTGACTGAAAATGTCCTACATTTCTGAAATGAGCTGTTTTCACCTCCTTCCTGCTTTACATATGTCTAACGTTTTCACTATAAGTGTAGCTCTTCAAGAGCAAGAACAGCCTTTTAGCTGTGAGTTGATGAATTTCCTAACTGGGAAATGGTTTCTAGATGCTCCCATGATAACGCAAAAAAGTATCAATTCACAGTAAATAATTTCACCTAAGAATGTCAAATTAAGAACTTGCCATATATTAAAAAGATATATTTCAGGCTTTAAGCTTTAGTTTTCTTTTCATTAAAATTTAGTTTACAGACAGCTCATGACAGTTATTTTTGGTCCTCTCTTTCCTTCTCCTGATCCCAACTCCCCCTTTTCCATTTCATCTCCGGCTCTACACATTGCCCTTGCGATATCACTGCTGTTAATGATAGGCAACTGACCTGAGCATTGCTGAAACACTCAGTGGACATTTTAGTCCTATATCATTCTGAAAGCATAAAGCATTCAAAGCATAAAGGTTACAACTAGAAGAAAGTAAAAGACTTTATTTCTTATAAAGCTTGTGAACTAACATATACACATATATAAACAACACTTGAATGTCCAAGAACAAGAAATACTGCAGTATGGGTAATCCGATGGGTTTATGTCTTGGTTATCTGTATTTATTTTGTTTGTAGCAGCCCGGCCAGTAGCAACTGCGCTCTTTACAGTGGTGTCACATCTAACATCAGCTTGGTGGTGATTATGGTGTTAAACTAACCAGCCTGTCTGCACTGCATTTGCCAGCCCTCACCAGCACTGAGTTGGGCTGCCCACACGGAGACCGACTGCTCCTGCTTTCTCCCAGCACCACACGGACAACTAGACAAATTCTACTCTGGGAGTCTAGGCAGCATATGTTTATTTTTACCTCCCAGCTGTTGGTATAGAATGAGAGATAATGTAAAGCAAGTGAGGAAGACTTGAGGAACAATATGTCTGTGAGACATCTTTTATATCTTCCTGAATATCTGGTAGCTCTGATCTATGTACACAATTTTCATAATTGCCACTGAGCATAGCAAAAGTGGACCTTCATATGCCTGTTTTTAAGCTATTTCTAAAAGTACTCTTATGGCACATAGGCATATAGGCATATAGTTCCCTTCTGTCCCTAAAGGATCTATCCTACTGCTGAAAGTGACAGTCCTATGACATTTTCCCCAGAAAAAGAGCCATTTCCATCTTTTTCTGGTAAACTACATAGCAGAGGTAAAAGGAAAAAAAAGGAAACTTTTATTTAAACTCTAAAAAGTCATTTAGATTAGCAGAAGAAGAGGGACAAAGAGTCATTAAATCATTTTTCAGTATTACAGGAACCTTTTCATGATATACTAAGTTTCCTTTTAATTTCCCAGTTGCTTGGACACACAGGCAAAAGAATTAGGGAAAGAAGGTCAGCAAAAAGATAACAATGCCTGTGTATTGCAGTCAAGAGATTAATCTAAAGAACAGTATTTCTGCATTTAATGAGGGTTGAGGACAACAAATGAGAAATTATAAGGGTACAGTTCCTATTATCCAAGTACTGACAATATGTATGAATACCCTTGTTTCAAAGCTTGGGTTTTATAAACAGTCCCTATTTTTGATTCTCACGCATAGTTTTGTCCTTGCTGTGTGATGGGTAAGCATCTACTATCAGAGTAAGAATCATGTATGGACAAGAGAGCCTCTGACAAATGATTGCAAGAAGACAACAGTATTATCGACTTAAGGCTGAGTCCATTGTTAATTCTATTCTTGTCCATATGCATATGAAGCATCTTTAATCACAGGGGTTTTAGTATTTGTCAATCAGTAATTTTACTTATGGGTTTTAGTATTTGTCAATCAGTAATTTTACTTATGGGTTGATATTTTTAAGGCTTAGACATTAATTTCAGAAAACTATTTCCATCATAAAATATTAAAAACATACACTGTTAAGAGCTTCACCGAAGATTAAACGCTATTTGAATTCAACAGGATAGCATTTTTTTCAACCAGCATAAGATAATGACTGACCTCTATAGTGTTTACCTGCCTCAATATTTCAAATGTCTTTTTCCCCACAAAATACTACAGAAAAGAAAAAGAGAGGATGATATCTGCAAAAGAGCCAAAGTTAGCACAAAGGAGAGTCTCAAAAGTGTTTTAGATGTCTCACACCTTATTCTTATTCTGTTCCTTGGAGTGAAATTTATCTGAATAAATGTATAAATAAGTCCAAAGTATAGGCATCTATGTCTAAATATCCTCTCTAATCAATAGAGAGAAATAAATACTCCAGGGAAAGATTTTTCCTGACCTATTTGAGGTGTAAACTTTACACTAGCATGACTTGCACCTTTCATTCCCTGTTGACTACTGAGGGAACATACAGGAATACTCTGTATACAGGAAGATGTCTTGTCTTCAGCAAGGCAAATTCTGCTTTCTGCTGAACAGAAAAAACATTGGATCCCTGCCTTCTCAAAGCCTGTTTGGATTTGGCTATATTATTTGGACAACATGCTTTCTAACAAGATCCATTTGAGAGTGGGTGATGTCTGCCTGTTCCAGCACAGGGTAGCAGCTTGTTCTTTGCTTTGCAGCTTCATAAACTTGATGCAGCAGGTTAGCAAATTACATGCTCTGCTGACCAGCTGCACTTAGCAAATGAAACTGAGGAAGCGCAGAGAGCACAACCCAACCAAATACACAAAGCACATTTCTAACTGCAGGGAGTGTGCAGAAGACACTGGTTCCCAGAGCACTGCATTTCAGTACTGGACCTGACCAGGTTAGAGGAAATTGCACCCGTGGCTGGAAACTTCTTATTACTAGGCAAATCCTTCCTTTCCCAAGTTTTGTAGGCTTGCCACGTCTCCTCTTTTGTTTAATTAAAAAAACCATTGCTCTACTGTAGTTAACAAATTTTGACATACTACGTGAAACTGATAAACAGTAATCTCAGGGCAAATCTTAAAGAATTAGACCCTAAAATTGTTTGCAGGCAATAAAGGTTTCTCTTAGGCTATTATCAGTTCTGATAGGATTTTAATGAGGTGTAGAATAATTTATTTTCAAATTAGTTTTTCCTGTCAATTATAAGGTATGGCATCTCTTACCAAGAATCTCTAATGCTTAGAAACTTGTGCCAGATGTCCAACGAAGGCTTGTAAGCGGTTACATGTTACAAGTCAGCAGATGTTGATTTTTTTTAAGGGAAGTTATGTAGTATGTTAAACCAGTAGATGAATTATATGGAAACTGTTGGCCTGTTAGCACTGCGACAGCCCAGAAGTTGTGCAGTTTTAAAAATCCACCTGTCCTGCAATGAATTTTGCATTTCATGTAAAATACGTTGCAAAGCAACACTGAACTCTTGTAAAAAAAAAAAAAAAAGAAAAGAAAAAAAAAGAAAGAAAAAAAAGAAAAAAAATCAAAACAAAACAAAAAACCCCAAGCCACCACTATCTTGTCCAGAGCTAAACTACAAAATAACTGCTATCCCAGCTTTGGCATGGTGTAGCCCATGCACCATCTCAGGCACAGCAGCACTAGAGCAATATGAGTATATAAGTATTTGACTTTCCCACACTCCAAAGAAGCCTCCTGTCTCCCAAACTGCTTTGTGGCAGACTTTTCTGACTTTCTCCTTCCAAAAACCAAACAAACAAGCCAAAAATCTTAATGTGGAAACCATTCCTTTCATTCAATGCATTAAAAGCAAAGCATGAAAAAAATACACTGCTGGAAGTCCATCCTTCACCTGCTGAAGTGACCTTCTGTGGTGCTGTATTTCCCCTCTTCTACAGAAATCCATGGAGGTCATTGTGACTCTGAGCATGAGCTGGGGCGCAAGGCAGGCTGGCAGGCTGGGCAGCAAGAAGGGGAGGAAGATGGAGCAGAGGGCAGGAGACTTGTATTGGCCATGCAACTGAACCTCAGTGTATTCCAATTTCCAGCATCTCCCTTATTTCACTTTCCACACATTTTTTTTGCCACGTTTAAGGTGACAGCTATACCTGCCGATAATAGTTCATCTCATTGAAGAGTTCTTACTTTGTTGGAAAGCAACTTCACAAAACATATTTTTGTCAGCTCTGGTATGAAGGAAACATTCAAATCCACTATTTTTCTCCAAATTCTTTCATAAATTTTTCAAGAAAAGGGAATATGGGGTGTCTGGGATGATAGCTATTCTTACAGGCATGGTTTTGGGGGATTATCTTTGAAAACTTTGCTGCTGTGTAATTTACACTGCTACTGCTGGTAATGACTGTAAGAAATATGAGAAGCACTAATGAGTATGGATCACTGTTCTCCTAGAATGTAAAAAAAACGGAGCATGGGGAGTGATGACCCTGTATGACAGATCAATCAGGCTGCAGATTGGTTCTTAGGCTATCCAGGTTATTTTCCTTAGAAGGTGTCATGTCTCACACATTCTGCTGAAGGCTATTCTTATCCATTCAAGTTCATGACAGCTATTCTTAGACATTAGTTCATTTTTAACACCATTGCCAAGACTGGAACTGTAATTTTTAATGACAATGAAGAGACGATGTCTCTTTTATCAGGTTCAGATCTATTTAGCTTAAATTAAAATTCTTTGCTATATTTTTCCTATAGTTATTCAAAGGATTAGTGAAAAAATGTCATTGAACAGCTACTTGTCTCCTCATTAACATTCATGACAAAACCTTCCGGCCGGAGCTGGTTTCGGCTGCTGATGGAGCAATACCTAAAAGGAATTGGCTTGTATGTGAAACAGCTGCTCAGCAATGTCAGTATGCAGGGGAATTGGTGATAATAAGATGATACTATTACAGCTACACTGGGAGCATAGTATATTTTAAGCTGCTTTGAGGTATACAGTTGAGGTCCAAGAATTGGAGCATGACTATTTGTCTAGTGCTAGGAACAGGAAACAGCTGATTGTTACATGTCTGCTTATACAGGTTAGTCCTACACAAAGCCTTGAGGTTAAAGAAAAATCTCTATCTGCTGGAATTCTTCATTTCCTGTGTGTTTTCTGTCTGTTGGAAAAGTTTTTTGTTTCTTTTCCTAGTGTTTGGAAAGGTTTGTGTGTCCTTTGCTGAAACAGGTGTTGCCTTCTTTGCTAGGAACATTGAGCACCTGCTATTTCAAAGGAGCTTTTCTCAGTTCGGCGATTTATTTATTTGGCAAGATTCTTAAGTGAAGATTCTCTGGATCCTCATGCACCCATTAGTGAAATTCCAGATACTGATTTTGTTTGAAAAGACCATCCAGTATGTCAATGGAATGAAAAATATGTAGATGTGGGCAATACAGTTGTAAACATCTGCACATAAGGCTCAGCCAAGAAACAACTGGCAGCTAGCATTATGTTGTATGCTAATGCACGCCTCTTGTCTAGAACATGGAAATTGAATGAAAAATAACATTGTCAGACCTTTGGCTCTGAGAAATCTTTGAACCTCACATACTATGAGAAATAAAACAGGAAAAAATGAACGTAGAAGAATGGAGTCGTTAAAAGTCCCAACATACTGACCGCCTCTTAGAAATGTGGAGGACAAATGAATAAGAAATGAAAGCTTATAAAGGGCTTTAAAATGCAAGAAAATTGATTGCCAGTTAAAAGAAAGATTTAACAAGTTCTTATCATAGTTCCAAAAAGCCTAGTAATTTTTAAAGTTCTCTGTTACAAATTTCATATTTAGCTTCTATTGCTTTTAGTTATTACAGAAATTTAGTTCTTGTAAAGACTTGGAAGTACTGTACTTGAGGTAAAATGAAATACAAAACTGACATAGAAATTATGTAAGACCATTGACAGCAGACTGAGGGAGGTGAATCTTTCTCTCAGCTCAGTGTGATAAGGCTACACAGGGAGAGATGGGTCCAGGTCTGCACTCCCCAGTACAAGAGAGATATGGGCACACTGGCACAAGCTCAGCAAAGGGCAGTGAGATGATGAGAGGACTGGATCACTTCTCATAGGAGCAGAGAGAGCTGGGACTGTTGACTATAATACCTCCATCACATCTCAGCCAT
Source organism: Lepidothrix coronata (assembly GCF_001604755.1). Classification (NCBI taxonomy): domain Eukaryota; kingdom Metazoa; phylum Chordata; class Aves; order Passeriformes; family Pipridae; genus Lepidothrix; species Lepidothrix coronata. The sequence goes on along the minus strand of NW_016690268.1, from coordinate 994,585 downwards.
GCTCTATAATTCTGTATAAGGATGTTTGTCTTACCAGAGGGCTAAAGAGACAATGTTCAAGTTAAAGCAGATTGAATTTCCTTTAAGATTAGATCACGAATCTGGGACAAAATTCTGAAAAGGAAAACAGATCTCAAATTGTCTCTCAAAATGAAAATCATAACATCATTCCATCTATGCCTAAGTGTATGGTTGTGGGGAAGAAAGCAAATAAAACTGTCGGCAGAGGGGCTCGAGACAAACTGCGATGACCAGTGTGATCAGCAAAATGTCCGTCTTTATTTACAAAGATGCCCCTTAAATACTGTTACTACACCCCGGCACGTGATTTCTTCTTCTACAGTATTGGTTACATGAAAGTATTCACAACGTAAACATGCCCTGTTGACCGCTTCTAATCAGTTTATAGCAGGTGTCCATATGAAATGAGGACACAAGTTTACCTCTTGGGACTCCACCTTAATCTTGGCATAGATCCTTCTTTGTCTCAGCTTTAGAGCCTGAAGCCATGTTAACTACACAGCATTTTTTACTGTTTGTACCCAGCTATGCCAAAGCAAGGTTCTCAAAAATGCAGGAGAAATTGCTCACTCAATCTTTGCTCTCCCAACATAAAATAAGAAAGGCAAGGCTTATGAAGGTCAGATCAAAATTCAACAAAGAGTTCACATACTCCCAAGAATACTTATGTTCCAAAACTTAACATTACCCTAAGACATGTCCAGTACAGAAAAAAAAAAAAAAAAGTGAAGGTCTACAAGATATCCCTTCGATGTCCCTTTCAAGAGTTTTCAAAACTATATAAATGTCTGAATGAACAAAGAGCTTGGCAGCAACTCTAGTTTAAATTCACTCCTTACAGGAGCAAAGCTAATATCTATTGCAACATTCCTTAGATGTTCATATATTCATTTATTGCTTACATGAGCTGCTCTTGATAAACACCGGTACTTTACAAAACTTCCATAAAATCATCACAATTGGTTGTATCTGTTTTGTTATTTGTGGTATACTAGCATTAAATGGCAGAATCATGTATCAGAATTCCCTTGTGCAGTCAAAGTACCAAATTAAAAAACAACAACAAAAAAGGATGATTCTTGAACAGTTGAACCACTGACCTTATCTAACAATCTTAATATTGTTTCATACTGAAAAGCAGCATCCTATTTTAAACTGCAACATATTTAGCTGGTTTTACACTGAAAGACAGTCTATTAGGTGAATACATTTTTACATTAATGTATTTACCTCTCCAGAAAGACTAAGCAATTTTTCCATATAAGTGATCAAATGTTGAATAGCTTTAGAATAGCATTAAAATACTGAAAGCATACACTAAGTTCAAATGCTCTCTGATAAGATGCCACATTGCAAATTCCCTTTAAAACATCAGCCATAAGACAGAAGAAAACACTCAGTCTTTTATTCCATTTATTTATCTGTGGAGCAGATCCATAAGAATCCCAGAGTGGAGTACTTAAAAGCAACCAGTAAGTTTCAGCTATACCTTACCATCAGTATTCAGATACAGAATTTCAGTTACTGAAAATGCCATAATGCCCTTAAGTTCATTGCAACATAAAAAGGCCTGAAGTTGCCAAAGAATTAGTAAGGTGACATCTGAACTCTGTGGTCAATGAGCCCAAAATTTTGAGTATACTGCATGGCTCACTGAACACCAGCAATCATCCTGGTTTCCTTCTATAAAAAAAAAAAGAGCCTTGTACATGCCCTAGATGGTTTGAGATATCTGTACTGCTTTCACACTCATCTTGTAAGACCGTACATGACTTCTGGATTTATTTTGTTTATAGATCCTTTGAAGATAAGTAAAATTTTGAAAATCCACTGCACAAAAAGTTCCAAATTCACATTTAAAAGGAAAGTCATCATAATGCAGAACAGTGCACAGTCATTCACATCTTCCAAGGACACTCACTAAATTATATTAGCATCTGATCTGCTGCTGTGGATTTTTCTCCAACTCATCCCCATATTATACATTTTCCATTCCCTTCTTTTTTAATTCATTTTCCCTTCTGTGTCATATTGAGAGAATCAATATTAAAAAAAAAAAATCTTTAATTGGATATGATACAGAATTACCCCAAGGAGTTAGAGACATCTTCACTTTTTTCCTAATGGAACCATAGAGTTCCGAAGTAAGCTTATAATTTTAGAGATAACCTTTCCACCATTCTCCTACATGTGTGTATATGACCAACTACCTGGGGTTAGCCAGCTTTACTCCACCTATTTTCAGGCTTTCAACCTACACAAAGCTCTGCAATCCTCTTTGCAATGCTGATTTATGTCTCTTAATGCCATACCCTTTTCAACTTACACATATGCAGAAGTGCTTAGGGTGACACTTTTAACACAATGCAGATTTCATATTTAGATAAAACGATGACTTAAAAATATGGACACAACCAGGAAAACTGATTAATCTTCATTGTTAAAGACAAGTACTTAGAAAATTGTGACCCCATAACCTTGATCTTACAAAGGTCTTATAAAGGCTGATTGCAAGCGAATAAAACCCCCAAACTGTTCTTGTCAGTTCTTTCTAGGTAGAAAAGATGCGTTTGATACTGCTTAAGTACTTTGTATGATAATCCCTCTCAAATGCAACTGAGGCCTTTGTGTTTGGAAGCCAGAAGTCCTTTTAGAGACTCTGTACTTCACAAGAAAATAATGCAGGAAAAAACCACAGCCTTAAGGCTATAAAAAGGCAAACTACACAAATAGTTCTCTGCAATAACAAAAATCATGGGAGATCCACAGTTCATCTTGCAACAGTGAACATGATTACAAACCTAAATTTTGCCTTTGAAACTAGGAGACAAAAATTATAAACATCTCTATGCATATCTAATCTCTTTTTTCAACATTAGCCAAGCCTGCAGGCGCTTAATAGTCTGATTCTTGATGTCATTGTAATTAAAGGCAATACTCACAAGGCTGATAAGCATACCAGCTGTACATTAACCCTTATCTTAGCCAAACTGACAACTGCAAATGTGATATCTAATGGTAAAGAAAAGAACACTGGAATTTATTATGGATACCTGACTCTTAAATCCCATAACCATGAAATAAGTAAATTATATCCAGCCTACCGTCAAACTTCTTGTGCCGGGATACAAAAGTGGTGCGTACGAAGTGACTTGTTTCCTCCACTAAGTTTTCAAACTCCAGTTTGCTCTGTTGGCTTAACTTGTCCTCCATTTCTGAGGTGCAGCATGTATATTCCTGAGGGCAGATTCTCAAATGTTCCCCTGGAATCACAAGAAAAAAGGAATTGGAAATATTTGAATACAGACAGAAATGCGCCAGAACCAAATACAAATGATGGCTCTCCAGTTTGGGTGGATTACTTAAAAAGCTCTTTAAGGCTTGACTTCTTGACAGAGAACACTTTGTATCAACAACTTTTCTATAGCTGGGTATTCCTCACATGGGAGGAGAGACACACTTTGCAGAGTTGTTTTGATACTTCAAGAGGTAGAACTATCTCACATCAAAGTGTTTTCTCACTCTGAAGAAGCCTTCCTCATTTACAGAAATACACTTAAGATTTGAAAAACAGTTGCTTGCTGTCTGTCTGTATTCAAAATGCCTGGAGAAATACCTAGTGAGATGACCTGTTACAAGTCATTGGAACTGTCAAAACTCGAAAAACAGAAATCATGCATTTGCTGTCAAAACCTGAAAAACAGAAATTATGCATTTCTGTAGACAGGTCCCACTCGCCCAAGTGCACCAAAACATTCTCCCCTTCTCACCTTCCTTCCCTTCTGCTTAAGTGTATTTTAAAGACTGTTTTTGGATGCCACATGTTTTCTTGGGCAGTATTTCTTGTCAGACTGAGCAAGTGCTCTGCTGAATAAGAGAAAGCAATGAAGAGTTTAATTAATGCTTATGTTATACAGAAATGTAATGTAAAAGGTAATGAAAGCCTCTTATTTAATTCAATAGATTTATCTCTTGAAGCACTGTGCCAGTTCTTCTGACAATATTGCTTTCTTCAGTACAATTTGCAAGTGGAAACCAATTCTTCAGCTCATGAAATTAAAATGGTCTGTTATTACATGAAATGTGAATTTCCAATTGACACTGTACTAAGGGTGTCAGAAACATTTAGCTCAGTTTGTACAAAGGCAGGAATTTCTACCATTCCCTCTTGAGAAATAAAAAGAATGATCTGCCTCTATGATTAAAGTAACTTGTAAGGCAGTGAAAACATTTAGCTTTCTGTACACTGAATTCTGATTAAAAATCCCTCTGCAAATCTCTTAAAGGTGCAAATAAAATGATATACAAAGCCCGAGGGTTAAATAAATACTGGGGACCTGATTCTCATTTATATGGAGACTCCTTTCTACCACTGCTGAGCCATAAAGAAGACTTAAATGCAATTTATACCTACTTTAAGGCTGCTTTTCCCCATTCTTATTATGTAGTGAGGAGAATCAGGCTCTAAGTTTAATGCTTCCCAGGGGTATAATACATTTAGCTGCCGCATCATTTTGAAGGCAGCATCACAAAGAGGTTTGCACATGCTTAGAATAAACATTGTCTTGAGTTTGCCCTCACCTTATTCCAATTTATGTTTCAGTTCTTGAATGAAGACTTTTAATTTGAAATTCAGTCATTCCTCAACCCTGATGCATCCCCATTTTGTTTTGTTTTTTTTTTCTGCAAGAGTTCATTATAATATATGAACTATAATGCCATGAGATTTCTTTTAGCAATCTCAAGATTTTTTTAAAAGCTCAGTTATACATCTTCAGGAAGGATCATTAATTATTATCGGTTACTGTTCAGCAGTACTAGCTACAAGTCCCAGTTATGTCCAAAAGCATCATGATAAAAATCACTGTATAAACCTGGCAAAAAAAGATACCCCATGACCATCAAAATATTGTAAGGATTCTTTCCCATGTCTACTACACCTTCCCAACACAATCAAATAATTCTTTTCCATCCTCAAAATCACACATCTAAGCAAAAAACAAGACACACAGGGCCTGGTGAGCCAGCTGCTGTCAAACATAAAAGATAGTGGCAAACTAATGTTTGCCTTACCCTCTACATCTCTGTCACATTAAACTGAAACTATTCAACAGGTAAAGGAGGTACCACAATAAGAAACAATAAAGGTTATTTTAGTAACAGTAATTTTGTGAGGGTTTTTTTAGATGTCAGAAAGACAAGTAAAGCTGAAATACTGTGTCATTAGAAACAGTACTGCGTGCTTGATTAAATTAAAAAAAAAAACAAAACCCCATCCATAATGTGTGCAACCCCCTTCCTTGATAAATTCAGGGGTTTTTGTTTATTTTAAACACCTACTATCCCAGTTCCAGCCAGAGTCGTAGTTTATGCTTTCATTATGATTATTATGATTATGTCCTCTAGTGCCATTGCAACCAAGGAATTTTATAAAGCTCAGTTTTCTTTCCTCTGTTCATGTCAAGTTCTTTTTCTTTTCTCTCTGGCTCTGTTTGTTTTTCATGACTGCCAGACTATAAACTGAACTAATGGTAATCACCAAGGCACTATGCTTAGTAAGTAACAGTTATGAGTCTAAATTTTTTAAGACACTATGTTGTGCTGAATACTATGACAAATTAAAGCCTATTGAACAGTTATTTTTGCAGCAATATTAATTTTTCTTTCACTTATTTATTTGCAGTCTTACTTTTGCTTTGCTACAAAAATTACTTCTCACTTTGGCTGCTACAAACTCATTCAGATTCCTACTACGCTTCTTTTTTATATGTGTTTATATAAGTTTCTTCTTTTTAATTTACTGGTTATTCATTCATTCATGAGGTTCTTGAATGCTTAAATCTGAAACACACATTTATCAGAAATGCTCGCATCTTCTACATTACCTCATTGCCTTTTTCTCCCAAAAATGTATCTTCCTAAATCATCTAAACTAGCCACCCACCATCATCACAAAAACTTTTCTGAACTTTAATGAACTTTTTTTTAAACTACATTTCTAGTTCTTCTCTTCTCCCCAACCATATACTCACTCCCTGCATTTTTGTAGAATGAAATAATAATGGAAATATTTTGCTACTCTTCACATTCTGCTTCAAGATTTTTGCCTTCTTCTCTTTCCTGAACTAGAGGTTCAGGTCAGATTACAGATAAAGCAAAAGAAAAAGCAAAATTATCTTCCATTGCTTCATGCCAGGAGGTTCAATATACTTTGCAAAGATGAAGATTTTAGAAATTTTGTCTCATAAGCCCTGGCATGTTTATACCAAGCACGACTGGCTGCAGTCTCCATAGGTTCACAACTTAGACAAAACTCATGTGCTTTCCAAGGAATGGCAAATGGAAACTCTCTGGTAAAGTCATTTCTGTATGCCCAATCTTATTTGCTTTTTAAAAGCATGATTTCCATTTTTTACTCATCCTTACCAAATCTCCAACTCATGTTAGAATCACCAGGTCATTAGTTCACTCCTTGTAGAAAAAAAAAAATGGACACAATTTTCTCAAAATAGAAGTAGGGAGTTTAGGGAGGGGATTTTTTTGGTTTCTTTGTTAGTTTGGTTTTTTTAATTAAGGGGTGAGTGCTTTATTTTGGATTTTTTTTTCTTCTTTTATGCAAATCTGTGTCCTAACAGACTGTTTGGATTGGAAATAGCTCTGCAGGCTATATTTGATTGTGCTTCCTCTGATTTCTTGAATTGGATCATTTACCGTTTGCATTTTATAATACATTGTTCTATTACCATAGAAGCAGTTTAATCACTAATTTGTGTATTTACACACCTCAAGTATTTTGCAGGCTGAAAATGTGCTCATAACTAATGCACCAATTCTTGCCCTGGGAAACTCCATATGGTCTAGGTTCTTATGCTAATTTTAGCAACAGTTTTTATGGGACAAGTGGCATTGGACATAACTGACTAGTTTTTCCTTGTTGCAAATGGTGTGTCCCCAAAGACGTTTGACAGAATGTAGTTTCACTGCACCAGCATTTTGCCAGACTGAACAAGTATGAACTCAATATTCCTAGCGACCTACCACAACTCTTCTAACCACTGTTTCCAGCTGAAGATGCTGACCTACAAATATCTCCTCATGTGGCTTATGCTGTATAAATCAAATGAATTGTCTACTACAAATACAGCTACCAGTATTCAATTTCAGTTTTATTACAGCTGTAATCTCACACCTGCCTTCACATGATCCAAATTGGCAAGTTTTGCAGTTGAATTTGGCAATCCTTCTAGCATGCAGCTTTGAAGTGTGATAAAGCAATTTATAAAGCACTTCTTTTATATTCAGGTGTATTGCAGTTTGGTATCCTTAAAACATGCTACAAACCTCACAAGTCTTTAAAAAATTGCAACTTACAGCTCTCAACTGGAATAAATGCTTTTGCTGTGTATCAAAATGCTGAAACTGATTTGACCATTGTATCTACTTGCACTCGATACAATCTGAAGGATCAATAAACCCTAAGGAATATAACATTACCCTTAACAATTTTACCAACAGATTTTCTGAACATCTGATGCAAGCATTGTTTACACTATTAGAACTGGAAGTATGATCCATAAAACATTTAACATCAGGTAGAGTTTTTTATGGGTCATGTTGCAAGTTTAACAGTATTGGAAACAATTCTTTCTCAGGCAGTCAATATTTTATAGTTTCTATCCTAATCATAAATTTAAAAACCTGATACTGGTCTCTTCACAGAATGGTAGGACTAACTGTATGGCTGGAGGGAAGAGAAACATACAGTCACCACACTGCTTCATAAATACAGGAGTGAATAAATGTTGATAAAACAAAGGGGTAAATTCAAGGTGTGTTTTCAAAATTCATCACCTTGTATGCATCAACAGAGTCTAAAGGAAGAAAAGATATCTCTGCATTCTACATCATGCAGATTAGATTAATGTGATTTGGCTATGTCATTAGCTGTGTTCTTTGAAATTAGAAATACTGCTTCAGACCTGCCCATATTCACTCAGCTGTGGAGAAGGCAGTGCAATTTACTAACAGTATGAAATTTAACAAAGGTAAGTTCCAAGTCCTGCACCTGGGATGGAGTAGCCAAAGAGCCAGTACAGGCTACAATCTGTAGCAAGGGGAGATGCCTTGATGAAAAGAATGTGGTCTCCTGGTGGACAACAAGCCAACATGAGTCAGCAGTGCACTGCAGCAGCATTAAAGGCAAATCTCATACTGGGTTGCATCCCCAGCGGCATTACTGGCAGAGACAGAGACATGATCATACCACTATACTCAGTTCTTGTCAGGCTGCACCTGAAGCACTTTCCTGGTCCCCACAATTGAAGAAAGATGCAGACAGACTGGAAAGGGCCCAAAGGAGGGTCATGAAGATGATCAAATAACTGGAGAACCTACTGTGTGAGGAAAGACTGAAAGAGTTAGGTATTTCTTCTTAGAGAAAGAGAAGGCTCAGGAGGTACCTAATCACAGTATTCCAGTACTTAAAGAGCAGGTACAAAGAGGATAGAGGCTCTCTCTTCACAAGGAGCCACATGGAGAAGAAAAGGGCCAAAAGGTACAAGTTGTACCAAGAGAAGTTTCATCTTGGCATAAGAAAGAAATTTTTTAAACTGAGAACAATCAGCTACTGGAACAACCTCCCCAGGGACATGGTGGAGGCCCCATTGCTGAAGGTTTTCAAGATGCAATTGGACAGTGTTAGTTAATCCCATCTAGGCTCCCTTTCCCACAGGGACTGAGACCAGATAATCTGTCAGGGTTCCTTCCAACGTGGGCTATTCTATGGTTCTGTGATTAGGTACTTCAGAGCTTCCTACCTCTGAATTATAAAGGACTGGAACCACTGGAGTTCTGTTCCTGAATTAGCATTTTCCACCTAATTTTCTGTATTTTTAAAAATTATTAATTTAAATTATTTTAAAAACATGATGAATAGCGTTAAAAGAAAAACATCATTCCACTTGAACCCTTGCCCACAGTTTTGGGATTTGGATCTTTTTCAGTATTGGTGATAAATGCCTGTTTTTTCAAGTTTTCAATTTAAGTTCTCTACTGGTGAAATCAAGAGCATTGGAGAACTCTTAATGATCACACTATTCATTTTCTATTATAGAAAGCCATTCTTCTCCAATACCTTTCTGTCCTGTCACTCATGTGCAAAGAAAAAACAGTTCTGTAGAAGAATCTGGCTAGCAATCATCTTTAACTTGAAAAAAACCCAAACACAAGAAGCACTATCATGTTGTCTGCATTAGCTTATTTAGCAGTTTAAAATAAACTAGACACATGAGTTATAGCTTTTCAGTCAACATTCAAATAGTGAAAATTAAAATATCATTTTGCTGGACAAAAACCTGTTCCCTAACCAAAAAGTCCTAAGGCTCCTTCTGACTTTGTAATTATCTTCTCTGTGGGGTACCACAGCCCTGCAAGTAGCATCTGTAAAATTGCACCTGACATTCAAGTCACAGATTGAACTTTCCCACTCAAACTAAAAGGAAACAGATTACATTTTAAATTAATTCCATTGTAATATTGGCCTTACAAGTGATGACAAGAGCAACATTTGCACAGAAAATGACAGCTGAAGGAAGGGAGGGAAAGCTGTCTGTAACATACTGATTGTGCCATTGGACACAACTCTTCTAATTTTAATCAGAAGAGATGATTTTTAAGTGGTCTTGGGAATCAAGAGAGGTCCCAGCTGACTGGAAGCTGGTGAACATTGTTCCAGTTTTGAAGAAGGGCAAGAAGGAGGACCCCAGAAACTACAGGCCTGTCAGTCTCACTTCAGTGCCTAGTGAAGTTATAGAGAAGATTATTCTGGGAAGTATTGAAAAACACCTGCAAGACAACATAGTCATTGGGCACAGCCAGCACAGCTTCAAAGTCCTGCTTATCCAACCTGATTTCCTTTTATGACAAGGTAACCCACCTAGATGATCAAAGGAAGCCACTTGAGGTAATTTTTTTGGATTTCAGTAAAGCTTTTGATACTGTCTCTCACATCATCCTTCTGGACAAAATATCCAGCCCACAGCTGGATAAACACATCATAGGGTGGATGAGCAATTGGCTCACGGGTCGAGCACAGAGGGTAATAGTGAGTGAGGGAACATCAGACTGGTGACCTGTCACTAGTGGAGTTCCACAGGGTTCCATCTTAGGCCCTGTGCTCTTCAATATCTTCATAAATGACTTGGATGCAGGACTGGAAGGGATACTAAGCAAGTTTGCAGATGACACAAAACTGGGAGGAGCTCTTGACTCCCTTGAAGCCCTCCAGAGAGATCTTGACAAATTAGAGGACTGGTCAATCACCAACCATATAAAGTTCAACAAGGGGAAGTGCAGGATTCTGCACCTGGGATGGGGCAACCCTGGATGTTCGTACAGACTGGGGAATGAGATGCTGGAAAGCAGTGCCACGGAAAGGGACCTGGGGACCCTGGTCAATGGCAAGTTGAATCTGAGTTAGCAGTGCCCTGGCAGCCAGGAGGGCCAACCATGCCCTGGGGGGCATCAGGCAAAGCATTGGTGTCCGGTTCAGGGAGCGGATTGTCCCGCTCAGCTCTGCAGTGATGGGGCATCACCTTGAGTATTGTGTGGAGTTTTGGGCACTGCAATATAAGAAAGACATTAAGACAATGTCCAAAGAAGGGCAATGAAGATGGTGAAGGGCATTGAGAGGAAGCCATATGAGGAGCGGCTGACGTCACTTGGTCTGTTCAGCCTGGAGAAGAGGAGACTGAGGGAAGACCTCATTGCAGTCTACAACTTCCTCATGAGGGGAAGAGGAGGGGCAGTCACTGATCTCTTCTCTTTGGTGACCCGTGACAGAACCCGAGAGAATGACCTGGTCACATCAGGGGAGGTTTAGGTTGGATATTATAAAAAGGTTCTTCACCTAGAGGGTGGTTGGGCACTGGAACAGACTCCCCAGGGAAGTGGTCAGAGCACCAAACCTGACAGAATTCAAGAAGTGTTTGGGTGATACCCTCAGGCACATGGTGTGACTCTTGGGGGTGGTCCTGTGCAGGGCTAAGAGTTGGACTTGATGATTCTTGTGGGTCCCTCGCAACTCAGCATATTCTTTGATTCTGTGAATAGTGAACTTGAAAAATTTTTATGTCCAGTGTACTCCAATGAACCTGTGCAACTACCCCATGAAGCTGACTCATTTGTTTGCCTGAGACCCAAATCACCTTTGCTCAGATTCCTTTTGTTGCTTTAATTCTTTGAGGTCAATTAAAAAATTAATGCCTTCCAAATGGACTGATAATTAGTTAACAGTCTCTTCATTACAGGTCCCACAGGGAACATTTATTTGCAAGAAGCCGTGACACTCTTGTCCTTGGGAAGATCTCAGCAATAAGTTACCAAAGCTGAAGCCAAGGCAAACCTGTTCAGGCTAAGACTATATGGATGCTAAAGAAAGAACTGAAGTCCCTAGAGTATTCCTAACTAAACTACTAGAAGCACTACCACTACTTGAACACTCAGGATCATTTTATTTTCCGAGCATACACAGTCAGACAAATTGTTTTTTGATAGCACAGTTTGTGAGAAGAATCTTTAGTTACCTCTTGGGGAGTGTATTACTGGCTTTGTGTTCAGTGCCTTGTGGAAAGCAAATGGTAAGGCTATGATTCAGCACTGTACAGTTTCATCATCTCACCGACTACACAGCTGCAATTTTCTGATTTCAAGGCATGTTTCCACCTGGGAATGGCAGCCAACTTCCCCTCCCCCTCAACTGAGTTTTGCTGTTTATTACATCCTCTACTTAATAGCAGAAATATCTTACATAACATTATAGCGAGAAAAAGAATACAAGCGGCACATCGCTTTACCATGACCGTAAAATACAATGCAAGACAGGTTTTTTATTTCATCCACTCTCAGAATAATTTTGTTATTGCGATAACAAGATGAGATGGTACACATTCATGCATTTATAAAGATTTTAATCAACATTCCTCACATGAAACTGAAATCCAAATGTGACTGTAATACATGACACAGAGACAGATTTACACCACTTAGTTCAGACACCCACAAAAATACTGCTGCGGTAGGAAAGAGTGCTGGACTTAGTTGCCCTGGACCAACTGGGTGTGCTGTTCTGCCAAAACAAGTCCTTAAGATAGTTACACCATTACTAATTTGCATACAGCAAAAGTTAAAGCAGCATGAGCTACAGTCTTGCCATTTGATTGCACTTTCAAGTGTATTTTAAAGCTGTGCAGATCCCTTGCTAATCACTGTATTATCATGCATAAAATCCATGTTTCTAACAACAACTGTTTAAGAGTCATTAATCACAATGTTCTTCTCTTATTCATACAGCTTCACTTAGCCCAAAGAGACCTTTTCATTCTACCAGATTAATCTACGTTCCTGTCTTCTGATTGATAATGACATGGTTTCCTGCAATGCCAGTCATAGAAATAGTTCACAAAGATAAATGACAAATGTCAAGCTGGTCTTAAGTCATAGGTTGTAGTACGTATGTCAGTGGTAAGATTTTGGTGCTTCTGCCGTAAGGTCTTTATTGAGATATTTTTCAGCCTAATCTCTTTCTTAGTTGCTTAAGAAAAAAGAGAGTACAAAAAGAGAGGCTACAATTTATAAAGATCTGAGAGTCCTGTTACTGTACTGACTCAAGGTCTATCCATTAAATTTCAGGGCCAGAAATGCTGGCATTTATCCTTTCATTTCTATTTGGAACCAACTACTGTGAAAAGCAAAATGCCTCTACCAGCTCCTAAGTATTAACCTTACTGTGACTCAAGTCACAAGGCAAAGCACTTTCTCCAAGTTTATATATCTTTGACTTTATAGGAGGGGGAAAAAACTTATTTTTTTTCTCCCACAGAGGCATGCTAAAAATATGTCAACAAGTGTAATGCACAGAGAAGTTACTTAATACAAGAGGCCAAAATATGCAAAAAAAAAAAAAATCCTCTTACCACCACACAGGAGTTCTGTGGTCTGTGAGCCAAATTTGGTGCAAGTTTATGTGTCCTTGGCTTGGTTCTACAGGTCTAATCACTGTTATAGTGTGAGAAAGTCGATGCTAAAGCCAAATAAAGTAGTGGAACCAAAGCACAGACAGAATTGTGGGAGTTAAAGGATTCAAGAGGAAAACTACTGACATGGGAAAAGTGTGAAACCCCACGGGGGAAAAAAAGTGACAAACTGGAGAGTGGCAATGAAGCAACAAGGACAATCAGCTCATTTTCAACCTAAATGATGATTGCACCTGAGGATTATTGGGTGTCTTATCACTGATGGTAATCGATCTATTGCTTAGCTGCATAGCTCATTAGTCCTAATTATCTATCATGTGTAGCAAGCAAAAAAAGATCGCTTTGTACTGTTGTGTATGTTCTGGGTTTGGGCATGCCCTGCGGTAACTCAGGGAGAATTGACTCCCAGAAGTTAGGGGAAAAACTTCCCCAGTTGCTCCTCCTGATTGGCCAAGTAGAAGAAGATACCACAGTAAGTGGGTGCCTTTTTCTGCAAGTGGCATCTCCTTAAGACATCTCAGAACTACAGAAGTAAGTATTTAGGTCTTTCCTAAAGGTGTACAGGAGAATGTTCTATGAATTCCCATTGGAAATCTTATGCAATTAAGGAACTCAGATCTTTTTCTGCGCACTCTTATGAAAATTAACACTGTTGAAATGACTCTTCTTCAGTGACAGGGGATATCAGCTGACATAGGAGAAAGAAGTACAGGTACAGATATCTACTAAAAATGTGCCAGTGGAAAGTTCTCTCATGTGAAATTTTTTTTTCTATCAATTGACTATTTTTAGATTGTTTTGATTCACTTATGTGACAGATATAACTTCAGGAAACTGAAAATACCCATGCTTTAAAGTATGAATAAAAATATTCTGAATTAAGAGGCTTCTAATTATCACTATGAAACTAAAATTTCTCTGTGGATATTGTCAACTATATCATGAGAATAGATATTTTATATTATTAAAACCGTGCGTCAGCAAACTTGATGGATATGCAGAAAATTCTGAAACATTTTCAATAACTTATATTTCCTTAGGAGTTTCAGAGTTCAGCAATGAGGACTGACATTCTTGAAATCCTTTGTTCATTACTGCTTTCAATAACCAGCTGTTAGATCTCCTAGTGCCTGGGCTGGGGTGTCCATGTCCTCTCATTTTTCAGGCAAGCTGGACACAGGAGCGTTCTCTGAAGAGGGAGGCAGCTGGTGTGTGTGCCTAAAGTTGCCTGGGGGTGTTTGGACTGAAGGTGGTTTAGGCAACAGTGCTGTCACTCTTCAGCAGAAGGTGGAAAGTTTTGAAGGGTTCCTGAGGATGGACTACATGGTTTCTTTTCTGAGTCCCAGTGCTTTCCCAGAGCTTGCCAGTTTTGAAAATCACTGAGGTTTCCACATTTGCTATTATAGGAGGCAGAAATCCTCTTAGCTTCTGGTTTGGGTCAAGTTCTCAGGTTTCTGTACCCTTCCATGTGCATCGAAAGGCTATACCTATATCCCCAGAAAAAAAGGAGCCAGCAACTGACACATGTGGTCAGAGGAGCTTGCCCCCATGTTTCACAGGGAAAATCCCCTTTCATGAAATGAACCTGTGAGCAAAGCAGTTGAATGAGTCAAAAAAAGATGGGGTGGGACCTACCATTTTTGGGTCATGGCTTGAGGTCATTTCTTATCCCCTTTTCAGAAAAGATTCTGACAGGAAGGTTTGTTGCTTTGCTTGACTGTACGATCCCTCTGCTCTAGAGGAGGACCTGGACAGACTGGATTGATAGGCCAAGGCCAATAGTATGAGGTTCAACAAGGCAAAGTGTTGGGTCCTGAACTTGGGTCACAACCACCCCACTTAGTGCTATAGGCACGTGGAAGAGTGGCTGGAAAGATGCCCAGTGGAAAAGGACCTGAGGGTGCTGGTTAACAGTCGCTGAACATGAGCCAGCAGTGTGTTCAGGTGGCCAGTGGCATCCTGGCTTGTATCAAAAACAGTGTGGCCAGCAGGACCAGGGCTGTGACAGTTCCCCTGTTCTTGGCCCTGGTGAGGCCACACCGTGAATCCTGTGTCCAGTTCTGGGCCCCTCACTCCAAGAAAGACATGAAAGTGCTGGAGCATGTCCAGAGAAGGGCAGTGAGCTGGTGAAGGGTCTGGAGAGTCCTATGAGGAATGGCTGAGTGAACTGGGGTGGTCCAGCCTAGAGGAGGGAAGACCTTATTACTCTTTATGACTACCTGAAAGGAGGTTCTAATGAGGTGGGGGTCAGTGTCTTCTCTCAGGTAACACGTAACAGGACAAGAAGAAATGGCCTCAAGTTGCGCCAAGGTAGGTTTAGATTGGAAAAATTTATTTACAAAAAGCATTGTCAAGCCCTGGAACAGGCTGCCCAGGGAAATGCTGGAGTTGCCATCCCTGGAGATATTTAAAAGATGTGCAGATGTGGAACTCAGGGACATGGTTTAGTGGTGGTCTTGGCAGTGTTTGGTTAACAGTTTGTCTCTCTTATGAGTCTTGTCCAACCTAAATGATTCTATGATTCTAACAATGAATTAGAGAAGAGTACTTCAGAGATCCTGGCAGAGCACGCATGACATTGTCTTTGAATTTAAGTGGTCTCCTTGCTTGAAGGAGGATACAGGGCAGGCATGTCCTGCACTGCTGATGCCGCAAGCTCAGGAATGTAGGCAGTCCTGCAGTGTAACAGAAAAACCTGCTTACAAAATCATGATTTTTTTTGATCAATATTTTCCCACAGATCTCTGTTTGCTTTGAAAAAACTTTTAGCTCACTCTAATTAACAGAAACTATGCTTCCATAATATCATCCAACCACAGTAATCACTGCCAAAAGGAAAAAGAAAGCTTTTTAGAGGATAGTAGCTTAGCCACTATTCCAAATAGTGTTCGAGATCTAATCTATTGTTAGCCCTACAGAATGGTCTTTTTTGGTTTTTGTTCATGTTGGTATTTTTGGTTTGGTTTGGTTTGTTTTTTTTTTTAACTGAATTTAGACACAAAAAGAGACTGAACTTTTTTTTTTAGCTCTTTTTATTATTGTACTTTTGTCAATGCCCTCTGTGGGCTGTGATACTTGGCAAGGGTCAGGGTCTCAAAAATCAATAACGGAATGTTTCTTGCCCTTTAAGTGTTTTAATGTCAAAGGTTTGACCTTTATGATTAAAGATCAACTTGAAAGGAAATCCCTATCTACGTCTGAAGTCTTCTCTTATGTAACCATATTTCTGACCGCACATTTTTAACTGTGTAAATTAAAAGGCTCCTGTGTACTTCATAGACTTAATCTAAGCATTTAAATATAAAAGAATACAGTAATAAGCTAACTGGTTCTGTTGGTCCTTTACAGAATGACTGTTACCGTCTTAATATACTTTTTTTGGCACATCTCTCCAGTAAATCACAGCTTTTGACTGGCAGCTTACAGCAGTGGCCTCTGGATATCTTACCAGAAAGATTTAAAAAAAAAACAACCCACACCTGAAACAACAACCAAGGTCTGTTTTTTTTTATTTATTTACTGAAAGAACATCATGTGCTGGGTCTGATAGGTACTGTATTTTCCTTGAAGAAGCTTGATAATTCTTCTTCATTATGGCTGAACGTGCTATTTTCCATAAAGAATACAAGGCACCCTTTAGTACTGTTTACTCTGCACTTTGACTCACATAATATGGACAGATACTATCCAAAGAGAATACTTATCTCATGGAGAAAAGTCTTTGCAGATCTACAGCAGATGGAGCTAGGAAGAATGTTGGCAAAGGCTAGTTCAAAGTTGTTTGTGCTTATTGTCTTTAGTATGAGGAAGACTCTAAGGCATCTGTCTAAATTCAGATCACCTTCAATACATTTCTGTCTTGGTTCTTTCTCTCAGAAACTACTCAGAATAAGGAATTCCCTAGCCTTTGGTACATGGATGGAGCCACAGTAAGGTATCACAGTAATGACACGTGGAAACGTAAAGAAATCTCTAGCCATGTCTGTTCAAACCTCAAGGGACTTTGCCCACCTTATCCCAAAAACTGCAAAAAAACAACCGTAAAATTCATAACAATGTGCAAGTTGACATTGCAAATGTAGCTATAATGCTTCCAGGTTTCATTATTATCTCTGAAGGACTAAATCTAAGGATTTCTTATTCCCTGCATGCCTTGGGTTAAAAAGGTGGAATTTTCCTTGCTTTACTGACCTCCCTCCCTTCTCCTCCTATGAGACTGCTCTTGGAGAAGGTCCTGTGACCCTCACTGCCAAGGGGGTCTGTGTAGTGTGCTGCTTGCACTGTCCCAAAGTAGAAGTGCTGTCTGAGCAGCAGTGATAATCATTTACAGAATCACAGGATAAGCTGAGTTGGAAGGGACCCAAAAGGATCTTCAAGTCCAACTCCTGGCCCTGCATAGCACCATCCCCAAGAGTCACACCATGTGCCTGAGAGTATCACCCATAATAAGGAATGACTATGATTATCTATAGAAACCCCTGCAAACAGCAAGAATGAACCTGTAAAATAAGAGCGAGATCAACATACACATAATCCCAATATGAATCATGCATATTTAGTAAAGAGTACTATTTTGGTGGGGTTTTTTTATTTCTATAAACTATGAACTATATAGTTCAATGCTGGGCTAAACAGCAGCAGCAGTAAATGTACTACAGCACTTTATGGTGCTCTGTTGGACTAATGTATGCCTAAAATCTTGTGCCTGGAATATTTTGCTTTTTTCATCTTGGTAAAAAATACTGGAAAGAAGAAAAATATTTCTAGGCAATATTCATGAAGTTTTTCTTTAAAAATTAGTGATTAGTAATTTCTAAATTCTAGTAATTTTGACATTTTCAGCAAGAGTAATGTTACTGTCATTAAAATTATTTTAAATAGAAAATCTCCTAATAAAACTCATATCCTTTTCCTTATAACTGTCTTTACTGATTATCAAAAGAAAGTAGCATACACTTTATTTTCCTTGTATATCACAAATACAGTTATAAAAGGGGACTGACAAGGTTCAATTAAGGAATATATCTAGTAAACTGTGGAATAACATTAAATTGTCTTTTCCTGTCTTCCCAGACTAACTGCAAGTAAAGGTAATGTCTGTAGTTACAAAGGAGAAAAAAAAAGTTACGTGGTGAAGTGTGCAAAGCATCTAAAAGAAGGTCTCCACTCAGTGTCATTTCTACTTTTAAGTTACTGCACAACTGTGTCACATTTCTTCAATGCCAGCCTGGGAAGTCTCTCTTTCCTGGATTGATTTATGGGTAATAAGGAGATACCTGGAGACGGAGCTTTGCTCTGAAGTGGTGATTTAAACAATCACACTGGAAAGACTACGTACAAATGAGGAACATTTGCACAAAACTACATATGCAGTTAAAAGCATGGCATGAATATAAAAATATTTGCTTCTTGTGAAACTGTGGAAAGTCATTTTCAGAAAAACTGGAGTGGTTTGGCTGCTTTTGTGACAAAAAGGATCAAGATTGGTCTGCTTATAGTAGGTTTATGAGATAAGGCAACAAATCATGTTCTGCAAAAGCTAAGACTTAGTCATCAGCAAACAAGTCAGAATGGTTTATGAAAAACAAGTATACAAAATATATGCATATATATATGTGTATATACACACCTGCCAGTAAATAACCTCTTCACTCAGATGATGCCTTTCTAAATTACAAATTAGGGTTTCATGATCCTAATAAATACAATATACTACTGGTTAACAGCTCTCATGGCATTTTATGTTTCTGAAAGACATTTACATGTTTATAATGAGGAACAATATAATTCAGGTGCTATTAACTTTACTAAAAGCTATGTGTAAAAAAGGAAAAGTAAATCCTGTACATCTTGATTAAACGGAAAATACCAAAGCATTTTGTTAAAGTTTTTTCTGATGTACTGTTTTCTAAGAAAAAGCCCCTATTTCAAGGCAACTTCTAAGCAGATTAAGTAATGTGGTGGAGTTCACAAATTGCCTAATTAGTAATGTGTTTAATGAATATTCTTTGAAACTTTATGGCTATTGTCTACATCCATTCAGCAACAGCAGTTGCTGAATTGCAACAACACTTTTGAGCACTTGTTGCAGATATTCCCAACCATTTTCTGCCAAATGCAAATTCACTTCCTGAGTGATTGAATTATCAATGCTGATTTTAGCTGATACTACTGTTAAAAGATTAATGTCCTAAAGGGAGAGTCAGATTACTACTTGCAGTCTTTTAACATCACTTTAGGAACACCCTCAATCTCCTTCCACTGGAACAACACGCTTTTTAAAAGCAATATAGCATGGCTAAATAGGTTTAACCTTCTCGCAGTCATTACAAACAAAGTATCTAAAGCTGTGGTGGGTTGACCCTGGCTGGATGCCCACCAAAGCCGCTCTATCACTCCCCTCTGCAACTGAACAGGGGAGAGAAAACATAACAAAGGGTTCATGGGTGGACATAAGGACAGGGAGAGATCACACACTGATTACGATCACAGGCAAGACTCAACTTGGGGATAATAACAGAATGTATTACTAACAAAATCAGAGCAGGATAATGAGGAGAAAAATAAATCTTAAAAACACCTTGCCCCCTCTTTTCCCTCCTTCCCCGCTCTACCTCCTCCTCCCCTAGCAGCTCAGTGATATAGGGGAATGGGGGTTACAGTCAGTTCATCACAGGTTGTTCCTGTCACTGCTCAGAGAGAGGAATCCTTCCCCTGCTACAGTGTGGGTTGCTTCCCACGGGAGACAGTCCTCCATGAACTTCTCCAGCATAAGTCTATCCCATTGGCAACAGTTCTCCATTAACTGTTCCAAGGTCGGTCACTCTGTCATGGGGTGCAGTCCTTCAGGCACAGGCTGCTCCAGTGTGGGTCCCCCACAAGGTTACAAATCCTACCAGGATACCTTCTCCAGTGTGGGCTCCTCTTTCCACAGCCTCCTCCAGCATGGGCCTTCTATGGGGTCGCAGCCCTCTTCTGAGCATCCATCTGCTCTGGCATGGGTCTCCTCCACAGGCTGCAGGTGGACCTCTGCACCCCCGTTGTCCTCCATGGGCTGCAGTGCACAGCTGCTTCACCATGGTCTGCACCACGGGCTGCAGGGGCCTCTGCTCCGGCACGTGGAGCACCTCCTGCCTCTTTTTCTGCACTGACCTTGGTGTCTGCATAATTGTTACTCTCACATATTCTCACTCTGCTCTTCTCTGGCCACAATTACACCTGCCCAATAACTTTTTTTTCCTTCTTAAATAAGTTATCACAGAGGCATAAGTATAATTCGTGATTGGCTTGGCCTTGGCCAGAGGTGGGTCCATCCTGGAGCTGGCTGGCATTGGCTCTGCCAGACATGGGGGAAGCTTCTGGCAGCTTCTCACAAAAACCATCCCTGTAGCCCCCCAGCTACCAAAACCTGGCCACATAAATGCAACGCAAAAGCTAAAATTCTATCTTAAGGAATTATCATCCAAAATAATACTGCATGGTCTCATGACAAAGTTCTAAAACTTTTTTACACAAAAAGTATTAAAAACAAGACACGAAAAAGCCACCTAGGCTACTCCTTACTGTCATTCACTGTTATCTGAAAACTTTTAAAGTAACTACCTCAGGATAACATTACTGCCTAAAAAATAAAAAGCTACCCACAATGTTCAAAATAAACTCTGAAATGATGATGACAATGATGACAATGACAAATTCTGCAATAATTTCTGTACCTAACATTTCCAAAAAGCTCTATGGGATGACTTGCATACCTGAAGATCCTCATTCATAAATACTGCTAGAAATAAAATTCAGCAGGACAAGCTGCTGGTGTATGTAACTTTTATTGATCATGTATTGATTATTGAATTATTTATTTTTTTTCCTATAGTTCCTAAAATATAGCAAGATTTGTGTATGATCATGAGGGGTTGATTTGGATAAACAGGATCTAAAATGAATCAAACTTACTGGCTTATAATTGAAGTTTTATTTGAGATACAATGAAGCAGCATGATTCATGTATCACATTATTGTAGTCCTTGCTTCAACCTTTCATTGGTATAACCTATAAGTGTGTGATTACTTACACATAATCTGGTGATAAACTCAGCCGAGACAACCTTAATGTATCAATATCTAAGATATCTAAGAAAACAGCAAATTGAGCACCTTCACTGTCCTCTTCATATGAGTGATACTTAAAATAAGCTTCTGGAGCAAGAAACTGGAGGTCTTGTGCAATAGACAGTTGAAGTTCCTATGATAATCTGAAATTATTATTATTACTATTACTACTAACATAAAATTCTGTTAAAAAGATTCAAACATTAGTAATCGTTGAATAATAAAGAAAGGCATATATGCTAGTGACAAAACCTTTTAAGGTCCCACAATAATAATTCTAAGTTGATTTTCAGTATACTAGAGCTATAAAGATTAGATAAGTAATACAAAAAGAGGTTCAAAGCTTTAACCAATCCGTCTCCTTCAGGAATGAATTCTAGAGTGAAGATATGAATGAGCTCCCTGCATTTTTAAAGGCAGATGCTGCATAATCCATGTCAAGCTGCAGATCTGTGAGTACAAACTTTGAAAAGAGAAGCAGCAAGCAGTGATTTAATGCTAATTTGATGCATCATTCAGAGTTGAGAGAGCATCTAAGACTTGTTTGACAAGATACATTCCAAATACAAAATCATCAAACTGAAACTGTGTCAGTTATTTTATAAGCAATTCAGGTCTCCGAACGTTGCAAAATTTCCTTTACAAGGGAATTAGAACAGATTCATTAGATAAAAACTGGAAATACTACAGGGAGCGACGTCCACACCGGTGAAAGTGGGATTGATCAAAGAAATAGAGTGGAATCACATTGTCCTTGAGTGACTACATCTTAGTTTATTAAATGTTTCCGTAGCATGACATGATCAGTTTTGCTTCTGCTGCTCAGAACTGAACAAAGTTCACCTATTTCATTTTTTGGAGTTGAGCTAATATAATCTTCAGTTTTGATCTGCTTAAATTGCCCTTTTCCAAGTTTGAATGATCCCACAATCCTCAAAAAGCAAATCTAGTCAAACTTGTCATATTTTCGTTACTTACCCACATGCTCAATGCATAAGTTTGCATAACTATGAGGCTCAACTGCGACCCAGGATTGGACCACAACCCTTAGATAGTCTCATTTTGATTTTAGATAGTGTAATTAAATTGTCAAACAAAGGTCTAGTGCTTTTGAAATATGAGAAGAAAAGGGGAACTGAAAGAAAAGGAAATTAAAAGAGAGAGACAGTCAAAGGGTATTAATAATGAGGGTATAAATAATGTAACATTTGTCCAGAAAGAACCATGTCATTGCTATTTTAATTTTCATAAGCTCTCAACTAAAATAGAATATAAAATCAATTCACACTAATTCTTTAGACAGGACAAAACCTCACATTATTTCAGATACTTTGAACTGAAATAATGTCACCAATAATGTCACCTGAATAAATACACCAATAATGCCACAGCGTTACCCTATTATGGGACCACAGGAGAATAAAAGTTGAGGAATATGAAGTGCAGGATCAAGTGAACAGCTTCTGCTCCAAAAGAGGTAGAGTAATGTGAGTATGAGCTTGACTATGTGACACACTTTGGGGCTACGCATCAGCCTTTTATTAGCAGTTTTCTGGTTAAGTCAGACATGGAAGCAGAAAACATCCCCTGGTCTTCTATGTCTTCCTAACTCAGACATGGTTCTTAAAAAGGTATGATCCAATGTCAGACTGAATGATTTCAATCTTAAAGAAGGTTTTTACAGATTGCAGATCTCCAGGAAGTGAAACTTGTCCTTCCTTCAGGTTCACTGCAAAACACACACACACACACACATACACACACTGTAGCTGGTAGTTCTACTTTCAAGACTTTGCCAAATGTTGTATGGCTTTGCTGTGAATGCAATATATTGGTATTTTTTCACAGAATCCTTGCTTCCACAGCAACTTTGAAGAGGTTGTGTTGATTGGCATATTTTTTTCATGCCAAAACCCACCCAAAAGAGGATAACTGCAAGGAGCTTGTATAGCTGCATATGAGTGAAAAACCATATGGAGTGTGAAAAATAAAAGCAGAATCATTGCAGAAGAGTTAGTAGATAACTTCATAAAAAGTTTAGCCTTTTTTTTGAAACACTGAAAAGTAAAAAATGTGGTGATATTTTTCTAGCTGTAATATGTAGCATTCCAGATTTCTGGAATTCATTTAAACAATCTCATTAAGATATTTTTACTTTACAGACTGATGCTTGTGCCTTAAGTTGCACTTATAACTGTATTGCTAATTGTCAGTGTACCACAATAACAAAACCAAATACATACAAGTTTAAATATATGATACATATAAAGTCTTCATATACAGTCTTCCTTTTTCATGTGGTCCCACATATATGTGCCTTCAATCTTCAGAACTAAGTATTCAGTCTCACTGAATATCAAGATGCAAAGATTTTACATGCTGTTGTCCTGGTTTCAGTATTATGTTGTTGCAGAGACCTTCAGAGGACAAATTCACCTAGGATGATTCACTCGCAAAATAAATTAAAATGCTTTTAAATTTCATCAAGGACTGATGAGAGAAAATAAAAAGATTTTCCTTCTCAGTACATTGCCTTTTTTTACTGAGTAATATTTAATGCAAATAGAAAGAAGAGTTTTCTGGTCCGTTATCTTCAGTTCAATTCTGTAGAACAGAATCTTCAGATACCATGATTGGCAGGACTCACCAGACTGAAAACCTTTTTCTCTTACCAGTTTTCAAGATCTGTAACTTTATGAGACCTCTTCTGCACAAATACTTTACATATGCATTTTGATTCTTATGCCACTTTGGAAAAGCTGTGTTTCTGACTCATAGTGCTATTTCCCTTTTTCTTTCAAAAACAGCCAACAGTTTGTATATTCACTTGGGATTGGTCTTCAATTCATTCTAAGCAGTAAATAATAGGGAGATCTGACCATTTTCAATTCTTTTTCAACTTTTTTTTATATCTGAATAAAATGAGCTGTCTATTAAGGTGGTAGTCTACTGGGCTCACCTCTATCCATGTTACATGTCTTATAAATATTCAGAAACTTGTTTTGATGTTGAAAATTATTTTATTGTTTTTGTGTTATCTCACTGTCCTTGAAACAAAAGAGTGCACTGTACTTGGAAAGAAGTTTTCACATATTGTCTACCTAAAGTATTGTATTTATTACACGTTAGAAGACTCAGATGATTTCAGTTTAATTGACAGGAATTCTCAGAAGTGTGTAGACAAAAGATTATTCAGGTTTTTTTTGGAAACAGAGTCTTAAACTATAAACTTACATCTATGAGGACTTACATCTTCACAGAGTAAAGTGCAAAGATTCATATCAAAGCATTTTTGTCAAGAGCAGAAATGCAAGAAAGTACAAGCTAATACTGGTACATACTTAGTTTTTAAAAAAAAAATAAATAGAAAGTCTAAGATATTTCCAGTTCCTGTGTATTAAAATCAGGTATTTAAATTATTTTTTTAATTGTAAAATAAAAGTAAAAACTCACATAATTTTTCAATATAATTTCCTTCAGGCACTTGAATGCATTACAATAAAGTCTACTTACTTTGTATTTACTGTAAATTCCTTCACTGGCAGGAGGAATTTGATAAACATGCAGGAAGAAAGGAATGGTAGTGGAAAAAAGAGCCCCTAAATATACTACAATTTCAATGTAAAAAACAGAAAACATGTCATCAACAAAAATGATAATGAGAAACTATTCACTCTACTTCTTTTAAAACATATCCAAAAAGATTTATTCCTGAGCTTGAATATACTGCACTTTAGAAGGTTATGATCTAATTTCTCAAAGGTTTGGGAGCCTATACAATCTGAGATGTGCTTGATTACATTTTTTGTCTGTGAACACTCTCAATCTACACTGACAGTTGCAACTTCTGCTAGTTAGAAGAAGAGCAACAACATTTCCCTAAGTATTGTGTATGAATACTTTGGGGAACCCCATACAGTTTAAGAAGTTTCCAAAGGTTTCTTGACATTTATTTCCTGGATTAGGAACCCTGCTAGATCTTACTGTCTAACTGTTAAATTTTGTCTCAGTAGCTACAGACAAAAAACACATTTGTGTTCTCATTTTGACCATTAGTTCTGTAAAAAAATCTTAAATTTAGGCAACATTTTTCTTTTCATTTATTTCTCCCTGTAAATGATATGTGTTAACCTTGATATAACGCTTAGCAGAAAAGTGGAGATTTACAGATAGAATTACACAGAAATAAGTAAATTTACTTTCTGAGATCTTGTCTTTCTCAGGAATTAGGTGATTGTTCATGTGATTATTTACATTGGTATTGTAAGAATACAGAATGACAAATGTTGAAATTTAACGTGAGTAAATTTGCACAACAAATGCAAAGTAAAGGCAGCTAGGAGAAACCTACATATGCTCTTCTTTCAGTTCATAAGTGTTTACATGCAAACCTGGATATTCTCAGAAGAACAGAAAGTTCTATCAGTGGTAAACTGTTGACATTTCCTAGGCACAGTGGTACATAGCTGGCTCATTATCTAACAGCATAGAAGGAAACAGTGAATGCCAAAAACCTATCTAATCAGTAGATGATAAAAAAGAAAAGAGACAACACCATAAGGCAAATATATCTGTGGCAATAAATAGCACTGTATTGACATGTCTAAGTTTTGGTCCTAATCGATGTACTCACTGTTTGGACAACATAGGATAAATTGTATAAATGAAAACACTGAAAGGAAAGCAAGATACATGGGAAAAATTCTAAAAAAATCATTCCTCAAAATAAATAAATTTAAGGTAAATACTAGTTACTGTGCGCTAATCCAAAGGAAAAGTCCTCTTGAAACTTGTGTGAAACTATATTTAGATAGTCAGAAAAAATTGTGAAGAATATTTTGCCTTGGTCCATCTGCTATAAGCTTCACTACAAATAATTTTTTTTTTTTACTTATTTTGTTAAGTTAGGTAAGATAATTAAATAAGTTTGTTAAGATGGTTTCAGAGGTTGCCTCTCCGATTTTACATAAGCTCTAAAATTTCTATATTTGCCTTGATTTTTTTTAAATATGAAAAGTTCTTCTGCTTGGTGCAACAATATTCACAAGTCAGACCTCTTATTGATACTGTTTAAATTTATTCGATTTAACTTACATTTCCTTAAGAGATGTGAAGCCAGGTTTGCTTCTGTTAAAGTTAAAGGTACTTTGCCACTAACTCTCAATATCAAAAATAAGAGCTACAGTGTAACTTAAAGCAACTGTTCAGAATAATTTGAAATTATTTATATTTTATAATTTATTGGTACACAGTAATTTTTCCCCCATTAAATATCTTATTTCTTTCTAAAAAGCTTAATAACGTCATCTTATTTTATGCAAAACGTGGTAATTTACAGATGTTTACTGACAGTATTATGCGGAAAAAAAGAAAGCCTAATGTAAAATTACCTTTTTAAGCTCTGGCTTAAAATAGTATGCATGATGATATGTTAAAATGCTACCCCATAGCTTGTAAGTACATCTCACTCTCAATGCTATTTAAATAAAGAAATAAAACAGTATTTCTTTATATAAGAGTTTCTCATGCTAGATCAGTGCAGAGCAGTCTGCACCTAGTACTTGACTGAAAATTAAATGTTCTTATCCACAAATTTGTATTATTATGCAACAGATCTCTGGTGTTATAGATTAGGACTTTGATTTGAGTGTTGATGATGGAGCTTCATAGCCAAGCTGTGCAAAATGCTGGAGGAACTATTTTTTTGTTTGATAGAATGTTTTGAAACTTTATGACTTATTGTATAATTAACTTTTGAATATTTAGGACTTGTCATCAAAAAGTTTCCAAAATATTAAGGTTACTGCAACAATATTTTAAAATTAAAAACCATACACACATTCTAAAACTACTTTTATATAGCTATCACTAACCTTCTAATATCTCCTTCTCCTCTGCCTGCCAAGAAATAAAATACCATCCGTGTTAGCCAAAGGTATTGTGTTAAGTGTTGTTCCTGATTACTGATTGTTAGTTACAAATAAATCATGACATATAATATATGATAAAGGAGTTTGAAAAAAAATTCTCCAGTGGATGAGGAAAAAAAGTACTTTGGACAACATAACAAAATGTGATTTTACAGATTTTACTACATATGTTGTCAAGTGGCACTGGTTATTAATTTAGGGAATAAAATATTTCTCTTATTGCAGAAACGGTCTCTGCGAACCTGCATATTTAATACTTTCTTTGCAATATGATATTTCCTCTTTATGAAGCATGCTTCTACACTGTCTTTAAAACTTTAACTAATAAAAGAAGTGCCTTTTTATGCAGCATAAATATAGAAAGCACATTTTTACAACCCTCAGAGTTGTGCTTTGATTTTCTGGTAAAAGAGAATGTTCCACAGGCTTAGGAGTTGAATCTTCTATTTGACATTTGCCCAATTTTGTATTGCATATGTAACTTGCCAGTAAACAGTGCCATTAGTTTCATACGGGGGCATTGGAACAAAAAAACCCAACCAAAACAAACAAACAAAACACAAAAAAATTGCAAAATACTGTTTTCTTTTCCTGACCCATTTCTAAGTATATGTAAAAAAAGGACAAATTAAAAACTCCCTTCTTAAAACTACATCTGACCACCGCTTCTCCTCCATGGTCTATGATAAGGGTTCAGAATATACATGGATTATTATCATATTAAGATTCATCTACACTTTTAATGGATTCTTCAGATTATTTGCTATTTCATTGTGAGTCAATGAATATATTTTCCTGAGAATAATGATATATATATACTCCAGAGCATCAAAGTCGCCATATCGGTTGAGATTAGCGCATTGAAATTCTAAGTTTTTATCAAGAGATAAAATTAAAACTTCTTGTCATTTCATTTAACCCCAGCCAGCAAGCAAGTACCACACAGCTACTCGCTCACTCCCCTACCAATGGGACTGAGGAGAGAACAGAAAGGGTAAAAACTAGAAAACACGTGGGTTTGAAATAAAGACAGTTTAACAGGGAAAGCAAAAGTCACACACGCAAGCAAAGCGAAATAAGGAATTAATTCAGTGCTTCCCATGGGCAGGCAGGTGTTCAGCCATCTCCAGGAGAGCAGGGCCCAATCATGTGTAAAAGTTACTTGGGAAAACACATGCCATCAGTCCATATGTTTCTGTTCTTCGTCCCCCCTCCCCCCCCTTTATTTACTGAGCATGGTGTCATATGATCTGGAATATCCCTGTGGTCACTTAGGGTCACCTGCCCCAGCTGTGTCTCTTCCCAGCTTCCCATGCATCCCCAGTCTCCTCACCTGTGTGGCAGTGAAAAGCAGAAAAGACCTTGGCTCTGTGTAGGCACTGCTCAACAATAAAAAAATCTCTATATTATCAACACTGTGTTCAGCACAAAATACAAAACACAGTCCCATACTAGCCACGATGAAGAAAATGAACTCTAGCCCAGCCGAAATCAGCACATTTCCCTAAACCAAAGAGAAAGCTAAGCCTGCAAGTAGCAGGTATGTACAACTTTCCTTTTCTTGTTTCCAGTGTATTGAGGGATATGTTATCAACTCAAAGAATTTTTTTTTTTTTTAAATCACACAGAACAGAGTAACAGTTACAAATGAAGAAATAAACATAGCTTTTTATGAATGGCAGGGAAGCAGTGGCATTGTCCAAAACATCACTATCTGTGCTGATGTCCTTAATATGGTATTGTAGAATCAGTTTCCATCCCCAAAAGAGACCTTTCCTTATTTCTTAGTTGGACCTGTAGACAGCTAATACTTCTCCAATAAGCTTTGTTCATGCATTGAACAGGAACAGGACAACTGAAGTTGAGTTGCCAGCCTTTAACTCTGATCTCCACTCTTCAGAAATCCATGAAGTTGCAGATTTGCTGTTGTTAATATTGTTTTTCAAACACACATCACTCGTGGGCTGAAGAGGTCAGGGAGGAGCAAAAAGAAATGTGTAGGCAGGCTCAAATGAATTTTTACATGGATTGTTCACTACTTCTGATGTGCATATTCTCCACTGACACAAATGCAGTGGACTTCAACTTGATTTATTATTCTGATTTATAGTTAGGAAATTCTCATCTAGTTTTCAACCTGAGCTCCACACATTGGCTGGTCTACAAAGAGATCTTGCACAGTGTTTTAAGCTCTTAAAAATTTTAGTTAATAAAAATACTTTTCTGTTGACTAATTCCCCATTGCAAAAGACAAGTCTTTATTTATGGAATATCATTATCTGCCACACTGATACTTACAAGAATAGGAAGAACTTTAAGTTTTGAGGGAGTTTGGCAGAGATTGTGCTAATGGTGTTCAAACTTTACAGTATCTTTGAACTATAGAGTTCTGAGTGTCTCATATGGATTTCAGGAATTTAAGGGATTGTAAGATAAATGTTTCTTTATAAACTTTTCATGAGAGTTTTTCTACATGCATCTTGCTGCTTTGGGGATGCTGGACTAAACCAAATGGATTTGCATAGTCATTTAAATCTTTCCTTCAATAAGCACTCTTCAGAACAATGGGAATTTTTACTTTTACCAATATCAAAACCAGTCTGTATATTACAAGCACTAGAGTTCATTTGCATGCAGTCTTTTATTATAATCTTCTACTTCAGCTGATGACAATATCATAAATAAAATCTAAATTCTTCTTTGATCACAGAAATATGTGTGTGCTGAGCGGTCCATCAATGTGTACATATACGTGTGTCAGTGCCTGTGTGTCTGTGTGTGTTACCGTGTATATGTGTATATTCTCTAATTTAACTAGGAGTTCATATGTAAGTTTCTGGGAATTCTATCATTATGGTTTTTAAAGCAGCCTGAAATCTGTAAATTTGCTACTAGAAGGAGGCAGAAAACTGAAGCGAAACTGGTCCATTAAACACTGCTTCCAGAGGATAATCGATTCACCATATCATCAGTTTCTCATTTCCAATATTAAAAGTTTGTAGGTCTAATTAGGGCTGTAATAAGCACATTGAAAAATACTTGCTTATTATATGTTTTTCACATGCTACTAGAAGAACAAAATGTAATTGCATGAAGGATTCAAGCTCATTGCTGATTATTTTTCTGTACTGATACTGTCAAAAGTCATTTTGAGTTACAGAATTTCGACTATCAAAAAGATTAACTAATAGTATTAGAGACTCAGAAGGACTCGAGATTCAATTATATGAAATATATTTATATTTAAAAAGACTTGATTACTCATTACCAAAAACATTTCTCTCTACCCCAAGGAAAATTATACTGGTGGCATTTTAGTACTCAAGTTAAATCGCAAAATTTAAATTATATCAGCACTTCAACTTACCAGCTGTAATTAATTGCCAGCAGGCTTTGTTGAACTAAGTAAAGCCCAAATATCATACTACTGACATAGGACTTACCCTTCAAAAGACTGATTAAAGCTTTTGGGCTGTTTTTTTTAGAAAGATTTAATTACCTTATATTTAAAAAGGAGCTCATCTAAAATAGAAGTAATTAAAAAAATAGTCCTTCAGTTTCAACTTTTTTTTTACAGAAGAAAGAATTTCCCAAGATACCAGATGTATCTTTCACTATAGTGATTTTGTGGGGGGTTTTTAATTTTTTTTTCCCCAAATAACATATTTTTCAAGCAGTGGAAAACAATCAGTGCAGATGATCGGTTTGTTTTATAGTTCTTGACTGGCAGTTCCAGCAAATTAGTCAGAACACTTCTGTTAAGGCTTTTTTTTTTTTTGTCACTTAAAGGATTTGATTTCACTTTTCTCTCCTTCCTAATTCTTTGAACTTCCCTTGTGAGACCACTGAAAAAATAGCTTTTGCCTCAAGAGTAAAACATATCTTGCAAAATGTTAAAGGCCAAACTATCCATTCTCCCCTTCTCATTAGCAGTATGTTAACCAGAAACCTGCACGGCAGGTTCCCAACTAGTCTTTATTCCATTTAAATGGGAAAAAAAAAACTGTTGAGAGTTTAACATCAGTATTTTATCCGTAGAGTGTCTACAAAATATCAGATATATCAAAGATCATGGTATAATGTGGGAACACTGTTTTTTTTTATTTCGTAGCCGAGCAAGAGGAATAATAATTTCCCTTCATTCATTCATTTTATTGCTCTGATTTTTTTTCACAGCATAAGTGATTCCCAGGTTAGATCAAGTTTTTCATGCAGTTTTCACTAACCTATATACCTACTTTTACTGAAGTAAATGTTTGACAACAACAACTATCATAATCATAATAATAATTCAGGCATTGGACGAATTGTCATCCAGCCTCTTTCAGTGAACCTCTGGCATTTGTGAACTTTTGATTTCTCATTCTTTGCCATAGAAAACTGGAAATACAGTTGTCCAGTCACAGTAATATTGTGATCATTTTTAAGTATCTCATTCACATAAGCACACATTAAAAAGCCAAGAATTTCTTAATTTCCAGTGATCAACAAATCATCACTAACTCTTCTCTTGATATTTGTAAATTATAATGTTCCTAACATGATTCCTGTATGAAAGGTTTGTATTGGTATATAGAGAAGTAGGAACATGGGTTTATTTTCCCTAGTGAGGGGGTTTATCTCTTTCCATAATATGTCAAGCAAGTTAACTTCCTCTGAAAGAGTCAAAAAATAAGAGTACTCAGTGAAGTTTGTACTGAAATGTTCTGTTAAAATGATACCTCAAGGCTACTATTCTGAAAATTGCTAACAATAAAAACTGAGATTTTCATCACTGACAAATTACTGTAACAATTAAAAATATTACTAATTACAGCTATGGGTTATTTTGGCCATTTGTATTACAGTTTGAAACTCCTGTAGTTATTGCTTAGATCTTAGATTTTTGAGACAGCAATTATCATCAAACTTTCAACTTCCCACTGCTCCCACATTTAGAACAAAGCTAAAGGGAAACAACCCTGTGTGTTTCAAATCTCATATGTATTATGAAATGGGGATTTCAAACTAATAATTTCCTTTTCAATCCTTAATTAAAAAGTTTGCTTGAATCACCACAGTGGAGATGTAATAAGTCTGTGCAACAAAGAATAAGAAACATTCATCAACACTAATCACTTGCTGTAAATTTTTTGTCAACAGTGAGCATGGCATGAAATACAGTAGTTGGTAAGAACAAAACAAGCTGTGACTGCAGGGCTTTGAGGCTCATCTGCCCATCATGTCAGCAAGCCCATCTGCTAGCTGGCTGGTTTGGAACTGCTCATTGGAGCTGCTATGAAGTATCACTGGTTATAACTACTCTGAGAATTGTATTGCACTGCTGCACTTCCAAAACAGGGCTGAAAGACCAGATACGTGTCAATGCGTTTAGTTCTGTAGCTTGGTGCCTCTGGTGTTCTAAATAAAATGCTACGATAGCAGTAAACTATTTTATGATTTTGAGTGCTGGCAATGCTTCAAGTTTTGCTACAGACTTGATGCTCCTGAAACGCATTTTAAAAATAATGGTATGAACCCAAAAGTTTAAAAAGACAAAAAAATCTGACTCTGTGTCAAGGGTGTTTTTGCTTGGTAGGAAATCAAACTGAAACTCATCTATTCTGTTTCGTGTCTAGATTTTATAAGCATTTTGTATTTCTGAGGCAATGAAAAACATAATATAGACTAATTACTCTTGACATTTTGGAATTATGAAAATACTGAACTTCAAAAGAAATTTTACTTATGCGTAGACCATGTAGTAGTTTTAATGAGGATGAATATGTAATTGTACAATACAATAACTTTATTTTGTAATTAAAAGGTCTACTCCTCTGATTACTTGCACTTAGGCTTAACACATAATTGATGTATTATAATTGATTATATAAAATAACAGAAACTAAAAAAAAAAGGAATGTTGAAATTTAGATAAAAAAATTAAAACATATATTTTAAACTGCACTGCTTTTTGAAAAAAGAATACTTTCAGTGTCTACTCTAAGATTTGCATAGGTTGTATGCTGAAGCTTGTATTTAAAGTGTTTTTTGTACAGTGACATAATTCCTTCATCATTTCATAAACTTTCCTTATTATTATCAGATGAAGTTAGAGTGTGTTCTCATTGACTCCCTATTCTTTTGCCATTCTCTAGCCCTCAAAATATTTGAGCTGTCCATCTAATATGACAGCCTGACTATCACAAGTAGATTTTTCCCATTTCAAGACTAGGGGAAAATGGGAGCTGTTGCACACAAAGATTTCACTCTGTTGGGGGGAACGGTGATAGCAAATACTGCTCCTTTATGTGCCACTTTTGGACAGTGAACATGTGTCCATTAAGGAAGGGTCCTGTCCCTAATGATGTGCTATTCTATATCCTGAAGTGATGACAGTTTTGATGTCTCTATGGCAGCAGGATAGCCAGTGGATTTTCTCTAAGACATCTATCTGCTCCTACTGTTCCCTCAACTCTAAATATTCTCATTTCATTTCTCCTGCATACATTTTGTTTTCAGATGTTCCATAGCCACTTTTCTGAAAACAAATGAGGTTTGCCTCCTGAGATCTGGGGTACCACTTTCCAGAATAGCAATGTATTTGGGCCTAACTTAACATCCTAACAGCTTTTCTATTTGGGGGATATTTTCCAATCTCAGATAATAACAGTTCTTCACTTAAATGAAGAAAGAGCTACTGAATCTTTTTAATGTAAATACAGATGATTATGTCCACAGTACTATAGTACATGACTTGTCTTATTGGTATTGGTTGTTTGTTATTAAATTTCAGAGTGTCAGAAAAAGCAATGCATACCAAAATATGGTGTGGCTGGGATGGTATACATCATCTATACCAGGGTATGTCGGCAAACTTTTGCATGTACAGCTGTCGTGAAGATGAAGAGGTTGATTTAGAATTACATGTAGTACAGAATCACTCCCGGAAATAATAAATTGCTATTCGAGTGTCAGTGTAGTCCCTGGTGACAGGAATACTCTC
The DNA here is from genome assembly GCF_001604755.1 of Lepidothrix coronata. NCBI lineage: Eukaryota > Metazoa > Chordata > Aves > Passeriformes > Pipridae > Lepidothrix > Lepidothrix coronata. The sequence goes on along the minus strand of NW_016690268.1, from coordinate 960,509 downwards.
CACACTTGGAATATGAAAACTTTGGATAAAGAATGGAGAAGCTTGAAAAACACTATGAGGAAATAACTTGGGGATATTTAGTTTCTTTTCAATTCACTTTTTGCACAAACAAGGAAGGAAGGATCTAGTAGGAGAATTGCTTCAAGGGACAAGACAAGAGAGGTTTTCCTGTTGTGTTTGCATAGGTAGATGGCTGTACTTGATGTGTTTCACTGGTAACAAAATCAGTGCATTGCACAGGCATGCAAAGAGACAGCAAAAGTGACAGAAGCGCAGCTGGGCTTTAGGACTGACAGCACTGATGAAACTGGGGTGGCATGGCTTGAGATTTATGTGAAAGTCAAACTGGAAGGAGAGTGTGAAAAACAGAGTTATATAATTAAAAAAGCATATCCTTTAACCAAGTAAATTTAAACGGCAATTTCTTGTTTCAGAAGATTTTTCATAAGTTTTTTTAAACTAATAAAGAAATAGATCAAAACAAAAAAAAAAGAGAGAAAACAGGTTTTCAGGAAAATTTGTGTAATGCTTGACATACCAAGTATTCCTTTTTAGAGTTAACTTCTTGTATTATCTTGTTACAATACAGTCTGACGCTTGGATTATGTATTGTTAGACCAACGATGAACCATATATTTTTCTATTAATTTGATTTCCTTTCAACATGGATTGCTGAACTTGTTCAATTAGGGGATTAAAAAAGGAAGAAATACCCAAAATTGACTGAAATAGGAAAAAACATCAAAAATAAAAATGTAGGGTTTTTTTAATGATTATAGCTGAACATTCACAATGACAGGGTAATTAAGATTGTCACATCTTCCAAAGAAACCTGGTATTTTAGCATAACTGTGTTTACTAAAATGTTATTTTTGATCTACCTTTTTATGAAAGGAATTCAGCCTATATGTCATGAAAACATCAATGTGCTTATACCATCTGCAAACCCTCCTTTAGAAGGAGGAGAACAGTTTGAGCAGAAGTAACTATTATGCAAACCAGAAACAAATAAAAAAAGGAGTCAATTTAGTATGGCAAATTAAAATGAGATTGCAGACATTTCATCTCCTCTGCACACAAAAAAAGTATTTAGATGTCTTTTACTTGACTTACAAAGGTATTCAGAATAATTTGATTCATAATTCTTTTCTGAAACTACATAAACACATAAAGCCTACACAGAAGAAGATTTATTTAAATATTTTTTTGGAAGTGTCTCTCTGAAAAAGCACATTAGCTTTCTGTTTTCTGTTTTTAAATTCTCACTAAGAGCCCTTTCATAACCTGTGTTTCAATGCATTTTATCACCAAAAAAAAAAAAAAAAAGAAACCCAAATAAGTACTTAGATAAATTTGGGGGGGTATATTTTCCATTTGTGTCCACTACAGCAAAGTCAGTCATGGGAACATTAGTGCAAATTGCAAATTACAGACAACAGGAGAATTGCAAGCCGATGCACTTAAATCACTTAGCCATATTTAATCTCACTGCTAGGCAACATGAAGAATTATACATTATGTCTGTAAACACAGATTGAAATCTTGACACGATGATACTGTCAGTTCAGCTAATATCAGTGCTGGAAAAAATATCAGGCCATAACAGAGAATCTGAGAACATCAGATCCTTGCCTGTTTCTCTCTTCTCTCCCTCTCACCTCAGCTAGAATACAAATTATGACAAATTCATCTGAAAGGAAGATCACATTTTTAAGCAGGGACACAATGGACAAACTTTGGGAGTCACTCTAAAGGGTATTTTTTTACTGAAACAGAAATGACAGGCTCAGGATGGGAAGCTCCAGTGCAGTCTGTGTCTGGTATGGCAGAAGAACAGCAAACCCGTGAACGAGTAGCCGTGCACTTGCGGCATTACTGCACCGCTCCATCGGGAGGGCAGGCATGATCTCAGCAACACAGCAGTACGGCTTGATTTTTATTAAGGACTACTCTCACTCCTGCAACAGCTTGGCTGTAATTCAAAAATGCTCTGATCGCAATTTTGTATAGCTTACCACTGACCAAGATGGTAAAATTCACAGACCTATCCGTATATGTCTATGCCACAATATATGCACACATCCCTTACACCAGAGTTGCTCTGGAAGTGCTAGAGAACTAATGGCAATAAGCACTTTGCTAAAGAGAAAGGAAAACCATCCATATTATACACTGCACTTTTTCTTAAAGCTATGTAGAACCTGAGCATTAAGAGCATTAACACTTAATGTATATCATATTGCTCTAATTGACTTAACTTGCAGCTGTGACTGCTGGGCACTTCTGCAGCAGTAATGCTGACATTTCCTTACATTTGAGCATGTGGCTTTCCAGCCTTTCCAGACCCTGTTTGCAGGAGTCTATTGCTCCTTCAAAAGTCACTTTTTTTTGCTGTATATAAACAAAGAAAAGTAAATGTCACAAATGCTTTGTAAAATCATAATGAGCTCTGTGCTAAATGTTAGATGCACTGGATGTTCAAGTTAATTATCAGCTGGTTTTGCATCCTACGTATACAGTAACAAGTAAATTGGTGCAACAGAAGAGGACCAGCAGATCAAAACAGACAGCACTGTGACCCCTTGAATGATACATATGATAAACGAGTTTTACCTCAGACAAGATGTAATCTACTTCCTTCATCTGAGTGCTCCCACCAGGCATGTGGGAATTGAGTGATCCAAAGGAGCAGTCATTGGTAAGAACTCTTAACTCTCCAAGAAGGGGCAGAGTCTATCTGGCTTGCACCTAAGTCAACCTTTTATGAAGGGGGTTTATTTTGAAGACTTTATTGCTTTACTCTGAAAATGCAAACAGCTCTGTAATTCAGCTCTCTGATGTGCAGCATGTGGGGATCACCTGTGGGCTTTGCCCAGGATTTCAGCTCTGCCTCAAAGCAAACAATGAATATAGGCCCAAACTACCAGAACCAATTGTGCAAGCGGGATGCTCTTTTGTCATTCTTGACATTTTCAGAGGAATACTGGTATTTTCTTCCACATTCTGAGGCAAATATGTGACCTTAGACCTCCCTGCTCTCTCTTTTCCATTTCCCTTATCAAATTTCCCCTCGTCAGTTTTGTTATTCCTCTAGTCCTGCAAATTGCCAGTTTCCTGACTGCCTCCTTCCACTTCTCCTCCACTATGTCCCTGTATTTGAATAAGGCTTCTACTCCCCATTGACCAGGTGCCAAGCTAAGGAACAAGAACATGACGAACCTTCAGTTCCAGGGGCTGACCCCAAGGTCCCACAAATGGGGGAGAGCAATTCCCTTGTTCAACCCTGCTGCAGCACAGTCTCTTAGTGGTAAAGGATTTGAATTTTGCAGTTCAGTTTCCAAGGAGGTAATAAACTTAAGAAGACAGCACAAATGATGAAAAGGATGGAATATTTTCATACAAGAATATGTATAAACTAGGGTTCTTCAGCTAGGAAAAGAGATTACTGAGGAAATGTGAAACAGATCTGTCAGATGATGAATAGCAGAGAGAAGAGTAGGGAACTCTTACTAGCAATGTGAATCCACATCAGTATTTTGTTTTTATCTGGAGAGCACTTGAAGCAAATATCCACTTTGGTTCATACTACAGAGCAGCTTCAATGCATATGAAATAGATTTCTATAAAAGGAAAATAAACTGATAGATGCACTCACCTAAAATGAGCCAGCCACTAACAGGTGTTCATGGAACTAGACTACTGTCAGTTTGAAGTAAAATCCCTTCAAATGCATATTTTAGGATATCAGGTCATCAGCACAAATCATTTAATTCTACATATTGACTTCCATTGCACTGTAATACTTGCTAAGTAGCTATATATAGCTATGTATAGCTATATGCCTATACACAGGATATGCCTACATTGCAAAAACCAGAAGGCATCAAATCAAGCAGTGACTTTAAAAGGCACCTGCCTTCAGTATTTGACTCATTACCATATATTTTGTTTGGGTGGTAAAATTCTAAATGGGTTTGGGAGTTATTGGACAAACAAGATGACTGCAGATTATATTGACACAGATGCAAGTTCCTTCTCAGAAAGCACCCAGATCACAGATTATCAGGAAATCAAACTGGTGGACAGGTCTTTCCATGCTTATCACATTATTGTACCTTTTTGGTCATGCACATCATAAAGTCATTTTCTCTTTCAAGCTGAGTACCCTGAATTCAGTTTCAACAGATCTTGGATATTCAGAGTTCCCTAGATGCTTGGTTTGCTTAATAACCAGAACTTGCAGGATGGCTTTCTGGTGGTGCCTAGCAAACATTCACTAGCATTGTCAAGGCAGAGCAAACCATCATCCACCAAGCACTGAGTTAAGAAAGTTATTCAGTACTGTCACTTGACTTTACACAGTGCCAAATAGCACCTTGAACACAGGCTGGGAATTTTGGAGTTGCTGTGGTTTGATCAAGAATCCTGGGATATTTTGTCTTCTGAAAAAAAAAGAAAATTTCCCCCCTGGTATTTGTGCCTTGTTGAGTTCCTATATGTATTTAATCCTTGAGTGTGCTACTTTAGCATTTTGGTTTGGACCAGGAATGAGATTTTTGAAGTGAATATTGGAGTGGGTGCACCTGTGATGCTTTGGTTCATGTCATGTCTCAGACAGCAGGCACAACTTGCATTTCTTTCCAATTAAATTGCAGCAAGTGAAAAGATGACATCCAAACTTTCTTTACCTTAAGTATTCCAGTATTTGAGACAAACACATTCCATAGAACCATTACAGCCAGAACCAAATAAACTTCCTGAAATGCATATAATATAGACATCAGGTCCTCAGCAGAAGCTATTTCACTCTAAAGATCCACTCTTATTGGACTGTACTACTTGTTAACATAGCCATTACCCTTATTTCCTAGCCAATTATGAGCTGTTTTGTTTCAGTTTGACTGTGATAAAATTAAATAAAACAGAGAAACTAACAGAAGGCTCAAAAAGAAAGAACTGATAGGAAAATTAATGATAAATGTTCTTTTGGCAATGCAAGAAGTCACAAATTGAAAAGGCACCATTGTCTACTGGGGCTAGCAATTACAAATTAAAGACATCCTACAAGATCCCAAGGGAGTAATTAAGGCATATGTGAACAAGCTGGCTGCGATCATCAAACATTTCTTAAACTTGAGATAAAATTTGGTGCACAACTTAAAAAAGAGAATATTTTATAAGTACAAATTCAATTTAATTCAATTTAATATGTTTTATGATTTGGCCTAATCATTTCATGTTGTTGCACTAGGAACTGAGAAATCAAGACCTACTACAGATTCAGGATTTTACACTTTTCCGATCAAAAGGAGTTCAGATTATTACTTCTCTGTAAGTGCTCCACAGCCAGAACATGCTCCTAAAAATGTTGTGGCAATATTACTTGACTGACAGTACAGGCTGAAATTTGTTCTACCTTTTAGCTTCCTTAGTCAATTGCACATAGATTTCATTAAATAAATTTGTTGAAAATTGAGTTTTTCCATGCCACCATTAGAGATGTTTTTATGGGGCTGCTACACAGTTTGAGGAAGATTCAGAGATTGGTCACTCTCACACCATGCCTATATACATTGGTAGGAATGCTGAGGTTCATTCCTCTGAAATAAATCTTCCAATCTTGTGATTTATACAGAAACTTAAAGAGATATTTTAAGCCAATTCAGTCTTAAAGATGCAGATTTATAGTGATTAGGTGCTGCTACACAAACTCTAAGACTAGAAATAATGCCTGTGGTGTGGCCAGTAACAGGGGAGGTAGTCTAACACAACTTAAACTGCTATGATTTTGGAAAGTTTGTCTTTAATGCCTGGTCCAGAATATAAATTTGCGCAAAGGAAACACAGATGGTTCATAACAACCCTCTTTCTCTCACACTTTTTAGATTATGTCTCTTTTCCTTGCCTTCATGTTTTGCCTTGTCTCTGTATTCTCGGATCCCTGGGACTCATTCTTTGAGCACATCTGCAAAAATTCTCCTACAGTCGGAACTGGAGCTGTACTGACAGAAGCGGGAGACAGTAACAGAGGTACAGAGGAGCAACTGAAAGGAACAAAGAAACGGGAACAAGTTAACCTGACTGCAATGTAAATTCTTCCACGTTGGGAACACATTCCTTTGCTGTTCGGTGGAGTGCTGAATATAGTTTTTTTCACAAACAGCAAATGTAATATTCCCTTCCAGTTAGAGGATGTGGTGTATTTAAAGCTCTATTCCATTTATGACACAAGATACATTAATTATACGTGATCAGCTAGTTCAGTTAAGTGTTAAAGATTGTTACTGAAAGCTTTAATTCTCTAGCATTTCTTTGCTAAACTCACCTGATCAAGCAAAATCTCAGATTTCATCTCCTCTTGACTTACCCATTTAGCCAAAGTAATGCACAGAACATCAACATGATTTACTTTTTAAGTACAAATAAATCATGTGCACTTAGGAGTCTGGATCTCAGGCTTCACAATTACGCTGTACACCTTCTACAGAAAAACTATTAGCGATGCTTTCAAGTATCTGATAGTTACTTTTAATTTAGTAGCTTTGTCTACTTCTCTTACTGTTTCAGCTCAATTGCTGCTTTTCCATGCATCAGAATCATTAGTGGTCACACAGAGATACTTGTCTCTGGGTTAAGACGTCTGCAAACTGTCAAAGTGTTTTAGTGTAAACCTCTGGACTGAATGTTTCATGGTGCTCCCAGTATACAAGAGATAGGCCTGCCAATGTTATTTACATATGATGATAAATGAGCAACATTACTCACTTTACCCTAAAGTAAGAAGTGCTTTTGGGATGCTAATTAAGAAATCTTTTTCTCTATAGCAGTTTTCTATTAAAATGATCTAGTTTTACTTTGTTTCATTTTCATTTTCCCCCCCTCAGATTAATTTTAGTCTTATCATACATGAAGAAAACCATATGCTTTCTCAAAAAAAAAAAGTCACTAACCTGAAAAAAAGGATTAAGAGAAAAATACTTTTGGATGTTTTAATCTGCAGCAAGAGGAGCAGAAATAATTCATGCCAGCAGCAACTCTAGCTCAGGGATTTTTTCCTACCACTTCTGAATATATATTAGAAGCACTTTTTTTCACTGTATTATATATATTCTCTGTTTTGTTTCTTTTTATTGTATTGAACATATTTACAAAGAACTATGGGGGAAAAAGAATTTTGATGTTGGCTGAAAAAAGAGTCACATAATCCTGTTTAGAAACAACTGTGCTTTAATTCAGTATTCCTTACCAGGGATATTAATGATGAAGTAGAATCTTTATTTCTAACATTTTTTTTTTTTTATTTCTCCAGCTGCTTCACTAACTGAGCTCTTAATCAGGTTTGTAACACTGCAATTATTTCCACAGCAACCAGTTTTGGTGTCAGAAATTAAGGAATATGAATTCAGTATACAAAAGAGAAGCAAGAAGATTAAGTTTCAGAAACGACCTGGGGGAGGGGTGTTCTTACTTAATTTCCTTAGTACTACAGAATAAATGAAAACAATCAAATATATACAAGAGTGGAACAGTTTCTGATGAAAAGGCATGGAAGCACTTTTCATAAAAAGCAGGATTATTTCCAATCAGTAATAATTCTATTATTATGAAATCTGAGGTAGGATTTAAGTTGTAAATCAGACATCTAATTTATGGCCTACAGGTGTGTGCATGTGGGGAAATCAGCTGCCTAAATATAGGTACAAAACTGCATCTAAGACGTTTTGGCATATCTGGGATATCTGCATGAGTGATCAAATAAGATAGAAGACACATGTGAGACATGTGACCTTCTGAATTTGCAGCTGAAGTCAAGCAGGATGTTGTAGGACATTTTAGATGGTACCATATACCTGAACTGAACTGACACATGAAGACTAAAGTCCTGTGATAAAAGGGTGTTCTGGATTCTGTAGCATGTATCAGAAAACCCTGAGCATTTATGTTAGGTAGATGTATTGAGTCCCTACAATGAGGTGTTTATATCACAGTCCAGATCCTAATGACAATTTAGAGACATGTTTCATTTCTGTGACTGAATATCAGTTACAAAAAAATAGAGAGAGAGAGAAAAAGCAAAAAAATCCACAAAACCAAACCAACAATATGTCATATCAAGAGCCTTAAAGAGTTTCCACCCGCTTTTAGAAAAATTTGTAACTGCTGTCTGGGGGGAAACAGACCTGTCTGAGCACGAAAAGCATCTGTAAGCAGGGGTTCAAATTTGGATTAAGAAGATACAAGAACATTGAGGATCAGTCTGTATTGATTTCCTAAGCTCAAGCCTATCTCATCAGTACTGAGGAAACCAGAGGGGGTTACTGCATTTACCAGGTAGGTATCAGGCAGATAACATTTTTAACAGAGAGACAAGTAATCAGGTGAGAATAGAAAAAGAACTGAGGAGGGAATATCTGGCTTAATTAGATGTTGTCAAATCAACTGAATCTCAGGACATTTCCTTTAGAGTACATGAAACACTGACTACAGTCGTGTCAGAAGCATTCGTAGTTATCTTTCAGAATTCAAGAGGACAATGACATTTCAGATTTAAAAAGGTCAAGCACAATCTTTATCTCTAGAAAGTGGCAAAAGCAAGAGAAAGGAATTATTAAATAACTACTCAACTTATGTTCAGTACCTGGAACAACGCTGGAAGAAATCAAGAATTTTAGAAACTTCAAAGGTAACATGAAGATGAATAGCAGGTAACATATATTTTACGGGAGCAAATCCAATTCAATTTTCCTTCTAAGAATAAGGCCTTATGAAAAACAGAGTAGCAGAAGATATACTAACCTTAAAAATGCTTTTGACATTGCCTCATGAGACATTTTTATACTGAAACAATGCTGGCGACAAAGCTATTCTAAGACATGAAATATCAGTTTAAGAACTGCACTCAGGGAGTAGTTATCAATAGTTCATTGTAAGACTGGAAGGTATATGATGATCAACAGATATAGGGACAGTACTACAAGTACTACATTAATAGTCTTCACTCTTCATTGACAACCTAGATGACAGAACAGAGAATATACCTATTGAATTCACAGACACCAAAATAAAAAAATACGTTAGAAAACAAGACCAAAAAATTGACAAAGTGGTCTGAATGAAACAGGATGGGATTCATTACAGAAAAAAACCCCAACATGCAATGTTCTTCAGTGAGGCAGAATAAACAGGTGCAAAAATATTAGATGGGAAACAACTGGCAGAGAGGCAGCTGTAAAAGGAAAAATCTAAGGCTTATAATGAATTCTCAGCTGATAGTAAGCTGTCAATGCCAGCTGACTGGTAAGAGGCTATCATACTGAGATGTATAAAGAGAAATATTTTTGCAAGCCACATGTAATAATTCTTTGGGACTGGCAAAGCCTGCTCTATCCACTGAGTCTAGTTTTGGGCCTTGCATTTCAAAGAAAAATTGGCCAATTAGACAGATCCTACAGGGGAGCAACCAGATGTCTAATAATCATAATCTACAGAAACAACCAGATTTATTGTTCATAGAAGAAAAATGACTGAAGTTGAAATATAAGAATGGCCTTCAAAATTAAGAAGGAGTTCTAAAGAGAAGGAAAATAAGCTACTTTCCATGCCCTCAGTATATAAGAGAAGAAAAAACGGTATTACACTCTAGCAAGAAAATTTTAGTTAAGAAATATAAACATGTTTTAAGAGTAAAGCTAACTGAATACAGGAATAGATTGTCTGTGGAAATTGTGAAATCGTAAAAGGTTAGATGTGCAGTGTTGTAAGTATAGGATTCTGTCTTGGATCAAAATGAGGAACATGAACCTTTGAAGTTCCTTCTAGGAGGCTGGTTTTCTTTGGGGGGGACTCTTTTGATCTTTATCTCTTCAGTCCAACAGCTGTAAAGCAAGGACCTGCACTTTCATCATCTTAATACCTTATTTTGAATTTGGAAAGGATTTTTTTCCTACTACAAATTTTATCTAGTAGGTTAGTTTATTATTATTATTATTATTATTATTATTATTTTATTTTTATTATTATTATTGGTTATATAATTATTTTGGTACAGTCATAAGGCCTTAGAAGAGTGTTTAGCGCATCACCCATTGCTTGCATTTGGATAAAAGACCTCTTAGAAAAAAAGCAGCTGATATTTTCTGAAGCATCTTTGTGGCAGAGAAAGCGATTAGCAGAATTTGATGGGACTGTACTCATTCACTGAAAATGAGAAGGACACACAAGAATACAAGCATTGCAGTCTCACTGACAGTTTGAGAAATTTATATGACAAAACTATGTTTATATGTCTGGAATCCTATAATTTTTCACCTCACAAACTTATATTCTGAAACTTGACTGCATACCTAAAATCTACCCTGGCACTGGTTTTAAATCCAACCCCAAAAAGTTACCAGCATTTTATTTAAATTCCTGTCATAATTCTTCTTTCCACGTAGTTCCTCCTTCTGGAACATAAAGGTGGCTAAATATCCTTATATTTTATATCTCAGATTTCTTTTGAAAGCCTATTTTAAAACATTTTTTATCTCTCTTCATTAGATCACAGTTTTACAGATTGAGTTTCTATTAGTTATGGTACTATTACAGTTATTTGGCATAGTGTTACCTTTCTTGTTACTTTGGTACCATTTTACTTTAGTGTTTTCACATTTCCCAGTTTAATGTTATAATACATATGCTTTTTTGAATATTTATTTGTGGTTATTCAAATGTCTCTACATTTGTAAAGCTTTGAGTAAAATGACTCAGCCTATAAATATCCAGAAAGTTTGAAAATCATTGGCCATTTAATACAGCAGCTATTTATGAAATTGTAAAGCAAGTTTTCCTTGGGGCAAGAAAGAACTCCTCCCAGTGCTTCTGCAAATAGTCTAGGAAGGGAAACATAATAGTTAAAGACAAAATACTGCCAAAGAAGTTCTCTGCTCCATTTCAGTGTCATCAGCTGTTTAATGATCTGAGAGAGAAGATAATGGCATCAAATATTGACATCTGAACTGCTCCACTAGATATTAGTTTTCTGTATGCTATTTTGTTCTTTATTACTCACCCTCCCATACATACTTTTTTATTATTATTGCTTACTAGGGTTTAGGATTAAAGAAAATGTAGCAAAGGAAAATAGTCCTTGGCTTGGCAACAGAGACCAAAATAATCATCAGAGATCAGAATTAGCTGGGGAATTGCTATCTTTCTGAATACTCAATATGAAATTATTTGAGGGGAGAAGAAAAGGTATGGATCATTAGTGAGGCTGTTATGACATTCTGTAAATTTCAAGACAGAGAATCTATGTTAAATGATGGTTCCCAGCCTCCCTTCAGCAAAACCACTACTAGAACTAAAGAATAACAGATGCAATCAGAAGTGTTAAGCTGATGTATTACAATTTTCAAGTGAATAATTCAAATGCAATATCCAAAATTAGCTTACTAGGCTTTCTGTACTATACAGAGACACATATACATCAGAGAATAAAGGTAACCGTTTAAAGTACACACGAGTATACATGATATAAAAAATGAAAAAAAAACAACTTTAAAAAAAAAGCAGCTCATTTTTCTAAGGACTAAAGAACATGGTTTCTTATGGTCATCCTTTAGGAAGGCAAGAAGGTATGGCAGAAATCCTTCCCAAGACATATCAGAAATAATATGCAAAAAAAATAAGACTTTTTATTCCCAGTGTACTTAAGAAAGAGCTAGAACAGATTTACTTCATTAACACCAAAATCCCAAATGTCACATTAGCTTTTGGGTGCCGTTTTCTCATTTACATCGAAAATTAAGCTCCTTAAAACCTACAGAGCACTGTTACCTAACACCAGCTTTACACAACACTCTCAGGGACCTGAACTACCACAGGTGTGTTTCCAGCATCAGTCTCCCATTCTGAGCACACTCAGATTGCATCTGCATTGGGTGAAGTAAACAGGCAGGTTTCTGGCACACATGTTGGGCTCACAAACTGAGTATTCCTCTCCCTACTCTCCTTAAATGTCTGAAATGAATGTGAGCTTCAAGAGATGCTTCTCTGCCAGTATTTCACCGGATACAGATTTTACTCCAGATGAAACAAGTTCAGTTCCCTACCTCTGCCCGAGGTAACCTGATCCAAATTCTTCTGGTACTCATCCATTCTGGATATATCTTATCTATATTTAACTGTTTAAGTGTTAATTGTCAATATCAATACCTATAACAGCAATCTATTGTTCATGATCATTTTAGGATAGAGTCCTTTAACTTAGGTTATTTCTATTATTTCCCATCACCTAACTTTTCCTATTAACTAAACCACTGCTGAAATCTTTAATAGCTGTTTATTGCCTAAAGTTTCATGAGATGAATTCCAGGTAGGATATTTAATGCCAAAGGTTGGTTCTCTCTCAATCTTTCCTCCTGAAACAATTTCCTGTGCAATAGCTTAACATATGTAAGACATGTAAGATATGTTAAATATCTTATGTACAGATAGCATGCAAGCATCTGTGCTGCACCGTCATCTATAATACACAGACAACTCTTTGAAGGAAAGGCTACTGATCTTAAAATATTTAGATGATTTTAGGAGACTATGACTTTTGATTAAATAGGTGTTTATGGGCAATACTTACAATTTTTTTCTCATGCTGGAAGAACTGTTTTATTTCTTCTACAGGTGCACACAAAAGACTGCTAAGCACTGTTCTTTTTCACTATTGTTCTAGCAGCATAATTATACAAAGCTCATCTGAAGCGGAGGTAAAAAAGTGCAAAATTTAACTTTTATACAATCTCTCATAATCAATTACTCATTAATGGTTTACTTAGGAAAAGAATTAAAGATGAACCTGCAGATCTGATCTCAGCAGAAAGGTTATAGCATACTTATTCTGATCTGAGATCTGATCTCAGCAGAAAGGTTATAGCATACTTATTATATAAATCAGGAGAGCTAAGTACATTTATCCCTTAAGATCTTTACTAAGATCTGGATTAGCAGCTTTTGATACTTTTCCCAAAATGAAGCACAGCTCAAGTCTTGCTAGTCTTTATAAGCCATGAGACAAATAAAAGTGAACATGAAGATAACATGTTTAAAATTCATTTCAATCCTCTAGAATATTTCTCTAGGAAATACACAGTGTTCTTTTAGTGCGAGCAGAGGGACAAAGACACTGGAATAATTCCTTACTTTCACATTAGAGTCAGTACCTGACTTGAAAATTTCCGGGTACTTGCTCAGTCTTTTTGTTTGTTTACTCGTAGAAAAAACAAAAAGTGCAATGCCTCCATCATACCTAAGAGAAAACCATAGGAAATTTAAGTTTCCCCGTTATATACTACATGTTTCTGATACACCTGTGTGTTAGCTTCTGTCTGTGCTTGTGCAGATTTACACAATAGAGTGAGATCAAGTGTTTAGACTTGAGCAAGATGGATATTAATTTGCAAAAAGATGAAAATACATTATATCATTCACTATGCAAATTACTATAATAAAAGAACAAAATGAACCCAAAAGAACTTATTTAAAAAATAAAGTCTGTTTGCATATATTTTTGTCATCTACGGATGGGAATTTAAGTAAAGAGAGGATAAGTTCTAAAATCAAAACTCAATGATAATAATATTTAAAAACATCACTAGTAATTTACAGTATTGTGAATCTTTCAACTCTGAAGACCAACTAATGACCGATATGCCTATTTATTTCTATTTTTTGTGACATCTATGGTTACATGATCACTTTCAATGACAAGGAAAACTGCACCTTCACACGGAGGAAAAATTATAGATGCTGTGAAATTTTCAATACTATATGCTGCTTTTGCTTTTATTCTCTTCCAAATGAGAAATTCCATCGTAGTCTGGTAATTTACTAGGACATAAGACACCAGGCAGTCTGGGGTTTTAAGGAGGTAAGGAGGTACTGTAGAGGATATGTAGCATTCAAGATTTTTCATAGTCTCTCTCTGACAACAGAACTATTGGTAGTGGATTGAAGGACTGATATAACTCTGCTTGACACATTTTTAAGATAAATTAATACAAACTGAATGTCTAAGAAGTCATATCTTAAAAATGCTTAGTTTTTCAATGGTGGGATAAATCTTATGTATCAAAACAGCAAAATAATGTACTTCTATAATCGCTTTAAACTATCTTTTTACAGAGAAATGAGCAACAGATTCAGGGGACTTCTTAGTTGACAGAAAGGTATTAAAGTTAACATGCTTGGCATCCAAGGATGGATTTAGACTGGAAATGCTTAGATTTCTTCTTGTGTATGATGCTAATAGACATATGATTAAAGACATATAAGACATATTCTATTTAAAAAGGCTAACACATGAGAATAAAAATTAGTCTTGATGACAAAGTTAATTAACATCTAACACTATTTGGGAGTCAAAAGCAATGTCAAATATTTCTTAAAAGGAAATAAATATTTAATATTATCTGTACCTCAATTATCACGCTGTCTAATATCAGCAGTTTTCAGGTGTTACCTTTGCTATTTACATATCATAAGAGCACTTATTGCTTCTATAGTAAGATTTTCATCAGCGTGAACACAGATTTCTGTTCCAACAGCTCTTCATGTATGTTTGAACTTGGGAATGTGGTTACTTTTGAGAAAAAAAATCCCTAAAGTATGCTTAAAGAGTTGTTTGCCCCTTATTATGCTCCACTTATAATCTTAGGTTATAGTTGAAAACAACTTGAGGAAGAAAACGATGAAGGGGTAGTAATCTGCATTTATGCTTAGACTACTTGAATCGATTGCTCTTTATAATACATTGCAAATAACAAAACTAGACAATAAAATGAAGCAGTAACAAACTGAAAAATTAGATTTTGTAAACTCTGTGTGGACTGTTCATGGATGGACATGTCCTTAAGGTAATATATCTTCCAGTTACATCTTGCAAAGCCTATGCAGATCTAACTGAATGTCAAATTCAGTATTTTTATAAAAACATTTCTATTTAACTTGTTAGGTTACTTACATAAATTCATTTTTGCATTGGGGAGTAAGTGAATCTAAAATTCAAGCTTCTGTTTCACTAGTAATCTGATAAATACAACACTGATTTCTAGTTTCAGCCACGAGGACTTGAAAGTCCCATTCATGCTCAATTTAAAAGCCTAGATTTAGCTGCTTTAGAGTGGCTTGCTGTGATTACCTATCCTACTGACTACTGGCCTGTCTTTTTCTGAAATGCATTTTCCTTTTGGCTCTTTGCCCAAATACTGTTAAGAAGTATTAGTTCCCAAGGCAGACCTCATCCTTTTCCAGTTAGAGTAAGAAGTGCTGATTCTACTATTTTACTGAAATCTTCACTATATTACTCTTTATTTTATGGCTTGTCTCTGAATGCTCCCTGACCTAAGAACTTGCTGTTCATAAAGTGATGTGATTGCTCCTTTCACACAATTATAAAAGAACCCAATAACCCTTTTACTTTTACTTCCACTTCACTGATGTGAACACTGTTTGCATATAAATGTTATAAGCTAGTATTTTCTCTGAAAGCATAGCAAGATAATACTCTTTTAGGCACTAAGAAATGTTTTGATATTTTTTCAGGCTTTCTTTATATGTGAAAATGACATTTGGGAAGTGTACTCAAGGCAATTTTCTTGCATATTTTTCTGTTTATTCTCCTTTTTATATTATTCTTGATTAATAATTTCAGAAAATAAGAGTGTTAATATTTGAATGCCCGGTGAGTTTTTTAAAATCATGCTGTGTTTTAGCTGCAGAATTAAATCATGAAACTCAGAATGAATTAAGAACAAAATGCTATTGCTGGTATACCTGCACCACTGTGTTTTGCTACTACAGCCATTTTATATATGGAATGCCAAGTAACGTAGATAGTTTGGCTAAGTGTGGATCAAGATCCTTTTAAGTTGCAGGTGTTGATTCTCAGTGAGATATCCCAGGCATCCCTACAGACCAGAGATTTGCAATACAGCACCTCTTTTTAACCCTGAGATCCCACTTGCTCTGTGGGGCCAGCTATACAAGTAATCTCTTGGTGCTGGGTCCAGCCACAGTTTGTACCCAGCATCTATGTAGTACAACCACAACATACTACTGTGCTACATTTGCAGGCATCAACAGAAAAAGCTAGACATCCCTACAAACTCTCTCCTTCCCCTAAATCTGCTCTGGGGTCTGACAAATAGGTGCATCCATGCAGGTGCAAAGAAGTTAGTGTAGTTCTCAGCCTTTCAACACAAGTGAAAACAAGCCAGGTGTCCTCAACAGACCTGACACATCTGTTGACTTGTAGCCAAATTGTCTCCTCTTGGTGATGCTAAATAGAACAAGCTGCCCCACTGATTTCTCCTATCCAACCCAATTTTTCTTAGGAAGAAACTTTCTAATTCTCTGTCTTGTTTTTAGTGATGCTCTCACTTGTCTAGCAAGAAACACCAGCATCTTGCACAGTGTTTCATATGACTAGACATCAGCAAATGTAAAACCTACAAGAAGAAGAAAAAAATATGTATATTCCTTCAGTAGGAATATGAAAAAAATGCATGTTTTAGAGTAATTGCTTTGAAAGGAATAATATTTTAAAGAATGTTGATAAGGAAAAAACAAATTATAAAAGGTATGTACTAAACATAGGTTCCAGACTGGCTTTATATCTAGAAAATGAATTATTTAGAAAATATAAACATACTTTAGAAAATATGGATATATTTTTTCAGAATTCCCCAAGTGCTAGCTATAATAAGGCTTGAAAAATTGTTAGTTTATATAAAAATGTTTAACATTTATTACTATGATAATGGAGGTGCAGACTAAACTAGTTCAAGGGAGGAAAGCAACATATTTTGCTGGAAGGAAGTTACTCATAGAGTTCCTTAAGAATATTTTAACTAGTGATTTTGGCATAAAGAGCAGGAGTAGACTGTTCAAGTAAAAAGACAGGAAGATAAGGATACCATATATGAGACACGAATCTTCAGGAACAATAGAATTAGGAAAAAAGGTAACACAGTCAGGAAATAATGTTACTGAGACGGAACAAAAAAGATATGATAGAAATACGTTTACTTGTGGAAAAGAGGATAACTGAAAGATGCCAGCATAATGAAGGCTACAACATGCATTTGTTATGTGTCACAGTATGTATTTGCAGAATTGAAGGTAAGCATTACTGCAACTTTGTAAGGAAGAATATTAAACCTTATCTAGAATACTCTATGCATAATTCATCATTCACCAAAAAAAAAAGATGAATGCAAACTAGAATAACTCTACTGGGATGAAAGAGGAATTTTTAGAAGAGAATTTTTACTTTGGTTTATGTTTCATCTGAAAATATGAAAGCTTGTGAAGCTTGTGGAGCAAGTCCCCACAGATCCATTTCTAAGCACATTAAGAACAAAAAGTGACTGTGAACAGCCATCACAGATTTACCAAGAGCAAACTGCACTTGACCAGCCTGATTGCTTTCTATGAGGAGTTAACAGCCTCTGTGGGTCATGGAGGTAGTGTGGAGGAAGCACTGGAAGACATTTGTTTTTATTTTAGCAGAGCTTTTGGCAAAGTCTCCTTGTAGCCAAACTGAGCCAGATGGAGTGGATGCGTGAATTACACGGTGAATGAAAAACTGACTGCGCAAATTTGAATCAAGGCTAATAGTTCAAAGTCTAACAGGCAACCAGTTTGAGGTACTGTTTCTCAAGAGTTCATTCTGAGGCTAATGAATCAACTGAATGAATCAATGAATCTCTGTCAGTCATGTGAATGATAGTTCAGAACATACCTCCAGTAAGTTAACAAATGACAGGTGGGGGAATATCTGACTACTTGAGGTCAGAGCTACTATTCAGAAAGAGAGATGGAGAAATGGGCCATCATAAACCTCATGAAATTCAGCAAAGACAAATAGCAAGTCCTGGATCTGCGGCTGAACAACAACATGCAGCTGCAGCAGCTCTGAAGATGGTGTCAGGGTCCTGGTAGATGACATGTCAACATATGACAATGTCTCTTCTATACTGGGTGTCCTAAAAGTGGACACAGTGTTCCAGCATGGTCTTCTGGTTGATAAGTAGAGGGAATAATCACATCCCTGTCCTGGTGCCACACAACCCACACCTGAAGAGCCTGTTCTGGCAAGTTGCAACACAGTCTTCATGTTATTTCAGTCACACTGAGTGAAAAACCACGTGCACATACTGAAATACAAAATAAAAATTGTGTGCCAGGGCCATAGAAGCACCACATAGGGTTGAGAAGAGACTCAGCATTATGTAGCCAGATTTAGCCAATCTGCTCTGCAAGGACTAATGCAAAAATGGACAGGAGCCAGCCCTTGAACTACTTAACCTCCAGAGCCTTAGACCATTAAGAGTAAATAGCAGATACCTAGAAGAGTGTAAGAACAGAGAAAAAGTACAGTGATACTTTCTTTCAAAACTTTCCCAACTGCCAGTCTGTGGTGTAAGGATAATCCATTCCCCTGTACAAAACTCCATAACAACTTTGCTGCAGTTTTAACAGCAGCAAAGCTTAGCGCTGATAAGATACGCAATTGCACTTTGAATACTTTTATACATCTGGCCATAGCAACACCCTGTTACCTCCACACTTGTTCCATAATCATGGGTCATGTGAGAAACATACTTTTGTTTCTTTCCAGCTTTATGCCCGACAATTTAATTGAATGTCAATAATTTTTCCTTGTACAATAAAACATGATGACCTATAATGACCTGGCTGTTTTCTCCATATATTATGGAGATCTCCAGAATCTCCTTTGACCTCAGTCAATCATCTCCTTTCAGTTTTGAATACTCTTCGTCTACTTAATAATCCTGGTTATATGGAAGTCTGTATTTCTTTTTCCAACTGCCTTTGCACACTTTCAAGCTCTTACTTTTTTTTTTTTTTTTTTACTTAGACGTGAGCAGAATTGAACAGAATGTTCAAGATAAGGGCAAAACATTTGTTTGGACATTAGTATAATGATGCTTCTTTTTCACTGGCCATTCATAAGAATCTCCTACATTTTATTTGTCTTTTTCACAGATGTTGAGAAGTTAGATTTAATATCTCTAAGAACTCTTTCCTGAAAAGTAATATCTAAACTACAGATCATCATTGTTCACTCACATTCCTATTTTTACACACAGCTATAACTAAAATATAGATTAATTAGGTTTATTTTAATTTCATTGCCCTTAATTTGACAGGATCAACAACTTAATCACAACTTAATCACTTCAGTTGTATCTGCCTTCTGACATCTTTTTTTTTTAGGTCATTCATAAAGAGGTGAAAGAGCACAAGTTTCATCTCACTCTTCAGCAGAACCTTTCTCCTTTGAAGAAACTGATCATTTATTCCCAGCTTTAGTCTCCTATCCTTTAAACAGTTGTAACTCCCCTAGAAAACATGAGAAGGACTGAGTAAAGATTTTATTGAAAATCAAGTATATTTGACACTGTTATAAATCCATCTTGTGTGATAATCTGTAAACAAAATATGAGTAATTCTCTTCTCTACAATAATTATACATACCTTTATACCTTCTCTTCCACTAGAGAAGTCAAACTAACTGGTCTATAATCACCTCAATCTTTTAAGGCCACCTTTTAAACAATCATTTTCCAGTTGTCATCTCCCATTACTCTGAAATTGGGGAAATTTAAGGAAGAGAATATATAATTACAGGTAGTTTTTAAGGGTACTTTTTGCCAACATGTAAGTTTAAGGCAGTTCCTTCCAAAACCATACCAAGACAAAAACCCAGTAAAATTAAACAAAATGGAGAGTCATTTAGTCACGAACTGGTGTTCTGGCACCACTCAACTGCAATGCAAATTCTCTCAGTTTTGGTTGTGTTGTCCTCTGGTGTGTTTTGCAAAACAGTGTAGAGGAATACTCCAAAGCAGAACCTAATCAGGAAGTAGTAAACCCGTAATATTTCTAATTCTAAACAGAAGCTTAATTATCTTTTTTTTCTTGTTTCCTTCATAGATTCATCAAGTGGTTTGGGTTGGAAGGGACCTTAAAGATTAATTCCAACTCCCCTGTCATGGGCAGGGATACCTTCCACTATACCAGGTTGATTAAAACTATGCAGACTGGCCTTGAACACTTCCAGGGATGGGGCACCCACAAAAATAATTCTTTGCTCTTTTTCATCTATAGGACCTCAGTATTGATAAGCTGGTATTACCTGCTTATCAGTCGGTAGGGCTTAATGAGCTTACTGTCCATCAAAGTGTTTGACCATACCCACAGATGAGACAAGAGCCTTGTGTTCTTGCAGTAATAGAGTATTAGCAAAATTTTCTTAGTTGTAGCCTGGAAGACTGATTTATTTGCAAAGGGAATTTCTTGAGTCAGCTGCATCTCATCTTACTGATGATGGGCATGTCATCTCTCCTTGATCCCAGTAGAGTACTCTGTTCCACTACATCAACTCCCAGGGACACAGAAGGATAAAGCTGAGTATCTGCTTTCCTATCATAGTCCTTATTCTTTCTAAACAACTACTTATAGTTACAGTTCAGGTTTCCTAATACCCGACTGTCCCCTGAATACAGCTTCCCTATCTCAAGGTGATATTGCTGTATTAACTATACTGCAATTCTTGTGATACTGATATCATCACTGTCTTCAGCTCTTCTTGTGTAAATATTGCCTCTGAAATACTTTCACTTATTAAAGATTCAAACAAAACCAAAAAATACTCTAGTTACAGAGAAAGAAAAACATTTTAAAGCACAGATATGCTTTTTGATAATGTATTTTTAGTGCTGAAAACCTGAATACTGTTAGTATATATAGCTTTTAAATCAAATCTCTATTTCAACATCTGAATGGACCCCTTTTAAGGTAATAAGACTTACAAACATATAAGTTAATCAACTCTCTATAGAAAGTTGTGTAGAAATTATCCTTTTCAAATGGATAAACATAAAAATTATTAACTTCAACATATTAAATTATGCAATATTAATAACACTCCCCCTCACATACATAAATATTCAATTCTTTCCCCATCCTTTTACTCCTTGGAAAGGGAAGTATTGCAGTTGCTGTCTTCTCCAAGTATCTTATTTTCTGAATTAAAAGTATACATGAATTTATTGCCACAAAACTGTACTTGTTGGAGAAATATTTTTCAGACATCTCTCAGTCCAAAGGGATGGAATTCCTTGTGAAGCATCTTTTTTATACCGAAATTGGTTGGCTGCAATGCTACAGTTGGCTTGACCTTAAGAAGTTTGTTTGATTTTTGCTTCCAATTATCAGTCCTGAACCATAATTATATCTCTAAAACTGCACTTTGCCTACAGCTCTTCATTTTCAACACATTTCATATGGGATATAGTTATAGCATATCTACATGATTTGCCCTTAGGATGTGTCTCTGGATACAAGATTTTCAGATCAAGATTGTGACAGAAATATATATTCAAATTCACACAGAAATTCATAGTTCTTTTTTATTTCATCTAGCTGCAGTGTTCTAGCAAATAGTGAGTAAATTAATTCCCTTCACTATTCAAAACTAAAAGAGCTGCAAAAGAACCAGGAATTAACCTCAGCTCTTTTCTGACCAGCAGACAGTGTAGCAAAAAAAAGTTCTAAGGTCGCTTAAAGAATCTCAGATCATAGTGAGGCCTCAGGTAGGAGGGGATGCACCACAGCAGAGAGAATCACAGAATATTCTGAGTTGGAAGGAATCCACAAGGATCACTGAGTCCAACTCTTAAGTGAATGGTCCATACCTGGATCAAACCCACAACCTTGGCATTATTAGCACCCTGCTCTAACCAACTGAGCTAATTAAGCTAAAATTTATTCTGGTTTTGGCTTTTTTTATCCCCAAAGTAACAAGTATTTCTCTACAATATAATCACAGATATCAAAGTCACAGTAAACTGTTCCTTGCCTTTTAAAGGGACTGAAAAATAAGCTGCTGACCATCACAGAGATTTTGTATCAAATGCCTTTCATCAGGCAGTCAAGGAACTCATTACGGAACTTCTGAGTCTTTCTACCATAACACAATCAATGGCCTTTCTCGTAAATATGTAATTTCATTTCAGAGGCAAAGAAGGCAGGATTTATTTACTCCACTATTTATCTCTCTACATTGTAGGTGTCTACATCTGGGCTATCCACATTTACACCTAAGCTATGTCAGAGGAGAAAATAAGTGACATTGCAGGGGCGAGGTGGGGGAGAAGGCAGGGGATTCATCTGACATAGATAAGTCTACACCAGGTAAAATGAGTATGATCATGACATTACCAAAAGAAGAAATTTTGACTAGAAATTTAGATTATATTTAATGAGTAAAGCAAATAGTTTGTGAAAAAATTAAAATTGCAGTGTTTCATTTTCACAAATTGCATTACACTTCTTTACAGTTCAGTTGCAGCAATAGTCCAATATGAGAAATATCTAGTTAGGGAAAATGTTTCTATTTTTTTTTAAACTGTATAAATATTGCAAATACCATTATGTTATCAATTATTAAAAATATGGAATAAAGGTGATAATGGCAAGCAATCATCTTGTTCCTATATTATAACATAAAATTACCTCTTTCCTTTCATTCTTCCAAAGAATATGTAGACTTGTTTACTGGGCTTATCAGAAAAAATAGCACAAAGTCACAGAAATTCGTAATTAGACTTCTGAAAATTATTTCATCATGGAAGTATAACAATAAATTGTACTTAAAATTGAACACTACTCAACAGCAATATGGAACAACTCTTATTCTACCCTCTGGCATTGTTGTAGAGAGAACTTCACAGAAGACTAAAGTTCATTTAGAATATTTACAGGTTTCTTTGGTTTCTAACTTTTTAAGTCTTTGAGAACTTGACTGCATAGCAAAAAATGCCAGAGCAATCAGTATCAATATTCACCAAGTGCTGATTCTCAGTAGGAACTTACTGGCACATTTCTGGACACTTAAATAAAATCACAGAGTTTTAATTAAAAAAGGAAGGTCGATCAGAAGATGCTATGATCACAATGTGTAGAACTTTCTAGTGACTGTATAGATCTAAAACAAAAAGAAAGAAAACCAAAAGAAACAACAATTGTGCATGATGGCTTTTAAACAAATTTATGCAACATCATAAAATGGTAAATATTTTGACAATGTTCTAATAGATTGCTTTATTTTGTGAATAAATATATTCAGATTTTCTTACTTTTCATGAAACAAAAAAACTTCACAAACAGAAAATATTTAATACATCTGTCTGAAATGGAACAGAAAAAATATTCTCTAATTTCTTTGCCTTCAGTTATAGCTGTTGAATGGGTATTCCTCTCCTCTCTCTGTACTATTTACTGGTGCTATTAGATTATAATCAATGGGATATATACTGCCATCACTCTAATACACAACACTACATAGTACAAACACACATTCATATAGGACCACAAACTCTCTATTTTGTGTGTTCTGTGATATAGTACCTAAATGTATAAGGTGTTGAATAATTACTTGTTGAGTTGCTGTTTCCACTTTACAAATTTAATTACACCTACTTAAATTTAAAATCAATTCCATGAGTAAATCCCTTCATGACACTTATTTTTCAAGAGCAGGGATGTCACATTTCACGGACATGGAGTGGCTACTTCCAGCTACACCAGCAATCTGTCAGGCAGTCAAAAGCTCAGTTCTTTTATCTACACTAATTTTTAGGGTATCTTTTCTTTTAGGCTTCTGATATCTGTGATATATACAGAACTGGATCACATTTATTTTTCACTCTGTATGGTCAATAGAATTTACTATCATAAATATATACAGCTCATATGTATACACACACACTAACACACATAAATATACACTAACATATTTTGCATATTTTTTTCCCCTAAAGATTTTAGCTAGTCTCAAATTAAGGCACGTTTGGCTGGGAAAGTGAAAGCCTTCCTGAAGCTGAATCTGACAATGGGCAGGAAAGGCAAAAGGACCTCTAGAGGTCTATTGACAGCAAATGGGAAAGTGTGGGCCTGGTGTTGAATGGGAATGGGTAGCTGGTGGCACAGGACATGGCAAAGGCTGAGGTAGTCAACACTTTCCTCACCCTGACAAGGTGACCTTGGCAAGACCAGCCTTCATCAAGCCCTGCCCTGACACCTATTAGAACAAGGAAGATTAAAGGTCAGTGGAGGAGGATCAAGCTAGAGAACATTTAAACTGAGCAGACATAGGCAACCTGTATCTGGATGGTATGCAGCCTTGGGTGCTGACAGAGCTGACTGCCATCATTCAAAACCTCTCTTAAATATCTTTTTAAGGTCATGGTAAGACAGGGAGGTTTCTGAGGCCTGGAAGAAAGCAAATGTAACTTCTGTCTTCAAGAAGTGCAAGAAGGAGGACCCAGGGAACAGCCAACCTCACCTCAGTCTCTGGGCAGGAAATAATGCAAATAATCTTGAAAGCCATTTCTAAACATATAAAGGACAAGAAGGTGACTGAGTGTAGTCAGCATGGATTTATGGAGGGGAAAGCATGTTTGACCAAACCAATAACTTTATACAGTGAAGTAACTAGATTTGTGGATGAAGCAAGAACAGTGGATGTATCTTTATCTTGACTTCAGTAAGGACATGACCTGGATGATGGGACAGAGTGCACCCTCAGCAAACTTGCAGATTATACAAAGCAAAGAAGATGGCTGTCCTGCCACCCAGAATGACTTCAACAGGATGAAGAAATGGACTAACAGGTATGTCGTGAAGTTTAGCAAAGGGAAATGTGAAGTCCTGTATACGTGGAGGAATAACCCCACGCACCAATACAGACTGGGGATATCTGACCAGCAGCTTTGCAGACAAGGACCTGATGGATAAGAAGTTGAATATGAATCAGCAGTGCGCCATTGCAG
This sequence comes from Lepidothrix coronata, assembly GCF_001604755.1. NCBI lineage: Eukaryota > Metazoa > Chordata > Aves > Passeriformes > Pipridae > Lepidothrix > Lepidothrix coronata. Next base: position 935,613 of record NW_016690268.1, on the reverse strand, counting down.
CAAAAAACCCCAACAGCTTCCCCAGGCTGCATTACGATGAGTGTTGCCAGCAGACTGAGCAAAAGTGATCCTTTCCCTTTGCTCAGCCCTGATGAGTCCACATCTGGAGTGCTGTGTCTGGTTCTGAATAGCCAGTATAAGAGGATCATGGAAACACAGAGAGAGTCCAGCAAATGTTCACCAAGATGATTAAGGGATTGGAGTATATGAGGAGAGGATGAGGAGAGGTTGAGAGAGACTGTTTGATGGGAGAAGGGAGGTCCAGGATGATCTTCTCAGTGTGTACTTGATGTGAGTAAAGAGGACTGAGCCAGACACTTTTCAGTGGTGTGCAGTGACAGGCTGAGGCAAGGGACACAAACTGCTACATTCTATTTAAACAACAAAACACTTCTACTGAAAGGGTGATTGCACACTGGTAGAAATTGCCCAGAAAGGTTGTGGAGACTCCAGCCTTGACATTATTCAAAGCCCAGCTGGACTCTCTCCTTGGCAACTTGCTATCGTCGACTCTGCTTTGAAGCAGAGGGGTTGGTCTTTAGAGGCTCTGTCTGACTTCAGCCATTCGGTAATTCTGTAATATATTGAAGCAATCAGTAATTTAATGCAGGGAATTGCTGCTGCCATCAGCGGTATAGTTTCCCTGTTTTGACTTCTTTGCCAGCAATAAAAAAATCTTACATCTTGAAAAACAGAGTCTCTAGCACATGCATACACAAGTGGGTATTTTTTCTGTGTGTCAAAACGAATAACTATCTGAGTAAAACCTAACAATAATTCTTGTACAAAAATTTTTAAAAGTTAGTGGTTTTCATGGCCTAGGACTATCAGGACTTTGAGATGTGGTTAAATAAATCAAGGTAATTCATAATAGAAATCATTCACAATTACATTTTGAAAGGACCTTTAACTATTTTCTGTATCTCTGAATTGTTGCAATTTTCTTAAAGCTCACGCAATAATCATTTCTTATTTTATTATAACTCAAGGCTATTTTCCCCTCTCGTTAACCAAATATCCCCTGATCTAAAGCAGCAATCCTAACTGGCATTTTTAAACCTAATTGTATTATTTTAATGGGCTTGGATATATAGATGCTTCAGTAATTTAGTGTAATTCGTGCAGCTTGGTTAGGAAAAAAGAAAAGGAAACGAAGCTTACTCTTCACTTTCATTATGCTGCCTCAAGAAGAAACAATAAAGAATGATCAAGTTTATGTACAGTCTTATTACAACGGAATATGTTAATTACTTTTTATCAAAACAACTTGATGTTACTAGGAAACAGAGAGACAAAGGCCACAGGTGGTAATGAAAGAAGGATGCCTTATCAGAATTGACTAATACCGCTTGAGTTGCCAAAGTAACCAGGTTGTCTCCTAAAAATGTATACTTTGACATTCACTTATCAATGCTACTGAAATGCAACTCTTATCATGACCGCATAGCAAATTGCATTTCCATATAAGTGATGAATATGCAGATTCTTCCATTATTTGAACATCTCATTTATTTCTTTTTTCATGCATACAAGGAAAGAAATGCTTCTTGTGGGTAGATTTCACTCCCTGAAAGAAATAGGCAGTTGCTTCACTGATTTATCTTTCTTACAGTTTTGCTTTCAGGTCTTGGGTGATTATACAGTAGTTTTGCTTTGGATTAAGGGGTAACAGTTTCTTTTTCCTTTACCAATCTCTTTTGGCTATATTTTCATACATCTTATTGCCTCTTTTAGCCACATACTGCTGCCTATATTTTACAAAAGATATTGAATGTGCTATTTCATAGAGAATCAAAGACTTTTGTTTCAAATTAGCTTTATATCTGTATTGCCATAAAATCTCAGAAAATTGTTTGGATCTGAGTCACAAGAGTCTTTGTTATACCTTGAGTTGCCATTTTCATCTCTGCAGTAAAGACAAATGTACATGTTTCTTAGTTTTCTCCTACGCTATTGTAGAAAATTATGTATGTTCTATACATTATCATGACACATACATGATTGCACACAGGGCTGTAAAAAGGGAAAATGGCTTCTTGTTGGTCCTTTGAAGCAAAACTAGGTTACAAGATATGCCCTGGCAGCAGTATGGTACTGTTGATATTTTATTTATTTATTTATTTATTTATTTATTTATTTATTTATTGACCCACTTTGTATATGCAGCTGGTCACTAGATTCCCGACCAGGAAGTGCAGTATCTGTGCAGGGACTCATGGAGTAGGAGAGAAACTATAGCACTGTATGGCAAATATACAGGCATAGTGGTAAAGAAACATGAGAAAAGAATCAAAACAGGAGAAGGGCTGGAGTCTCACATTCAGCACATGAGATTTGACAGATCTGAGATTCATAAAGCCAACTCTTTTGACTTGCTAAAGTTCTGTTCTTGGCACACACGTAAATGATTACCAATTGAAAGATGGTACAAAATCCAATCCTACTTCCTTTGTTTATACAAAACAAAAGTATGACTTTCTCATCTTCAGAAATTGGCCATGAAAATGTCTATATAATTTTCTCCAACACAGGCATACAATATAGTCTTGGGAATAAGTGACTTCCGATACTTCAGAGCAAGAAACCAAAATGTTTCTCAGCTGTTGAATATTGCAGGCTATTCTCAGTACAATGTACGATCTCATCAGAAATTCAACAAATGAGTTATGAAGTTCATCAAGAAAAATGTTTGAAATTCCAGGTAAGGCTTTTCTGTTAAATAAATATTTTTATTTGTGCAGTACTGATTGTCTAGATAAGTTTTATCTCCTCTAATTTCAGACATCTAAAGTTAAATGTCTACATTTGAGTGTTTGCATACATGCAATGATGAAGAAAACTAGACTACACCAGAAGGAAATTTGTCTGACCCCATAGACACCTATTTAAGGATGAGGAGAATTACTCTCTGGAAATACCTCTTCCTTGACTGTAAAGGGAAGCTGGGAGTTCAAGCTTGGACACTAAAGTTACAGTTACTTAAATTATGGTGAGTGCAAGATACAAGACTGTTCAAACAACTGACACTTGATGTGAATGTGAATGTAAAAGCACCAAGTTGAAACAGGCTATAGTGCATGGCTATCAGAGAAAATAAACATTAATTTTAAGAGAAATTGTATTAAATATTAAAAAAATTTGAGAAAAATTTAAATTATAAATGGCTAAAACATTTTATGTGCCTTCTTAAAACCACTATCAAAATGTTAAAAAGACAGATATTTCCCCATAAGAAATCTGCCAGTTTTTGAAGTCTTTAGTCTGTGTATGATCTGCAAGCCTCATTGCTTCATTACCACTTTGATACAGTCCTACTGAATCCAATGTCAATGGACCTATTTAGAGAAGACACTACTCCTCAGTATCTCAGTGTGGCCAAATCTCAGTGTGGTATTCCTGGATCATTGGGGTTTTTTGTTGGATTCAAAAATGTTAGTCTAAGGCTGAAATTGAACTTGCAAGTCCTGTCCTCTTCGTGAGAAATCACGAGCAGACTGAAAGTTGCAACAGAAAACTGGACTAGATAGAATTTTAGATCCCCAGGTGCAGACATAACTAGCAGCAGTAAATATTCAATCAAGTGTTAGTAAACATCTCAGGTTTTCCATTTATCACCATCCCATGTATCAACATTTTTGGAATGAAACAAATAAAATAGACTAAATAATTACAATATATTCTTCTGTAGTTCTTAATCCACCTCCAAATGCTACACGTTATAAAAACCAAGATATTTATTTACTTCTTTTTATTATAGTTCAGATCCAATTAAAACTTTTTTCACAAAGGGTTAATACAGTCTTAACCCCTTTAATATTCTCCTTGAATAGTTCGTGCTGATGTTTTCCAGTTAAGCTACTGGTCAAGAATACACCAGAATACAGAATATTTTTTGATTCCCATAAAGTCCCAAGTTGTGTTGAATATGAAAATCCTGACTGTGACTCAGAATAGGCTCCAGAGTGGGCCACTTAAATCAATAAAACTGATTAGGTTGGAGGCATTAGTCCACTGAAAAGCTATTCTACCTGACACTGAGGTAACTTTGTTACCCAAAAGTTACCTCAAGGAACTTAATCCTTTTCATGTGCAGCTGAAATTTTCACTTACAGTGCTTGCAAATAATGGATCACTGGAAAGTTTACATTTATTATGAATTGTAGACTTTAAAATCAACAGGTTATGAAATTACCGCATCAACATTTCTGACTCAGAACAAAAATTCATGCAAAATGTAAATAAAACTTGTATGTATAAAATGGTAGGGGGATAATATGTCTACCTTCTTCCAGCTATCACACAATGTCCAATGTTAATACTTCAAGCATTAAGTTTGCATCTTAATTAAAGTACTTATTGAAAAAGAGTTTTATATAAAAGAGATGAAAGACAACAGGATTGGGATTACAAAAGAAATAAATTCAAACTACTAGAGTGAGTATTACGAAAATCTCCTTTTATTGTTGTTGGTGTGCAGAACACTGTAAGTGAAGAATATTAATATTTTAAAGGGAATAAGTAACAAAGCAGATTCTGGCTGAATAGTACTAATCTTTCACTGCAAGACCTCATGTTTAACCAGACTACATGTGTGCTGTGTGCATACAAACCTTACAACCTTTCCTTTTCTGCCTTATATTGTTGTAGTTATTAAATAATAATAGTTCCCTAAAGTACTCAGTGGAACAAGGATAGCCATATTGTTAAACAAGCAGTGAGATCCACTCATTGCACTTCTTTCCAAAGAATTAGCCTGCATAAGGCAAGGCAAAGAGATTAGCTCAAAGTCTGTGGCAAGTTAAAGATAAAAAAAATGAACGCAGATTCTTTCAGTCTGATGTCCCTTCTTCTCGAGTCATTTAGCTCCATGTTATCATATGGGCTTTTTGAAGACCCTCAGTTTTTCTTAATAGTGATCCTTTATTACTTTTTATGGAGTGGAAATGTTATTTTACTTGTTCTTAAGCCATATCACTGCATGCTGTCACCAAGACAAACTGAACCACACCACAAAAAAATAAACTTTCACATAGAATCTCTTAGCAACAAATGCATTATTCCCATCTACTTCACATCCCTTCTTATTTTGTCTGAAAATTTTCCAATGCCTTGGGAATTTTCTTAAAAGATATACTTGCATAGATAAAAAGTGTGTTACTCTGTCCATTTGAATACAAATTCAAAGTCACACCCTAAAAGCCCACACAGCTACACGACTTAGTTCTTCCTAACACATTGTTCTAACATGAAACAAGTTACAGTACAGCATAGTTTAAATATCACTAGTTTATAAGGTCAAAGGTTTAGACACTCTGATAATCCCAAATCCATCCTGAAGTGAGACTATGGTTTACTGTCTTCTGCAGGATGAGGAATGGTGTCCGGGGTGCACTTTGTGCCAATGAATTCTCTCTCAGAACTGAATACACAGGTCTCGTCCATCTCCCATTTTTCAATGTATCTGCCATCACTGAAAGATTTTTGTCTAGTCAGCTCATAAATTAGTCCAATGCCTCAATGGCCTTAGTGTTAGAAAATTTATGATGTTCAATGCCTACCTACTTTTCCTTTCATAAATTTGGAGAACTTACTTGAATTTATTTTATTAAACACTTTTTTTATATTCCAAGACACTCTTAACTGAGAAACTTCAGTTTCTTCCACCTTGTCTCAGAGTTTGTATTGTCTTATATTTCTTATTACACTGGCTGGACTATCTGCAATTGCTCTTTCTCAGGTGTGTCCAAATCTGGACAAAACGTCCCTGCATCACAGCACAAGGTATATTTATATATTTTTCCAAAAATGCTCCTGTCCATCCATCCCACTATATACCTGGGGGTTTTTTGGCAATAAAACTTTGACTTCTGCTCAGTTTGTAATGTCTTGTGGCTGTAAAAAAATCTTTTTCTTTAAAATGTTACATAATCAACCTTTCCCTAGCCTGTACTTATATTGCTGTTTCTCCCAGATTAACTTTGCTTTTGTTTAAATTCCCTCCATTTTCTTCCCCATGATTTCCCCAACATTTCAGAATCTTTTCCTTTGATGTTGGAGGTTCAAACGTGTACGGGTTATCATCATTGGAAAATTGAATAAGGATTGTTCCCATTGTCTCATCCAAATCAATACCGTGAATATTAAATAACACCAGACATAGTACAGACACTGCAGAACCTTTCCAACATATTCATCTAAACTAATACTGAAGCACTGATAACGACTCTTTGAGAATGACTTTCCAATCAAGGTTATGTATAGCCTGCTAACAGAGCTGATAACCAGTAAATAAACAAAAATAGGATAAAAGCCCCGAATGGACCTCATGTGACTCAGAGTGCATCGCAAATTTAAAATTGTAAGCAGCTTGACAGCACTGTTATATATGTGCTAAGAGAACATGAACAGAGAATCTGTCTTATTCAGAACACTAGTCACTCTTACAGCATGAAAAATTATTTTCCAAGACCCTCTTATTAGCAACATCATGCATTATACAACAGCACCGCTTGTTCAAACTGTTTTTCTGATAAGAAACACTGTATTTTAAAAAGCAACCTCTATTTTAATATTTAATACCTCAGCATATCTAGATCTCCAAAAGTAGCAAGCTATTTAGGCAAGTAGTGCACTTCATGTAATGTTAAAAGCATTTCTGGCATTTTATGTTATCTGCTTTTTAATGACTATATTTTCCTAACATTAAAAATGAATTAATATCTTTCCTTAAGTAGTCTGCTGAATGCTGAAAGAGTAAATCTGACAGGGTTACTCATACCTTGCTTATGCTGTAGGGACCTACACATCAGTTTGTTTTTCATACTTTTGAAAGGAAATGGGTTTGCTTAAAACACAGTATCTCAAAAGCTAATCACAGTTATGCCTGGGCACCAAGGAGAAAAACATATACTTATTACCTTCAAATTTCTTTAAACTAAACTGTCAAATGCTAGGTCACATCTGCTCTTACTAGCATTTAAATCCAGTGATAAGTGAGATGTATTAATTCTTCCAAATTGCATATGATCCAAAATTTGTAGCAAAGAAACCCTTAGAGTTGTACAGTGAAGTCCTAGGAGGACTATCAACAATGCTAAAACAAAGATAAAAACATGTGTGTGTTTTCCACCATAGTAGAAATTATGTACATAAGTATACATACTTAGGCAAGTAATTTTTTTTCCTGAGGTTTTTCTCTGTCCCTTATAAGGACTGCAAAGGTTTTATTGATTATAAAACAGAAGCAAAAAATGACCACTTGTAGCATTCCTAAGGTAAAACGGGAATTCTGCGACTACGATCAAATATTGTGCACTGTATTTCTGTGATTTCCCATTTTTGGTGCATTTCTTTCTCCTCATACTGACTTCGGGGTATGTATTGCAATCTGAAAAGCAGCCCTTCATTCCAACCTGCTAATGGCCTTTCATTTTATCAGCGTTTTACTCTTTACAACCTACAATAAGAGGTAAAAAGAGACTGAAGCCCATACATCTGAGGCCAAATTTTGCAATATTTCCTTAGACAAAAGAAAGTAGAAATTTTTCCAACAATCTATAACAATTAGAAGGATTTAGTCAAACAACTTGTCTAAGAACTATTCTAAGAAATAGTTCTGAATACAAAAGATGACCAAAAAAAAAAAACCAAACAACTAAACAAAAAAAAACAACAGAGAGAGAAACATGGATGATTCTGTGAGAACCAAATCAACAGTAAAAACCAAATTCCATGATTTTTTGATTTATTTTTTTATATTTTGGGAAGATCATGCTGTTTTATCATGATTTTTGACTGACTTCCTAAATTTCTTAGATACCTGCAATCAACTGTAGCTGATGTTAGAAAACCACATACTAGTATTTTTTCATCAACTTTACACTCCGTACTGCAAACTTTGGCAGTGTTTAATGCTTCATCGAGAGCACTATATTAAGCTATTCCCTAAACTAAAACTAAGACAGACTAGATGCAGTGTCAACAAAAGCTATGCAAAATAATTTCAGAACCCAGCCTCAGACACTTTAATCAATACCTAAGAATTCAAACACACATCTGTTTGTCTCTTTGTCTTCTGAGATCACGTAGGTATATGTCTTTGCAACAGAAAAAGAAGTCAGAGAAAATTATCCCTGACCTTGGTATGCAACATGCTAATAGTTGTGTAGTATTTAAGGACTAAGTCAAAATCCTGATTGTCCTAAGATTCTTCAACCCATATAATTCAGCTTTCTTCAACATGTTTGTTACCGTAGATCCAGAGACTCTAACTCTGTTATTCTGCTCCATCCTTAAAAAGCATGCACAATAATAAAATTAATTACTACTTTTGTACAGTGACAAACAAAAAAGTTCCACTTTCCTTTGTATTTACAGACTTTCAGCTCATTGTGTAAACCCAAAATGTAAGGGACAAAAGGGTTTTATGGTGTATGAATGGCAAGATCAGTTATAGCATCTATCTTGGAGTCAATGTTCTTTGTAGGCACATTGCAGGCTCTTCGAAAATGTTGTCCCCCATTATACTGAAAAGAGGCTTTATTTTAGTTGTTATATATTGATTTCCTTTAATAAGCAATGGTTGCTTCACCCACAATATGCTATTCTCATGCATACTGACATTTCTAATGTAGTATATTAAATAAAGTACAGTAACTTATTCATCCTACTCACTTTCCAGTACTCTCTGGAAGCAATGACAAGTATTTCCCAGTATTTCACAAACTTCATCAAAATCATCTACATCAACTTCTAATAAAAGTAACTATTACTTGCAGTTTTCCACACTGACAAACAGTGCTTCATTATCATGACCTAGTAGTCTAAAGAAATTTTCCCATAAGGGAAAGCAACTATTTTTCATACTAAAAGCATCACTATAATTAGCCCCCTACTGAGCTGTCCTTAGCCCAGGGCTCAGTCAAGAAATTATATCTGGAAAACAGCATTTGATTAGGATAAACTTATAAATTCATTATGCAGGTCTCCTAGCTATCATTTAATGTGGATAATTCAAACTCCTTTTCATAAGTTATTTAATGAGACAATAAGTATCCATGGGACAGGGTATTAGAAGTTCCTAGTAATATATTGTGCCAGTGTATGTCATATAGATGCCTTGCCTCTGTGTTCAAAAACAGGTGTTTGAAAATAGACTAAGAATTAAGAGCCATCAGAGAGTGTGAATTTCTATATAACTGTAGCAACAAGGTTAATTTAATTCATGGAGTGGTATCTCAGTGATTCATGTAAAAATCAAATGAAAATTACTAAGATTTGCTTCCAAGTATAATCTTCCCTTCGTTAAAAATAAAAAGGGAGACTTTCTGCCTGTGACAGACTTGCTACCAACTTCCTCAAGAAGATTTAAATTAGCATTAATAAGAAGAAAATCTCAAGTAATTCAGAAAACTGTTAGGGCTTAAGTTCTGCATCTCAGAAGCAGAAAGACACATCCTGTTGGAGCAATTTCTGAGGTACCATACATGGGCCTGCGTTGATTCATCTTTCACAAAACAAGACTGCTTCACTATTACCTGGAATAGCTCATCCTAGTTAATCAAGATGTAGGTGTGGAGAGAAAGGGATTTATTTTCCTCATTATCAAGGCTGGTTCCCCTTCCACTCTGCAGCAAACATCTGTTACTATGTACTCCTTCCTAATTTCCATCCCATATTTCTGACTTGGAGATGGGCACTAGGAAGACACAGGGGCACAGCAGTGGTGGCCACCTTGCCAATCTGGTATTTGGCACATCCGTGCCTCTCTGACAGCAGGGAATTTACTGCCAGCACAACCACAACACTCTTTGAGAACCTATACTGCTTGGCTTCTCCTCAATGGTGATGTTCCCACCGCATTTTTGCTCCTCTAGGAACACATTCGTCAGTCTGAACCCTTGAATTCACTGTAAGGGGGTGTTTTTCACAGTGAGTGCTGTTCATGTCTGGAAGTTTGGTTTCAAGCTGCTGCACAGCAGCAGTCCCCGTGTGAGAGAGGAGAGCATCTCAGGCAGGTCTGGTAGCTCTGTTTCAAACATTTGTGTTATTCCTACCACTCAGTGATAATAGTGCAAAGCAGATGGGAGGCCCTATATTGGTGGTTTGATGCAAATTTATGCAAATCAAGTCTGAAAAATACAGCCTGAGGGTTAGGAAGGTCTTGCTGCCAAAAAAACATAGCTTCCTGCCAGGAAGAATGAAGCTCTGTAGAAAGTTTGGGGCACTTGAAGAAAGAACAAAACAGGTAAAACCAGTAAAGAACCTTGAAGCACAGCACTTATAGACCATTTTCCTCCGTGCATTGGCATGTATGGAAAAAATGGAGTTAGGAGTGGCATATGGCAGTCACTGTGCCCATGGGCATGTTGCACAAAGCAACACCCGGAGGTAGAGAACTGAACAGACAGGTCTGCTGGCCCTCCTGCCAGAGGACAGCTCTGGACAGGTCTAATTTGTCACCAATTGTGTAGCCAGAAACATCTAGAAAATTAGATGAAGTAGTTTCTGTTAAAACACAATTTTTTCTTTTGTCTTGGATGGTTAAGTGGATGTTGGAATGAGTGGTTTTATTTTTATGTAATCCTGACTCAGATTTCATCTGACCTGGAAACAAAGTAAAGAGCATGACAAGAAATTATTTGGATACTGTCCTCCCTCCCAAAAAGACCAGAAAACTTCAGTGATAACAGCGAGAAAAACAAGGGAGTGATAAAAATGCCTGGCCAAGAGTCATACCAAGTCTGTCTTTCCCTTACTGCTCTTCATGTTTCCATGTGTTCCAAGAAACCCTGGTGAAAATACATTTACTCTGCTTCTCTGCCTGTCACTACAATTGGATCACCTTCCTCTTGGTCTTCACATGGTCATCATGAAAGTGTGAAAGGCTCGCATGGTGCCTTTCGCCTGTTCCCACCATGAGCACTAATGTGGTGGCACATTAGACATAGAGAAGTTTTACATATGTAGATGATTCACTTCCTGCTTATGTGATATATTATCGTTATTCACAAAACAACCAAGGACACTGAATCTGAAAGCAACTATAATTCTACCATGGAAGCACCATAACTTTATACTGTGAAGTTACCTTTAAAAATATGATTAGAGTATTATGTTTCTGTGTTATTTTCTTACTGGAACACAATAAATTCTTGTAAGCCTGCTAAAGTTTGAGGATTTTATTCAGCTAAAGCTTAAATCACTCTGACTTACGCAAAATTTGAGAGGGATGAGAAAGGTGCCCTTTGCCATATCTCTCTGGTACCTCGTATACCTTGAGATCAATATTCATTGCATTGGGCTGTATTCTAACTTCCCACTGGTGCAACAGACAGTGAGAGCAAGAGCAGGCACAATACTGTTCCACGTACCTTCAGCTTGGAGAATCAAGTAAGAGAAGATTTGTTCATTACCATTTCAAGACTTTTTTGGGGGATATTTTTGGTTCCAAGTACTTCTGTGCTCAAGGCATTTGTCCTCCCTTTGCTATCAGCCTTTATTTTGCTTGATCAGGAAGCCTGTCATTTGGTACCAACCTGTCACTTTCTTGGCCTCACAAGTTTTGATGGGCTTTTATGGGTAGAAAGGTTTCATCATGCCTTCAAAATGTGAAATCCACATCTGTTAACTATTGTGGGAGGGAGGTCCAGACAAAATGGATAGCTGTAATTGCATGGAGAATCTATGTGTAGTGTGCACAGTTTGCACTGGAAACTTTAATTAACTGGGAAAGGAACAATCTGTCATTAATGCATATGGTGAAATGGTGTCACAATAAAAAATGGATTGCAAGTAAAAAATAAAGTTCACTTTTACTGTGAATATTTCTTTTCTTTAATCTGAAAAACCTGCTTACTGCCTTTCCTAAAAAAAAAAAGAAAAAAATCATTAAAAACTCCAGGGCTCGGTCTACTTTCTGTATGCTTTACAATTTCTGAAGGATTTTTCCAAAGATGATGAGGGACAAGATCCTTGTTAAAGAACACTTTGAATCTCATCCAGCAAAAATGACAATAAATCTTCAAACCATTTCTGACCATATGTCACAACTCCTGAAGGCAAATGAAGGCTTTTACAGCTTTTAAATAATCTTTGACAAAGACAGCTGCTAAGACACTTACCCTCCTCCCCACTCTTTCCTTTCTCACAAATGAGGGGAAAAGTTGTGCTTTCATTCACCCTGCTTCCAGCGTCACACATCGTGACCTGGGTTTCTGTAAACTAAACATTAAAAACAACATGAAAAGTCTACTTAATGTGTGCAAATTGAGCAACCTCTATAGAGATCATGCACTTTTCAAAATAAAGACACTGCCTTACATTCCTAAACTATAGCACTGTTCAAGGGCAAACTGTATTTACTTTGCTGTTTCTAGTGCTAAATCAGCTCCAGACACAGACAAATAAATAGTCCTGTTAACCTCTGTACAGAAAACTTGCAAAGGCTAAATTTGATAAATCACTATATTTACCATACTTAATAGTATGATTTTTGCATCTGTTTTCTGCTGTTGAAAGGTTCAGATTAGTATATCAGAGTGTAAAACAGGACCTGATTTTTAAGAAAACAGTAGTCTTTGTGATTTCCATAGAACATTTGTCTCCTTACAGAGAATCTTGCGAGTTAGGCAGATCAGTCTAGCAAGCCTGGGAAAGGGCTGTTCTGAAAGAATGCATTTATCCATAGGCACATTTTCTTATATCACAAGTTTCTAGATAGAAGCAAAAAGTATGCACTATATTTTAAAATACTTGTTGTAGAAAACAGCATATACAAGTGTCCCAAACTGGACTGGTTTGTCTTCAGTTACTGGAAATGGGTGATTTCTAGAAGCTGAAGATTTCACCAGTAGTAAAATGCTACATTAACTGGATTTTACTTATCTTAAAACTACACAGGGAATCCAAATACAAATTTCATCCTGTGTTCAAACATATAACTCAGCTTTCTATATTTCTTGCAGAATTCTGAGTCTACAAATCAGTTAATTAACTTCATAAACACACATACTATTCCTCCATATAGGTAATAACATATCTAACAGCCCTAAGTAAGTAATCTAATTATAATGTTTGAAATATTATCACATTTATCTGTCTCCAAAATAATTTTTAAAAACAAACAAAACCCAAGCATTTGTTATATTTTTTAAATCTTGACACCATGCTTATTTTTATTATAACAAGTATCTACAATTTACTGTGATTAACGGATGCACAAGTCATTATCTCCAAGGTCTCCTGTGTCTTTAAGATCAAAAGTTCCATAGGTATCAAACAGTGGGTGTTTCTATCCTCAGCTGTACAAAGCCTGATATTTAAAACACTCTTTGACACATACATACTTTCAAAAGTCTAGCCCCTGATTTTTTAAAGTTTTACTTTCATGAGTCTGATGCCCAGTTGATTTGGAGCAAGGGCTGTGTGAGCTTGTAGCTATCTATTCCCATCTGGGCATTCCCATTAGTGAGGAAAAGAGAGTGTCTAGGAATATGGTGTCTATTGATGGTTGATTATGCCAAGTTAACAAAAAAGAAAAGCAGAAGAGGGATGGGATCTGGAATCTATGTGGGGATTTATGAAGTGGTGAGATGACCAACTTAGAATTTCTGCAATGACATGGAAATGATTTTACACATCTTATTTGAGGTAATCAGTTGAATTCTTGATTATTTTTTTTTCAAGAAAGGGAAGCAAAGAAGCACCTGAAGAGTGCAGTGGTGGTTCTCATCTTAGAGTCTATTCCTTAAATAGAAGACCTAAGTTCAACACTCTTTTCAGCCAGGAGAATATACCTAACCCTTTTACTTCCCAAGAACACGCCCTCATCCCTTCCATGTTTTGTAGTGAAGGTTTCTGTTCCTGTTGTAAAACATTGTCTATGGTGACTAAATGAATAGGAATTTGTCACTTTCTAAGGTCTATCTCAGCACAACTAAGTTAAAGTAATGCTTTAGTCCTAAAAATCATTAAAAATATACCCACTTGCAAGTTTATAAATGTATTTTATACATGTGTGCAGATATGTTCCTGCAAATTGCACTTACAACTAATGTGTCTGGCAAAAACAGGTGTCCTCACTTTCAGGACATAGTTAAACACATGACAGACGTCAAGTATTTGCTGACCAAATAAGCAGAAACTGGTACGTATATGCCTATGTACTTTCTATGGTGAACAAAAAACATGACATGTAAGCATGCTTTCAAATCCAGCCAAGTTTCTCTGAGCTGTATTTTATACCCCCATTAATTATATAAGAGAAATGGGAAGATCTGGAGCTGAAGCAGTTTTTAAGGACAGAGGCAAATAAATAATTGAATACTGCATTGCTTCAGATAGCTTCCACATTCTTTTGCCCTAAGGTATCTCTTTCAAGCTTCAGGGAATTAATAAATTAGACTACTGATCCATCTATTACACCTGCTTTGGGGGAACACAAAAAAAGGAAAAAAAAGCCCCACAGGGTGGAAACATCTTGTAATTTATTCCCTTTTACTACTGCTTGACATTTTCCCAACTGAAGAAACAGAAAAAAAGTCCTTTTAAAAATCTGGATTTAAAAGTGTGTTTATTTTTTTATTTTTAGTGGATTACACGAAAATACTAAAATTTAATTCCAAACATTCTAAGAAAACACTTCATATCCCGAGGCAAATTGTTTTAAAGACCTATATATGTTTTAGTAATACTATTTTTAAATCTAAGATAAGCTACTTTTGATGAGTTATAATAAATCATAAAAGTTATAGGAAGTAACAATTTAAAAAATTATGAGGCTATATTCTTGAATTTATGAGAAACAACAGGTCAGTCTGAATTTAGTTAAAATTCATGAACTGTGTTTTTCTGAATCAAGCTCACACTCAGGCTGTGACCTGATAACATGCACGTGCCTCTATCCAGTCCTTCAGAGGCTGAAGCCCCCTCTCACATGCTCGGAGATTAAAGTTAAACTTCCTTCTCTTCTAAGGTGAGGCTGGTTAAGGAGTAGCAGATGAGACTCTCTTGTAATGCTGGCATTGATTTATTTCTCGTGAACACCATAATATAGTAAAAGAGAGTTCCCAGATGAGAAAATAGACTCCGAGACTGCCCCTCCCCTTCTTCTTACAATCTTCACAGCCAACAAGTTGTCTTCTTGAGATTTTCTTCAAACTTACATGATGAAAATTCATGCCCAGGGCTTCAAACAAACTTTCTAATGCATATTCCTGTAAAAATGTTTAGGTTGCCTTTGCGCTGCCCCATTTTTTTTCTCCCTAGTCAAGAAAACACAGAAGGACCTGTTATAATTTTTTCCCTCCCTCATTATAAAACTCACCAAGAAATCCTCTTAAATGCCACTGTGCAATATGGAGGAAAATTTAAACATTATTATTCAGCTTTCAAACTGTCTAGCTCCAGATTTAGCTGGTTTCTTTCTCCTGTTGTCATTTAATTATAAATGCTGAAGCTTTTAGCAGCACATACTCAGTTATGTTTGGTTATGAATGATTAAGTGTGCATGAAGTTTTTACCAGCACATTAATCATCAGGTATAGAAAGAAGCATGACACTGGTTAAAAATTCACCACTGTACTGCCCATGGGAAGTGTAAAGTCTTCACAGACAGTCAGAGATTGCTTACCTTTATGACAGACCAAGTGCTGAGTAAGATGTGTTGAATTTGCATCCCCCTAAACAGTACTTTTGTTTGGTTAATGAAACTAATTGTCCTTTGACAGTATGAATGGCAGCAGCAGGAACAACAGCAGTGTCAAAATCAGATTAGGAGCTTTAATTATGCTATATTTGATGCCTGCTCCTGGAACCTAAACCAGACAATGAAGAACAAATTAGTTCAGGGGAATACAGGTGTCTCCATACATCCTTGTATTTACCTGCCTAGCTCTGCCCAAATTGCCCAATTTGACTCTCATGTGGTCCAGTCAAAATGGTTTTATACAGCAGAAGAGCAGCACACATAGACTCTGGGCAAAATGTGGCCCCTCTGTGGTAAGTTTTGAAAATACACTTAGTAAAGGGCTGTCCTTCTATTTGCAAGTATGAACAACTGTAAGCACCTTTGGGACTTGGGACATTCATGTGAACTGTCTATTACTTTCACACTAAAAGAACCATCACAAATGTCACGATCCCTCAGCAGGAAAGTCCCTTTCCTGGTTTCTGAGATGCTCATTTTCAAACTGGGACAAGTTATGCCTATGTGTCAAGCCTGAAAATAACTTATTGCAAAGGTAGATGGTTGTAAAAGTGTCTCCAGCAGTCCATGTTTTGTATTCAAGCCTTCTTTCTCCCCTGAATGGGTGAGAAGAATTTTGCTGTACCTCAACATTTTCTTTAATTCAGCATAGAATAAAAAGCCCTTTAAAGCAAATGTAAAATAGAAAACAGTTGCAAATGTTTATAGTAATCTGTACTTAAGCTAGATGTTCGAACATCCAATCTAACAGATTTCTCTAAATATCCAGCTCTCAGAAATAGTCTCAGGAATCCTGCTGTCCTCCATTCCCATTGCATGCCCTTAATGAGCATCTGTTCCTACTGAAATATACTGGGGTAATAGATTATTTCTCTGTTTGCTGTCTTGGAATACACATTCACTTCTTCCCAATTACCAAATTTATTTCCCTCTTTTACTTATTGGAGAGATGATGTAAACAGCCCTCCCATACAAAAGAAATTTGTCCTGCTGCTGTTGTAGATGTAAACACTGGTGTGGCAGAACAGTGTTGCTTCCTGCACTTTCCTGACCCATTACAATCCCTTTGATTTATGAATAATTCCTTTTCCAGACTGCATAAAAATATCAGAGCAGAAATTTCACTGACTCCATTTACATTTATAAAATCAAATGCATTTTTTATACTAACTTGGATATTATCAAATATACTTGATACTAATACGAAAACGAGATAAATGTGTTTATCTCACTACATGACCTCATAGATACATTGAACTCTTGCATTAACCCTGCTGAGATGGCAGCTGTTTTGGAGTGCTCTCCCCTAAATCTATCCTTGGTAAGTAATGTAAAAAGTTGTAAACTGAAAAATCCAGTATTGCCACCAGCTAGTTAGCCAAGATGTGCTGGAATAACCCCAATATAGCAGCAAGAATTTGAAAACTGCAGAAATCCAGATGAGCATTTTGCAAGGTGCAAGCCCTCAATGCAGTGGGAAGCACTCCAAAAATTCTGAAAAAGAACAATGTGTATTTAAGAAGCCATGCAGATTTTAAGTCTGTGACTTTGCTCCTCTTGTTTGTAATTTGGATATAGAAACCATAGCTCAAAGACATTTCATTTGCATGTGGGAAGTCTAAATGGGGGAGTACAAAAATGACCATGGCTATGACCTGCATCAGGTCTTTTTTTGATGGGCTTACTATTAGATCATCATGTTTGAGATTATTTGTAAAACAGCAGATGAAGTCTGCATGACAGAGCTCCAGAAAAATATTAACAGAAAACATGGAAACTCAAGTAAGCAACAATAATAACCTTAGTTATCTTTACACAAAATGACTGAAGACTCATAAGAAATCATTCATATACTGTATTAAAAGATCCTTAATACTACTCCTGATGATTAATCTTCAATGGACATGTGACTGTATTTGAGTAATTGTTATTATTTTGCTTATTTGGATAAAGACATTTATTTTTGCAAGAAAATATGCTAAAACATGACTATTAAGCAATTTCTGTACAAATAACTTTCCTGTTCTACCAGAGTAATCATCTAAAGTAATATAATCTAAGAAAGTTTACAATAACACAAAATAAATATTGTATGTGTAATGATGACACAAATTAAGGCTATCCAGCAGGAACCAGCTACTTTAGCATAAAAATAAAACCCAACTTCATTTTCTTTCAGCCTCTTCCTGCAATACCAGCTACACCTCCTTTAAAGTGAACTTTCAGGATAATAAAGGAATGGCATGATGAATATTCTAAAAGGTCAATACTAATTAAGTGCATTAATGTATTTTTCATAGAAACAGCTGTTTGAGGATACATTGGGTTTTTTTCACATGTGTACCAGTAGAAGTTCCTTCAGCAAGATTTCTGTGAGAAACAACTTGAAGAAAGGCAAAATAGAGGGTTTTATGAACACTGCACCATGTTTGGTGTTCACGTGTCTATTGTATGTGTGCATGTGTCTACATACACATACACATAAATATATTAATAAAAGTTTGCTTAGATCATTAGTTTAACAGTGTCAACATTTGCAAAGAAAACAAATCATATCCCCAGACATATTACACCAGTACTGAAGGAAAACAAATGGCTGCCCAAATGCTACGAAGTCAGCTTTTGCGCTGACTGAAGTCTAACTTGCAAACTTCACCTGAACACTTTTGTATGGGTTCCACTACAAAGAAGCTGTTACTACAAATGATCCATCACCTTGCCAATTTTTCTCTAAAAAAAGATGGGGCTTTCCACCTCCAAATGGTCTAGCTGTCTGTGAATGACAAAGAAATTTAATTCTTGGGCATATATAAGTGCATTGTGGGTTATCTTTTGCATTACCAATCAGTGCACTGCAACAGAGAGTTCTGTAGGACAAAGCACTTTCTATTGAGTTTTTGGAAGCTTTAACTACAGACTCATTTTGTGGTGCATGTGGGATTTGCAGAAAAACATCTGGTTAAGTTTCATCCAAAAATTCTTCACTTTCTACACTCCA
The DNA here is from genome assembly GCF_001604755.1 of Lepidothrix coronata. Taxonomy (NCBI): domain Eukaryota; kingdom Metazoa; phylum Chordata; class Aves; order Passeriformes; family Pipridae; genus Lepidothrix; species Lepidothrix coronata. The sequence continues at coordinate 916,909 of NW_016690268.1, read as the reverse complement.
GCACTGTTTCCATGATAGCAATGAAACATTTAAAGGTGGAATGGTCAGAAAAACTCCTTCAAAATAATTTTTATCCTAGATAAAATGCTAAAATAGGTGCACCTGCTGTCAAGACATTACATGCAGTCTTCAATGTGACCTGTCTTAAGGTCCTTAAAAGATGCTAAAAGCTATGAATGTTTCTGTCGATATGAATCTTGTGTATGTCTATACATGCACTCTTTGCAACTCATTCTGAAACTCAGTATTACTCCAAAAGGAATTAAGAAATAGTTTGAAAAAGCTTTAAAGGTCCTAAGTCTGGTCCCCACCTTTTTAATGAATTAATAATTTTTCTTTGCTTCCTCCCAGCCACAAAAGATTATCAGACAGATTTCATCCTGTCATTCATTTGGCTTTCTAAGTGACAAGAGTCTGGTTAGCAGCGCTCAAAGTCTATCCAGACATTAAAACTTAAAGAAGATATAGTTTGATTCTTGAAAAAGCAACTGTTTGTAATTTGTCTTATTCCTCTTATGGTAGACTTTACAGAGTGGCTTTGACTATTATTTGTACATACAACCTTTAAAAAATCCTAGTTGTTTGAAAGCTGTGAGGCAAAAAAAGGGCCACAAAAATGATGAATAGTTTTGAGCATTTCTCATTTAAGGAAAGTCTGAGAGCCATGGGGCTGCTCAGCCTGGAGAAAGGAAGGCTCAGGGGGATCTCATCAATGTATGTAAATACCTGAAGGAAGGGTGTAAAGAGGACAGATCCAGGCTTTGCTCAGTGGTGCCCAGGGATGGGACCAGAGGAGATGGGCACAACCTGAAACATAGGAGGTTCTCTCTGAACATCTCTGTGAGCCTGACCAAGCCCTGGCACATGTTGCCCAGTGAGTTTTTGGAGTCTCCGTTCTCAGAGATTCTCAAAATTCAACATGAGCCATGTGCTGTGGCTGACACGGATTTGAGAAGTGGGGTTGGACTTGATGATCTCCACAGGCACCTTTGAACCTCAAATATTCTGTTTTTTCCTAGAGAACCTTCTATGATTCATGTGAACTTTGGCCTTTTCTCTTTTCCTTCATTCCTGTTCTCATGCAAATGGGTGTGAATTTTCCTTCTTCAGCAGAATGAGGCATGTTCTGGCTCAGGAAATGATTTTGATTGATAATCCTTATTTGCAGCAATGCAACTCAAGCCTCACAGTCTCTGCTGTAGGGCAGCCACTGCTGTGGGTTTATCAGGCATTTTATAGTACTTAATATTTTCCTTAGACCCACTGGCACCTGCAGTCAGACAACTACGCAATCACCTCAGCTTTCTTTGAAGAAAAGAATAATCAACTCAGTTTTATGCAAATCCTGACACTTTGTATTTTAAATGCTTAAAAAAGAAAAATTTCTCTTAATGGTCCAACTTTTAAAAAATTGTACCAGTTGTCTAGTACTCTGATTCTGGAGACAGAAGCCAAATGCCCAGTTTAACCAACACTGGGACACTGCAGCTGTTAACTCTTTAACTCTTCTACTGAGACCTTAGAAAACTTTAAAATATATTCTTCTTCACTTAAGAAGCACCTAACTTACATCCGCAAATAAATTTATTTACAGTAGTAGCCCTTAGTCTTTTAGCATGAGTTCTCTCTCCTCAGCTGGAAAATCTTTTCCTTGCTTTGCTCTCCTAAGGACAACTACAGTTGTTACTACTCTCAAAATATGGTAGTTCAGTGGTTAGAATTAGCTTAGTGTGTTTGCATCTGTAGGCTATTGTTATTTCCTTAGCATTTGCAAGTAACTAGCAAGTTTAAGGAGTGTTTTTGGAGAGAAAAAACAGCATGAAAACAGACAATATTAATTCTTGCTGTACTGTGAGGATCTATTATAAGGAAGAATGGATTTTGCCTCTGCAATCAAATGTTTATTTTAGAGAAGGAAGGGTCACCTAAAAACACAAAAGGGAAGGAATGAACTATTATTTCAATCAAACTAATAAATAATTTTCCTAAAATGTTGCTTTTTCTCCTCAGATGTGATTTTTTTTTTTTACTTCTTCCTTTCGCTTCTAGCAATGAATGCAAACAAAATCAAAAAGTAACATTACTATAGATTCTTCAGAGATTAAATGAGCTTTCTCTTTAGATGATCACAATGGGGAGTTTCATATTTTTCAGACATCTAGTTGGCAAAATAACAATCAACTTATTTAGCTCATATATAATATTTAGCACTGTGTTTTAGACTGACTAGTCAATAAAGCCTCCATTCCATAAAAACTGAAGGAACCATTAAAATGATATAAAGAGGAGAGACATGACTTAAGAAGGCCAAAAAATATATTTTTTTCCTCTTTGAAGGGAGTATATGCCTCTGCATTCTTTAAACAGACAGAACATGAATCACTTTTGAGAAAGCTTCTCTTTATTGGATAAAAGTATAAATAATGTCAGTGCCAAATCTTAAGGTAAAAGGAAAGTAAGAGTCACATTCTTCTTCAGAAATAGTACCTTCTTCCTAATGGAAGCTATTGAATGTAGCAGATAAATGTCAAAGAAGAGAGGAAGAAGAAAAAGAAGATTTACTATTAAAATCTACAGACAAAAAGGAAATTTTCATCATTCATTTAAGCAAAGGTTTTTTACTGTTTTCTTAAATTCTGGCTTTTCTAGAAGAGAATATTTTTATTTGTATATCACTTTAGTGGTCAATATAGCAGAAAAAGGAGAATATAGTAGAAAAAAAGAGCAAAATTCAGGGTCATGAAAATAGCTGTTCCATAGTTCTTTTCCATTCTCAGTACACAATAAGAAAAGCAAGGAAGACGCTGCCATTTATTCAAATGGCAATCCACAATATTGCTGAGTGACTCAGTTCAAGAGATGGGTTGGAAGCTTCTGAATAAAAAACTTACCACTTGAATTTAAAGTATATCGAATAGCCATGTCTAGCTCTTTTTTGTGTGCTGATGGTGTCCTGAATAATTTCCCTCTTATATATACCGATCAGCCTCTCTCTTTTGACGTCTCTTCATCTGTGCACAACTGAATGGGATTTACAGTGATTTCTCCACCTGCCAACCTCTCAACCAAAATTATAACTCTAAGAACATTTTGATATCTGTAACTGTCATGTGAGAACACTTACATGTACAGTATAAATGTGTAGATCTTAGATCTCTTTCTCTTGAGCTCTCTCCTTGAGCTCAAGATATCAGTTTGGTCATTTACTTCTGTGTCTGAGTGAAAACACATATAAAGCCTTAACCTCCATAGGAGAATCCAGATATTAGGAAATCAAGTCTCCATCACTAAATGGTCTCCTGACATTATAACTGATACCTGTAGAGTGAGAATACCACTTCTGTTTCTGAATGTGAAGTTTAAGCCCAAAGGGAAAAGTGCCTTTGATGGTGCTCTAGTTGCTTCAAGTTACACAGGCCACAAACTATCATTCCCATAACGAATCTTTGCCGAAAGCAGCTCAGAACAGTAGCAATGGGAACACTGCTAAAGCTGATGGAGAAATCCGTAAAGACCACTTGAGGACCATGCCATTTATTAATCTAACAAATTCAGAAGTGTTAAATTCAACTACAAATCTAAAAATAAAATTAGGAAATACAAAAGTTTTGCGATGTTCAACCTCACACACTTCCCTCATATTATGAAGGCAAAGCTATAAAAATCTGAACAACATTGTAATTCTGCTGTTCATCTTTTCAAGTATATTTCGACGGGAAACCAACTGGAGTTTTTTTTAATGAACCATAAAAGTGCAAAATCAATTCTAAAAAACCTTTTTTTATATAGAACTAAATTAGTGATATGTAAGGCTGAGTTGGTTCTTACTTATATTTTTTCAAAAGATATTTTCTCTAAAACTGTTAAACAATCTTTCCTACTGGTTTTCACAATGTATCTGTTCTAGTCAGCATTTCTGATACATCAGTTTTTCTAGAAATATTATTAGAAAATTTTGGTTTGGTTCTCATTCTATGTGGAGAGCATTAAAATGTCCACAACACAAGAAAGATGTGGACCTGTTGGAACAAGCCCCAGAGGAGGGCCACAAAGACGACCAGAGGGCTGGAGCATCTCTATGATGCTTCATCCTGTGAAGACAGGCTGAGTGTTGGGGCTGTTCAGCCTGGAGAAGAGAAGACTCCATGGAGACCTTTTAGTGGCCTTCCAGTACCTAAAGGGGGCCTACAGAAAAGCTAAAGATGGACTTTTTACAAGGGCATGGAGTGATAGGACAATGGGGAATGGTTTTAAGCTGAAAGAAGGTAGGTTTAGATTAGATATTAGGCAGAAATTCTTTACTGTGAGGGTTGTGAGGCACCAAAATAGGTTTCCCAGAGAAGTTGTGGATCCCTCATACCTGGAAGTGTTCAGTCCTAGTCTAGATGAGGTTCTGAGCAATGTTGTCTAGTAGAAGGTGTCCCTTCCCACAGTGGGGAGGTTGAAACTACATGATCTTCAAGGTCCCTGCCAAACCATTCTGTGATTCTATGAAAAACTCTTGGGTTTAGGTGCTGAATGCAACAGCCACACTATGATCTTCGGCCTGAATGCAAACCCTGAAATCTTGAAAATGTACTGAGTATATTCAGATAAAAGGCTAAAAATAAACAAACAAACAAAAAAATCCTCTAAGATAAAAAGAACTCCAAATTTCAAGTCACCTAGAGCACTAAAGCTGAGGATATGTGAAGTTTAGGTGATTTTTCTCTTTGGTGCATTCTACAGGGTTTGAGTTTTGCTGCTAACAATAAAAAAGCTTTTTTAATATCTAGTAGCGCTCTGTGAATCGGTTCAGAATCTGTGCTTTTCTCCTGAAAGAAAGACTCAGCAACTTGATGTAAATCCTAGGTACGCTGCAGTCACAGACAATTTTGTGTTGGCCAGGACTTTCTCCTGAATCTTTATTTTGGAAAACTAAAGGTACAATGTCACTTAAGTGACAATTTTGAGAACTGAAATAAAAAAGAAAAAAAATCTAATGTATTAAAACCTATCAGAGTTTATCGGCCTGATAAACTCTAATTTTGGCTGAAGACATAGCAAATCTATAAATTTAGAAGTCTGTGTTAGGAAGCCCAGCAAGTGAAAAAACAGAAAACACCGTACCATCCTTAAGCATGCTGCAAGCATTTTACCACTTGTTATCTCACCTTGAATTTTTATAAAGAAAAACTGTATTTCTGATGTATAGTGAATGACATTTGCTGTTTATTATTACTAGGTCATATTTACGTGCCCTCCAGACACAGCATTTTTACCTATTTCCTATGTTTGTAAGTCATCACAACTGAAATCAAGAATGAGGCTGCATTTGTACAGTTGCAACATACTCCTCTGGCAAAATGAGGATGTCTTGAGAGACAGTAATCGTTTATGACACTGTTTACATCTTTTATTTCTGGGAGCTATCCAATCATGCCTTCCAAGAAGAGACTCATGAGTGACAGGTTTGAGAACTTCCCCAGGTGAGTAGACAAATAGCCTCAGTAAGATGCTAGCAAACAACCTTAAAAATGCCTCTCCCAGTTAAAGCATGAAATCCAAATGTCTTCTCAGTTCATCTGGAACATTCAGGATAGTGTAAAAGGCCTGACATATATCATGAAAGATATTGTTACTGCTGAGATCCAGGAGACTGCCAAGTCTGTGTATCCGACAGCTCCCTTTTGTCCTTACACTTTCCTTTAGCAACAAAGGATCATTATGACTACATGTGATCTACTCTTCCAGGATGGCTAAATGATGGTTGTTTATAGGCATCCATAGTGTTTTCTGAAGCTTCAAGAAATAAAGTAAACAAATAGCATATGGGGAACCTTTCGGATCTTGTGAGCTACATTTGACAACACTTCAGGCATCTTAGAACCATTCTTCAATGAAAAATATCAGGGGAAAAATAAAAACAAATTTAAGGAAACTCACATTTTTTTATACCACATTACATGCAATTTTTGTATCTTTCAGCCTTGTCCTTTCATTCTGAATATTTTTATTTCACTATTAATATTATACAGAACCATTCTGTGACTTTTTTCCAGACATTGCATTCATCTAATGGTAATATCTTACTGTAAGTGTATTTAGTATAAAAATCAATCTCTATACAATAAAAAAATCTGATACTTCATTGTTATGTAAAGACATGGATGAATAGAATTAAGGTTAGAAGGACTGCTAGAGTTGTTATTTATGTTTTACTAATTGAAGTAAGAAGAAATTAAATCTTTTTTTTAATAGAAACTCTTTTTATCTTTTCTTTAACTGTGTTCATGAATACAACAACATGAACGAATACACCAGTAGGTATAACAATGGGTATTACATTTTGGTGTATATTGTGTATTTTTGGAGTGCTAAAAGAACTGTGCTGCTTAATCTATTTTTCTTGATTGATAGGTTCTCTGTAATTAAGGTGCATTCTAAAATTACCTCAAATGGATCATAAATTCCCGACTTTCTGTATTATCTGTAAACAGTTACATTAATTATTATCCAGTCCTGTGCTTTATACCCTTTGCATTTGCTATGAAGCTTTCTTTATACAGGTTCACAAATGGTTTAAATTTGAAGACCTTGAACATAGACTTTTTCTGATTCTTTTCTCTTTTTTTGTCTGATTCTCTTTCATAAACTGTCATTAAGGGAAAGAGTGGGCAAGGCATTTGGAGAAGATTAAAGATGTGAATATTTTGGTTTGAGAGAGAACTCTAAAGTGTTGATATTTTTATATATAGCTCTTTATATATACATACATACATACATACATATATATATATATATATGCTGTTTCTGGGATATGTTTTCAATTACTGTCATGAAGGCAAACTAACTTCATGGTAAAAAGGGTATGAACAAATATTGGTGTCCATGAAGCACTTGGAGTTTTCAGTTATCCCATATTTGATTGACAAGGAAGACATGCATATCTGGTTGACCTGTTCACAGCATTTTTGCAGAATTTACAGGAGTCTGTCATTTGCATATGCAAAACCCTAATGAATTAGTGGAGGAAACTGGTGTACATAAGGATAACTGAGGAACAGCTCATAGTACACAAAACTTTTCTCATAACAGAGTCAATATTTTTTAAGTCATAATGGGTATGAATTTCAACACAGGTCCAGATGGCTAAAAACAGAAGGGAAAGGAAGAGTAAAAAAAATATAACTGCAGTTCAAGATGTAGTTAACAACTGTATTCATATCAAGCCACGATGACACAAAATTATGCACAGTGCATTATGAAGAGCCTACCTGCTTCTTAGTCAAGTTTTACAACCTGTGCTAAGCTTTTCATTGCTAAGGACAAAACTAAGATGATCCAACAGTTTTACAATAGTTAATGATGTAGTCTTCTGTAATGTTAACCTAAAATCCTACTTCTAACAGAAAATTTAACACTAGAAGCATATAGCAAAAGAAAATGTATTTTTTATCCAAAGAGAAAATAAATTTTTAATTTAAAGATGAGGCACATAGAATTACCATTTAGCAAGTCAGATTTTTTCTGAATAAGCTTTTTTTTTTTAATTACAGTCTAGACTGACACAAAGTAAGCTAAAAAAAAAAAAAAGACAGACCATCTTGGAGATTTGAGACTGAGAATCTCTGCTTATGTAACTTTAAAGGAAATATAATGAAATAAATACCCACTGGCTGATTTGAAAGAGAAAAAACCCCGATATTTCTAATACTATGCAGAGTACACAGCCACTGTTGACCCATATGTTTTATTATACATCTGTAGCAACTCTGACGTGTCACTAGCCTAGAGGAGCTAGGCTACATAAGTGTGTAGTAGACATCTCCTTACACAAATGAGATAAGAAAAAAAATTAAAGCAGCAATAAACATTAGTGCATTTGATTAACGCTTTGTCCTGAAGGCATTAGAGACAAACATGCACACAATAAAGTTCTAAAGTAGCTCTGTACACTTAAGATTCCTTATAATATTTATGGCATTTCTGATAAGGAAGAAAAAATATTCTTAACAAATTTAATAATTTAAATTCATACAATATTTCCCATAATTTAAATATTACTTCTATCTCTCTTCCTTACCAACACATGTTTGAACTTTTTCTGTATGACCTTAGCTGGCCCACTTTTGGGTACTCAGGAGAAATGAATCACTATATAAAGGTGCCTGATTTCCCCGAATAGACAGAAAAAAAGAAGGCAGCAACGGGATATTCTGGATCAGTTTTCAGTGTCATTTGGGGTTCTTTGATATTTTCGTTAATGACTGGAGGAATCCGAGTTCCTCCCAAATCATGATGTCTCTCAGGTGCTGTGGTTAGTAGAAAAATAGAAACAATATTATTGTTCATGTTTAAAACTAAAACTAATCAGGATGAAATAATCTAAAACAGTTACAATCACTACAGGCCTAAAGTGGGCAACCTGAACAAACATCACAGTGTCCAGTACCAAGAAACCCCAGTCTTTTTCAATGCAGTTGTGCCTATTCAGTATTTCTGTAATTTGCCTGCCTTACCATTTTCTTAGTTTTCCTAAGTCTGATGTAACTTTCCTTATCTGCTTAAGTTCTTACACCACGCATACCACTGTGGGAAAAATCATGTTATGTAAAACCAATACCAACAATACAAAAAAACCCCAAAACTAACCAACTGTATATCTCTGACCGAGACAGAAAGCCTGACCACAGATCTGCTCCTGGTAAAGACTAATACAATGTGTGTCAAAATAATGCCATCTCAGGTGCAATTCAGCTTAAAAACCCTAGTGTTGGATTCATCTACCTAAATATACGCGTGTAGTCCCATTTGAGAGACCCTGGAGTACCTGAGCCAGCAACAGATATGACAGAGGTGCAATGTGAGCACTAAGACTTACTGGACTGGCAGCTGGAGGCCAGCTGTGACGACTTGGAAGTCAAAATGGCATTAGACTACTTTTTGCATAGTTGAGTGGCTGACCAACATAGTCACCGGACACTGATGACCTATTTGGCTTACCCCAAAGTAGATAACTCTACACAGGTAGCTACGATCTCTC
>NW_016690268.1:822539-905513 GCF_001604755.1 Lepidothrix coronata | reverse complement strand
AATAAGTAAACAATACTGAGCTTACCGAACAGAAACACTTTTAACTATTATCATTAACACATTTAGCCTTTCTCATTGAAAATCAGTTACTTATAGAGCTACTTTTGTCACTAAGTCACTCCTTCCATTAGCAAAATGTTTGCCCTTCTATTGTACATTTTATGACTGGAAGAAGTTAGAAAATGAAGCTTTGAGACCTTTTTTCAAACATTTTTGTCTTAGAATTACCAAAACTTCTTAAATATAACATACTGTGAACACAACAGAAAATTCTACAATTATTCTGATTTATTGTCTGTCTTTCAGCTTACAAGCATCAGTGGAGACTGTTTGAATAGCTTTTATCATAGCCCCTTTTTCACTCCATTATGTGTGCTAATGTGCTTTTTTTCCAAAAACAAGTACTATTATTCAAGTAGATGACCCCTAATTTCATTATCTTGCAATTTATGTATTAAACAGACTATGTAATTTTCTATAATTATAACAAATTTGGGTTTAGTTGATGAGGTGTGTTCATGTGGTTTTGTTATAATTTCATTTTCAGATTAATGGTTTTGTGTTATACAAACCTCTGATGCTTTCCTAATTAAAACCTTTTCAGGTAAAATACGCTTCATTACACTTACAGCAAACACATTAATCCATCAGGATTACCTGACAGTCCAATGTTCTTGGACAACCAATAATTTGTTTAGAGTATTTTTAAAATACTAATATGGAATATTACAACTAGGGTTAACAAATAATGTTTAAAAGTACAATAAGTTTAAAAGTACAGTAATCTAATAGGCACAATATGAACTAAAACAATTTTTAGGGGTTACTCCTATAGCTATTTGACCAAAACAAAAGATTGTTTGCAGCTGGGCAGTTGATGTACACTGATCACTGATAAAAAGTATGTCGGATGACCTGGCCAAATTAACAACAAGCAGGTTTATTTTAAGCACAGCTACTACTAATTCTCTGAAAAAAAAGAGAAAAGAGTATATACTATTGCTCTGGTAAAACATGGCACTACTTTGCCGTTATTTACGACACTGGTCCGTGTTTCTGTATTTGAGCAGTGTGCAGCCTAGGGAGACAGAAAAGAGTTGGGTGGCTTTGAGCTCAGGGAGCTCAAAGCATTTTTAAACCACATGACTACCATCCTTCCATTTTTACTTTTTTTCTGGAGGATTACTGAAGAACCAAATACACAGTTAATAACAGCAATCAGCAAGCAAAATAAAAGAGATTTGGGGCCTGGTGCCATGTCTTGGAAACTCCTCTGTAACACCCAGCTCCCGCCAAGGTCCCTGCAGGACCAGAAGCCTTGCCAGGGTCCTGGGGGTCCCGCCAGGACAGCAGAGACATCAGCACATGGAGACAGTCTGATGTGCTGTATGATTGCAAACCTCTCAGCAAACATGACTTAAAGATGGAAATAACAGAGAAGCAGTCTGTAACTTTCCCTCTGAAGCAGAGAAAAAGCTGGCAACCAAATGATAACAAGCTCTTCACTGAGTGAAGCTTACAAGCGAAGCAGCACTGAATGCAAGAACGTCATCCAACACACCACAAATTCAGGTATGTAGTTTTTACAGTACCTCTGCCTGTTTTTCTTTTAAAATTTATCTAACATTTACAATCATTTAAGAATTCATAGGTTAATTTAACGCCATTAATAGTTTGAGCTGGTAATCTGCTTTCATTATTACTGACCTCTCCACTGGCATCAACTGGTACTGTCTGCCCATAAAAGCACATTGCAGCATCTAGCAACCGCTTGGAATAAGCAAGGATGTCCACAAAAGAGTTGCAACCTCATTTATTCCAGAAAAAAAGCAGAAAGAAGCAACAATATGCAAACAGCAGGTTGTTTTTTCCTCCCATTAAAATATATATTGCTTTCACAGTCTGAATAATAATTTATCAATTTCTTTGTACTTTTGGATTTGGTAAAAATATGTTTAAAAAAGAATAATGGAGATAAATATCTTTAATTATCTACTTCATTTTGTCTTCAGAATATTCAGGCAACCTGCACTTTCCTTCTTTTTGCTGCTAATTCTTGACACATGATAAACAGAATACAAAACCTAAGCAAGGGAACCATTTAAACAATTAGAAAGACCACAGGAACTTAGAAAGCAGACATATAACAACGGTGCAGATGCAAAGTCTTTGAACAGTGAAACTGCATCCAGATGCACTGGCCTAACCTTCAGATTCACCAATACCCTATCAACTGCACTTCCAGATTAGAAACAAACTTTCATTTGAAATGACTGTCAAATCCAAGACTGCACTGAAACCTCTGCCTGCAATATATACTTCCACTGGCTAGTTCATTTTGTGTATTCCACAGCTAAAATTTATCCATCTGGTAGTTATCTTCTGCATATTTTGAGGACCTTCTTTTTCCATCTGTGTTTTTACAGCACCAATTAAAATTGGATAATGATGCTCAGTTCATGTTATTAAATACTATGCAAATACGGATAAAAATTTACCATATTAGTCTTAGAGAACAAGGTCAAGTTTCCAAATAGGTTTTCAGTAAGGAAAAAAGGTTTCTTGGACTCCTGTTTCCAGAAAACAACAGTTTTGAACAAACATTTGAACAAACACTTACTAACAAGGAAAGAAACCTCATTAACTATGTTAAAACACTAAATGTATTTTCACGTAAAATATTCAAACTGCCAGGATTTAAGAGAGATGACAACTCCAAAGCAAAGGTAGAATGGAAAAGGTGAAGCTTATACTTAAAGGTATTGGTACTCCATCCCAACTGAGACCTTCCTCCTTCGGAGCCTTCATAAAGCACAATTTAAGTGTCATGGTTTGGGGAGACACCAAGAGATATGAGAACAAATGGACATTTCACATACACTAACTTCTATGCATTTTTCAGGAAGGCACTTTCCAAACTCATTGGCATTGCAGTGCTGGAAGGAAGATGCAGAACCAGGGTCTGAATATGAGGGGTTTTATTGTACCTTACTAAAGATGGTAATTTATGATACCAGCCTCTGGGATAAAAAATGTTTGCCTAGCCTCTCCTCCTCTGAGGTCAAGAGAAAAACTGTCTGAGTGGATTTTAAATTGTATTACTCAAAGTAAAATGGAAACATGAAAACAACCTTAGATAAATTGCTTCAATGACCAGTTAAACTTGATAGCATAGCAAATAGTCTACAGTCAGATTTGGTTCTCTGCCCCACTGTCTGACAGCATCTTTCTTGCACACTCTATCTTCCAATTTTCAAACGTACATTTTTTTATATTTACAGGAAAAAATACTAAAAATTTTAAAAATACAGCTTTTCCTACAGTGGCAGAGTTGCTTGCAAAGAGCTCATGTTTTCTTTTTAAATACAGAAATAAACGGCTACTTCAAAAGCACAGTAATTTATTATTTTGTCAAGTCTTCAGTATAATTATGTTATCTGAACATCTATATTAACTAAAGTGAGCTATAGCTACATCCTCTTAATATTAAAAGCAAAGCAGCAGCTCATTTTGTGACGCAGTAAATGAAAGTTAATTCCAGTTCATGTTTTTTAGAGCAGGTACTTTCCTTGACAGCCTACTCTGTGTTTACTGTTGTGTTCCAGAAACTACACAGATACCTTCACCTTACTGTCTCCTAGATCCATGGCTAATTGTATCTATTCATCTTCTTGTCTGTTTCAATCATCTTCTACCTTATGGTTTCTAGTGAAGCAACTTTCTCAGAAATCTTCATTGCATAAAATATGTTTTTAGAATTCTAATCTGAAAGTTTCTTTTTCTCTTTTTCCTCCATTTTTTTTCCCACAGCTCTCTTAACTACCACATTTGACCAGGCTTTCCAAAAGCAAGATCATATACATTCATTGTGAACACACGAAATACCAATTATTACCACAACTTGTTGAAAATGTTTGTACTATGACCATATGGACTACTTTACACTTACGTCATGACTTCTTAAACTCTCAAAAGTGCTCTAGAGTACTTACGTGGGAAGACTATGTTACTAGTGCTGCAGTGGCAACTATAAAAACATATCTAGATGCCTAAATACTAAATAAAATTTTGAACAAAATTATTTCACCAATCTCCCTGAAGTGAGCTGCATGTGTCCTCTACTGAAAAAAATACAAAATAATTATGTCTCAAATAAGACACTTGATTTTCATGTGTGCTGTACACTCATAATATTCCAATAGTGTTATGAAAAATAATAAATATTCAGGCATACAGTGCCTTCAGAAAGCTTCATAAAAGAGTTTGGTGAAATAAACACTTGAAGAAAAGTACAAAGATCAGTGTTTACGGAGCCATAGTGCTGTCTACTCTCTTATATGGTTCCAAATCCTGGGTCATCTACCGCCACCACCTGCGTCTCCTAGAACGCTTCCATCAACGCTGTCTCCGTTCAATCCTGAACATCCACTGGTCAGATTATGTGACCAATACACCTGTTCTAGAACAAGCAGCAGTCACAAGTATAGAGGCCATGTTGCTGAGAACACAGCTGCGTTGGGCAGGGCACGTCTCCAGGATGAAGGACCACTGCCTCCCTAAGATCTTGCTTTATGGTGAACTTGCCACTGGCTGCCACAAGAGAGGAGCCCCGAAGAGAAGATACAAGGACTCCCTAAAACAACATCTCAGCCTTGGCCATATTGATCAACATAACTGGTCTACTCTGGACTCCAATCAGGAGGTCTGGAGACACACCATCTATAACGCTGCTGATGCTTTTGAGAAAGCACACACGATCACTCTTGAGGAGAAAAGACAACACAGAAAGAATCGTGCCTTGCAGAATATGCCACCTAAGGAGTCTTTCTGCTGTGCCTTTTGGAACTGGACGTGCCTGTCTCATACTGGCCTTTTTAGCCACCAACGCGCTTGCAACAAACGTGGGTAGAGTCTTCCCCAAATCTTCGTTCCCAAAGTCTAGCCATTATGATGATTCAGGATATTTGAGAATTCATTAATATAAGGTACTTTGCCTTATTCTTTTTTCATCTTAACTTTCTTTTGCAATGGCTTCAAAAAACCCTTACAAAGGTCTATGATTGCAAGCTGGCCTTTGTTGTAAACTTATTTCACTTTTACATTTTAATCAATACTGATGACTATCAATATCTAAGTCGGCTTGGAGTTCTGTTTTCTGCGGTCTCTTAAGGCAACATTATGTAAAACTACAAGTATTATTTAAATCTACAACTGCTACCACAATGAATGTATATAAAATATAAGTTTGTTAGCAAATATTTTAAGTTAAAAAATGTCCTGTATTTTTCACACTGTGACTAAAATACTTAATTTAAAACAAAAGACATTTAGAGATATCTTTTTTGAAATTCAGTAGCAAGACTAAGAGTGCTAGTTGTTCCATGTTCTGTAAGATTCCTGTCCCTTTAACTCTCCTCTCCTAAAAACCTGTCCCTAAAAACTCTCCTCTCCTCTATCTCCCACAAAATCACATTTTCACTTTTGTTGCCCAAAGGCTTACTAGAGTTGTTACTTAATAGAGCTGTTGCTTTCCCAGCTTCTGCTCCTCATTTAAGTCCCCACAGAGACATCTTTTGACTAATTTAAACACCCTTCTGTTCCCAGTAAAAATTGAGAAATAGAGTTTCAGAATTTTGTAGCCCTTTTAGTGCAGCCCTCAGGTTTGCCCTTGTTCCTAAATAATAGTACTATCCTCCTATTGATGATGTAGATAAGTAGTTCCCTCTTAAAGCCAGCAAAAAACAAACACAGCTAACACAGGACATTTCCATCTGGAGAAGCAAAAGACATAGAAGGAAACCTTGGCTCTGTTGAGCACAGCAACATGAAACACTCTATTTAGCCCTATAAGCTGTTTCCAGTAACGGCCAAAATCAAAGTATATGCCTAAGGTAAGCACATAGGGAGACACTCACTCAGTCCTTGTGTTTCTGCAGCATACAAGTTTCCCAGTTCAGGGATGACAGACACCTCTGCATTTAGGAACTCTTGATGGGATTTGTTTCATTAACTTTTAAGATTGCCCCTTGCACAGCCCTGGTATCCATAAAGACCCATGACCAACAGTTTCACAGTTTACAAAGTAATCCATAAAGAGCAATCTCTTTCTTGGTTTAGCTTGATGTTTTATTTGATTGGGTTTTTTTAATCTTTAACTTTCACTGAGACTCCTTTTGTTAGTGAAGTCAATGGGATCTACCCTTTCCCCAGTCCTGGAGGATGGATGATTGGGATGTAAGTATAGCTCCCTAGCTCTGTACACTGCATTTTGACATTTTATCATCAGACCTTGAGCAACCGCCCTTCTCAGGCCCCATCCCAAAGTAAGGCAACACTGACCATCCTGCTAAGAAAATACCACTTGCTGAGTTGCAATTAGGCCTTCACTTTATTTCAGGCACTTTGAAAAACACCTACATGACAGTCACTGCATCTAAGGACACGGGTCCCAGTGCACAGATCCTACTTCTGCAGCAACAACACAGTACTCCTGGTCACAGTCAGTGGGCACACAAAGGCTCCCTGAATCCCTTGGCTAGAGAACAGAGATCTCTTCCTGATGCAAGCAGCTATAGAAATGGAGAGAGGCTTTAGGGAAAGTCAGAGAAACCAACAGGCTGATAAGGGATTTCCCTTTTACCTATCATGTTGAACTTCTGTGCCCTCTCTCATAATTTTACAGCTATTTTTTGGACAAGGAACCCCATTGATTTTCAGCTTTGACATACAATCACTAAAAAAATGCATTGACTGTCTTGCTTTTGGTATTTTTATTCACATTACACCTTCTGAAATTGCATCATGCAAATGCAATCTTTTACATTAAAAGATTAAATTCCTTTGTCTTAATTATTTTTCAAAATAGTGACCGCCTTGTAATTTTAAGCACCTTGTAAGTTTAAAGGGGCCCCTGGTGGTTTAGTGGTTAGGGTGCTGCACTCTCACTGCTGCGACCCGGGTTTGATTCCCAGCCCCCCGGGCAGATGGAGCTCGTCAGCCCTGTAAGGCAATCCATCTAAGAGAAGGTCACTCTAAACAAACCTACGTCCTGAGACCCTCACTGCCACTGTCCAAGCTTGCTTGGCCCCGGCAGATGAACCTCAGGATTAAAGGGTGGGCTCAGTTCAGCGCACGCTGTGTCTCACCTAAAAAATCCACTGTGCAGGCTCGAAGGGTTAATGACCTTTCCCAAATCTTCGCTCGCGAAGACTGGCCATTATATATAAGTTTAAATACAATCTGTAAATACACACAAAGATGGTCTTGTGAGATTCAATAGCTGGGTAGCAGACCCAAGTACTTTTTGAAAAGGTCATGCTGCTTCCTCTGGCGAATGTACAGCTGGTTATTAGTTTATTGCACCAGGCACTTAACTTACATGATATAAACTATCTTGCAGTGTATTTACATGGCTTCTTCTTAAAATCATACTGAGATCCATTTCTCTCCACCTATCTGAAAAGAAAATAGGACCTATTTCCAGCTCTAGTAAAAGTTATAATGTAAAACATGATCTTTTCACTTTTGTTTTTATCTTCTTATTTGTGCCACGGTCATCAGTGTAAAGCATGAAAGACTTTTGCTTTAGTATATGAAAATCTTTTCTTCAGTAATCATTTGTACTTTGTGGGCAAACCAGTCCTTAATCTGTACTCTGTTTATCTTCAGTGCATATTCACATTCCCCTCTCATTCAGCATTTTCTTGGCTTTCACAGTTTATAAACCACAGAGATCAAGTGACTCCAAAGGAGACACTTTTCTTTCACCATGCAGGGGGTACCAACTACGCTTTGGATTGTGATGACATTGCAGACAGCACCTCTAGATCGGTCTGCTTCATGATGCCTATGTTTTGACCCACACACCTATTTCATTTAGAAGTAATCTTCAAGTAAAAGCAGGAAAAAATACTATTTCAATATTATTTCAGTTTATTAATTACTATGCAACACTTTGAGAACTCTTGCTTTTAATACTTGTCTTAAAGATATCTACACTGACTGAAACTTAAAAAGAATACAAAATATGAAACAGCAATGTAACAACAGAATTTTTCCTGCTACGTTTTCAGTATACAAATATGCAGGTTCTTCCCCAACTGAGATAATACAACCTGATAATGCAACATGATTGACCAGTCAGCTTTGTTGATTTTTCAGAGCCAACAACATCACAATGCACCATTGCTAATTTTTTAATCAGTCTGAAATAATTTATTTTTCTTTAGACTCTTGTATCTTTCTGTTATGGACCATTTTAATCCGTGCTATTTAAAAAAATACTAATTTCAAGAAAACTATAAAAAATACTATTTGTTCAATGTCTGGTGTCCACTTAAATAACATGACTAAATATCTTCTCATTATAAATTATGATATAAACATGCAGACTTCCAAACGCATTTAAAAAGACAGAGAGACATGGTTTTTTAATCTTCATAACGCATATGTAAATTATATGACTGAGTTCAAGCCATCTTCTGGGTTTGAAATATCTGCCACCATGAAAGCATTGATTATCTTTTTGAGGTCAGTCAGCTGAGAGGGTGGAAATACAAAAAAGCAGTTCTACTTCCAAGGAATAAATGGTTGAATTTTCAGTATTGAGATCTCATGATCCAATTAAATCTAAGTTTATGAGCAACAAAAGAGACACAGAAATTCTATTAAAACCATAATACTAGAAGAAAAAAAAAAAATCTAAGAATGCTCTAACAGTAATGGAATAGCAGGACCGATGAAAACTGTTCTATTAGCCTGACTATGAAAATCAGTCATTGGCATCATGTACAAACTAAGCTGAATGAACTTCATTTAGTATTCACTTTAATGACAGTTCTACACCAGGTCTTCAGGCTATGAGCTCCCTAATACATAACTACCTCTTGCACCAATAATGCTTGCTTTATGAATAGCACAATAGGTAGATCTCAACTAATTGACAGAGGCACAGGCACTTTTTCATTGTTTTCTTACTTCTCTGGCACATTAAATAACATGAACTAGCTATCAGATCAATTGTGGATATATTTGTGTATGAAGATTGTTTCATCTACAACCATGCCACAGTTTTTATTGCATATAAACTATCATTGGGGGAAGAAAAAAAAAGACATTTATTTTCTTGCTCATTTCTTCATTTGCCTTTCTTTTTTTTTTACTTGGAGGAAACGTATTTCTGGCCCTACTATTGATTTCAACAGGTGGTCACATGTGGATGACCTACAGACTGTAATCTATGACATTATTTTTGAAGAGGCTTTCAGCTGACTACCCAGAGAAGCTGTTAAAATTGTCAGATGGCAACAAAAATAGTATTTGAGCATAGTGTTTTGGTGCTCCCACAAACAATTACATGGTCAGGAACCTATTGATCTTCCTGAATTGCCAACACCTGAATTAGTAAACCTGACACGTCACTCTTCAATGGGACTGCTCTATGCCCATCATGTAGGTAGCACTCCAATGGATAGACTCCATATAAATACTAGAGCCAGGTGCACCTCTGTGATACACATGGAAAAAGAGCACAGAAGAGTAATACATTGTTTACATGCAGTAGGAACTAAAGAATATTTGTCCTTTCCTCCTTCAGCACAGTAAGCTTTACCTCCTTTTCTGTGTCCACTGGCAAGGAAAACCAGTGTTTTCATGATGGCAAAATTGTACAGCCAGACACTGACAAGCTGAATTCTCTTGAATATTGCATGAAGATAATAAATTTTGGTTTTCCTCTCATTATTTACCACTGTATTTCTGCCCAAGTTTGTGAATTTGTCGTGAGACTTCTACTGCAAAGTAGAAGCCTGAGTGAAAATTAGCAAGTGGGCTTCAAGCAGACACAAGTGGGAAAACTGTGCGACTGCATAAATCTCCTTTCAGAGTTCTCTAAAGTCAGCTTATCTTAAAATCACCATGATTTTACTAAAAAAAAGCAACAAATGCATCAAGTTAGATTTTTTGAAGGTGGTTATCTGAGGCTTCTAACATACACAAAAAAATACTGTTGGTACTAATATCCCAAGAATATTGCGAAAGACACTCTGTTGAGATATTGATTTGCAATTATTGTTATTTGTAGTGAAACAAAGGAGCAAATTAGCTAATTGAGGTGTAATTACATAAAAAATTATCCTGAAGAGGTAAATAGTGCAGCGTGGGTACTACTTAAAGATGTAGTTCAGAAAAAACTTTAAGAATAAATGTAAGTTGACCTTTGAGAGGACTAAAAGAAAAATGAATATTAGCCATAAACTGAATTTTTCCCATTACTTTTATTTGTATTAGTCTTCACACACTACCAAAGTCCAGAATATTACAGCAGAAGACATGATTTAATTGTTTTGTCCCTTACATGACAACTGGATGAAAGATCTCTAGAAATAACATTTACAAGCAGAAATGAGATTTGTTTAACTGAACTATTCTTACAGTAGAACACAATTTACAAGTTTCTTTAGCTCTGCAGCAATATTTTATATGTGTTGTATTCTTGGAATCATTTTGTTCTCCTGCCTTTGACAACACGGTGTGCTGACAGATCCCACAGTCAAACATAATGCCTATGTTACTGGTAAGATAAACAATAGCTTTTATTTGCAAGCATCAAGCCTAACTGGTAAAAAAGATTAATAATAAGTATGGAAAATAAACAGTGCAATATCTCCAGCAGAGAAGAAGAGAGAATGTTGAGCAGTGCAACACGGGCAGTCAGTTACCTTTACATACGTAACTTACAATCAATGCCTTAAAGACTAAATGTCTGGTCATAGATCTTTTGATGTGCACGTCTTTGCCTGAAGACAATTATAAAATAGGTTTTAAAAAGGCAAAACACTTTTTTTTTTTTCTGCTTCTCAGAGTTCTGAGAAAACCTCTGCACAAAACTTGTCCCAGGCAGAAATTTCCCTGAGGAAGTAGACCTCATGTCTCATTAGACATTTCCTTGATTTCTTTTGTGTTTTTAGATTTTTAGTACTTGGTTATTTTAAGAGGTCTTTGGTGAGATTAATATAATTGCAATTAAATCCTCTCTAGATGCCCTGAGATCTGCTAATTGAACATTCTGGGTAAGAGCTCAATGTATTAAGTACTGTGATTCTAAAAGCAGGGAAAAACAAACATTGTCTAATTCCATTGCAGCATGGGGATAGCTTTTTCTTCAGTTTCACAGCTAAAATCCTTTTCCATAAATTTCATTTCCAATCAATATCTGCTGTAATTGATTTCCCTAAAAAGCTTTGAGTAAAGATTTTTTTAATGAAATAAACTAGTTAGTTAGTGGCCCAAGATATTTAAATATGTAACTTAAAGCTGTCTTTTGAAAACTAGACCTTTTTTATTTTATGACTTTATATATGTCTTGGGGAAAACTGCTCACCATTTTTGACCCATATTCATGAATTCTTTCACTGAGCTCAAATTCCATACTTTAAAAAAAATAAATTTAAGCATCTCAAAAAGTTTGCCTTAGTTACAGATATTATTAACTATTTATCTTTTCTAAAAGAGTTTGCTATTTCCATATATTTTTATGGTACAACAAAACCAAGACGCACACCAGAAGAGATTTATACTACCAATTAATTATTTCAAATTAATAAAAGACATATCTTTATCACTAATGTTATGTCTTGTTAGAATAAAACAAAAAATAAGCTCAAAATAAGTGTCTGATAAATAAGGTGTCTATAAGAATTGTCAACATTTGCTAGAATGGGTATTTTACTTTCTGTACTTTTGTAAGAGTTTTCAAACAGGAATGTCTTTCATAAATATATCTGTCGTACACCACTGCAGGAATATGCCTAGAGCAGAAAATAAAATTATACAAGAATCATACTGCGCTCCTGTCTTAAACTTTTACCAAACAGTAGTTAGTAAAGCCACATGATTCTGGACAGGTAGTTCTGGCACCATTAAGAAAATACAAATTCTAATAACATTTCCTTTAAAAATTGTCAATAAAAAGGAATATTCATTTGTACAATATTTTAAAACTGAAACTATTCAAATAAATAACTATTTAAGCTTTTCTCTCGAGTTATGAGAATGTTTTCAGCAAGGACTCTAATCTCAAATATAGCAACTAGTAGTTTAGATCTTATTTTTTTTCTTGACATTCCCCTATATAATTAATCAACATCTAATTACATATTTCCATGACACCATTTTGCAATTTGTTTTTTAATGGTGATGGCAACTATTTATTTTATAACTCATCACGCTCTAGTGATGAAAAGGAATCTCTAAAGACAGTAACCATCGCATTAAAATGACCCCAGCTCATCTTCTCTGCCTCCCAAGATCTTTGCATGGCAATATCTACACAGCCCTTCTGCGCACATCTTGGCAGAATTGCTGACATCAGAAATGACCATGAGGGTGAAATATCTCTACTCCGTAAATACTTAAGTATGCACTATTTGTTTCTGCTGACATTTTACTGCCTTCTTGCACAATGTACTACTCTGTGTTTCAATTTTTTACAGTTACAGCATTCTTGCTGCTTTTATTGGTTCACTTATTTGGAGTGATATGAGGTAAATTTTTTTTTAACAGAAATAAGTTTACACTTTAGCTGCAAGTCAATTTCAGATGTTATAAAACTCAGGTGTGTGTTTCTGAAAATATCAATCCACTCTCGACCAAGTTATTGCTCAGCTAAAAAGAAATAAACAGAAGGATGCCATTCGTCAAGCAGTGATTAATTATCCAAGCATATCTGACTGCTTCTACTGGCTGTTTTTTCACGATAGGAGCACGGTTCAATTCAGTTTATTGTTGTTTTCTTCCAAGAAGTTTTTCAACTGCATGACTGCAATCCTTCTCTAGATACTTAAAAGAAATAGAATTAGCAAGCTGCTTATCTGAGATAACTTTCTGCAGCAGTGAGAGGAAACCATTACAGCTGACCAGCAGCAGATCTTGCTGGTGTTTTCTGTGGTGCCTGGGGGGAATTGCCAACAGAGACAGGAAGGACTGCAATATAAAATTCTGATCTCAGTGGAGAAGCACAAATCCTTCATTTCAGTATCCCAGCAGAAGGGACAAGAGTGATGTAGAACTCGTGCATAATCTCAGAGGTACTAATTTCACTTATGCATAAACATGAGTACTAAAATAAGATGGGCAGGCTGAAGGACAGCCTCCTCTAGGATTCCAGACTCAAGGTGATACCCAAATCTCAGGAACATCTCCACCCTAGATATTCTGTAATCAGGGAGGACTGCTCCCAGCTCAGCCCAGCTGCCCTGCCAGGCCTAATCAGCTGACTAGGGGGTGGAGGTGAGGTTGTTGCTGAGAGATTTAAACTGCTCCAGGGAGCCTGGCAAACAGCTCTCCCTAGTGGGTTGTGAGGTAGGTGTGGGTATATTTTTTTTTTCTCCACCTCTTGCAACTCAACTTGATCCAACAATCGTTTCCAAATGGGCAAAAGCTGCCACTGCTGCTGCTATTGGGGAGGGGAAGTTATATGTTCTCTTGACTCTGTAGAACTTGTAGTCAGTAAAAATAAGATTGAGTGCCTGTGGATCAGAATCAGGCGGAAGGTCAACAAGACTGACATCCTGGTGGGAGTCTGTTATAGATCACCCAATCAGGATGATGAGGGTGATGAATTATTCTACAAGCAGCTGGCAGATGTCTGAAAATCACCAGCCCTTGTTCTTGAGGGTGACTTTAACCTGCCGGATGTCTGCTGGAAACTCAACACAGCAGAGAAGAGGCAGTCTAGGAGATTCCTAGAGTGTATAGAGGATAATTTCCTGCTCCAGCTGGAAGTGAACCTACGAGTGGTGGGGCCCTGCTAGACCTGATGTTCACAAATTATCCACGGTAACTGCAAGATACAAGACTGTTCAAACAACAGACACTTGATGTGAATGTAAAAGCACCAAGTTGAAACAGTCTATAGTGCATGGCTATCAGAGAAAATAAACATTAATTTTAAGAGAAATTGTATTATATAATAAAAAGTTTGAGAAAAATTTAAATTATAAATGGCTAAAACATTTTGTGTGCCTTCTTACAAGCACTATCAAAATGTTAAAAAGACAGATATTTCCCCCTAATAAATCTGCCAGTTTTTGAAGTCTTTAGTCTGTGTATGATCTGCAAGCCTCATTGCTTCATTGCCACTTTGATATAGTCCTACTGAATGGAATGCAAATGGACCTCGGGTGATGAGGGAGCTGGCGGAAGAGCTCACCAAGCTGCTCTCCATCATTTACCAACAGTCCTGGCTCACTGGAGAGGTCCCAGATGATTGGAAGTTGGCTAATGTCATGCCGATCCACAAAAAGGGCTGCAAGAAGGACCTGGAAAAGTACAGGCCTGTCAGCTTGACCTCAGTGCCTGGCAAGGTTATGGAGCCGATCATCCTAAATGCAATCACACAATAGCTACAGGATGGACAAGGGATCAGACCCAGCCAGCAAAGGTTTAGGAAGGGCAGGTCCTCTCTGACCAACCTGATCTCCTTTTATGATCAGGTGACCCACCTGGTGGATGAGGGGAAGGCTGTGGATGTGGTCTACCTGGACTTCAGCAAGGCCTTTGACACCATCTCCCACAGCATACTCCTGAAAAAGCTGGCAGCCCACGGCTTGGACAGGGGCACTCTGTGCTGGGTTAGGAACTGGCTGGAGGGCCGGGCCTAGAGAGTGGTGGTGAACGGTGCTGCATCCAGTTGGCGGCCAGTCACTAGTGGTGTCCCCCAGGGATCAGTGTTGGGCCCAGTCCAGTTTAATATCTTTATTGATGATCTGGATGAGAGGATTGAGTGTACCGTTAACAAATTTGCAGATGACACCAAGTTGGGGGGGAATGTTGATCTGATGGAAGGCAGGAGGGCTCTTCAGAGGGACCTGGACAAGCTGGAGAGATGGAGTCCAATGGGATGAGGTTCAACAAGGTGAAGTGCCAGGTCCTGCACTTTGGTCACAACAACCCCATGCAGCACTACAGGCTGCAGACAGAGTGTCTGGAGAGCAGCCAGGCAGAGAGGGACCTGGGAGTTTGGATTGACAGGAAGCTGAACATGAGCCAGCAGTGTGTCCAGGTGGCCAAGAAGGCCAATGGCATACTGGCCTGTATCAGGAACAATGTGGCCAGCAGGACCAGGGAAGTGATTCTGCTGCTGTACTCAGCACTGGTGAGGTCACACCTTGAGTACTATGCCCAGTTCTGGGCCCCTCAGTTCAGGAAGGATATTGAGGTGCTGGAGCAGGTTCAGAGAAGACCAACAAGGCTGGTGAAGGGACTCAAGCACAAGTCCTGTGAGGAGGGGTTGAGGGAACTGGGGTTGTTCATCCTGGAGAAGAGGAGGCTCAGGGGAGACCTCATCACTCTCTACAACAAACAGAAAGGAGGTTGTAGCCAGATGGGTGTCAGTCTCTTCTCCCAAGCAACCAGCAGTAGGACAAGAAGGTACAATCTTAAACTGTGCCAGAGGAGGTTTAGGCTGGATATTAGGAAGAAATTTTTTTACCGAGAGAGTAAGTAGACATCGGAATCAGCTGCCCAGGGAGGTGGTGGATTCACTGTTCCTGGAGGTTTTTAAGATGAGACTGGATGTGGCACTTAGTGTCATGGTCTAGTAACCATGGCGGTGTTGGATCAAGGATTGGACTTGATGATCTCAGAGGTCTCTTCCAACCCAGTTGATTCTATGATTCTATGAATTAATTTTCATCATTTTTTCACTCTCTTTCTCCTTCTTCCTTCTTTATGTATATAATTTTGGCTATTATATCTATTACTAATTACATACAATGCATGGTAGCTTCAACTCTGCAAAACTGCCTTTATCTGCTTGCAGAATATCACCACCACATTTATTTATAGACTCATAGAATTACAGAATCATTTTAGGTTGGAAAAGACCACGAAGATCATCAAGTCCAATCATTAACTCAGCACTGCCAGGAATATATGTGCAGTCTTTCCAGTTAAGTATTACCTGTGCCTTTTAATATGGTGATGTTAGCATTATGTGACACATTGGAAGCAAATTCACAATGTATACTGCAGTACAGATAGCAACAGAAGAAAAATCTGTACATGTGTTGTCAGTCTAACTTGTCATTCAAGAAAGCCATGTGCAATCCTTCTCTCTATGTGCTATGACAAACACCATGAACAAAGGTGGTTTTTTTTCTGAATATGGATATTTTTGTAATTCTCAGACATCTCTCCAGTGTGTACATGAGTCCGCATGTGTATTTGGAAAGGATTGTGAAGAATCAAGGAGAGACCGGAGGAATTTTATGAAACAGTGGATGCCTCAAACAAATAAATATGCCACCAGGAAAAGCAGAAGGAGACTGTGATAGCAGCTGAATAGTCCCTTTGTGTCAGCATGATCTCCACAGATTTTTGTCCCCAGCTCACAAAAAGAGTTTGTCTGCAGCATGGACAAATTCTGTGGCAGAAAGATCAATCCTCTTGACATGTGTTTTTTCTTAGCACAGAAGTGATGGTGGAAAAGGCTGGCTACACTGGCATTATCCCAAGGGACAACCTGGGAAGAATTAGTAGTAAAACAGCTGTTTCTGAATCTGCATGTAAATAATCTTTTTTTTTAAAATAACCACTCACTGAAATTAAAAGTAGGTGTTTTACACAAAAGTATAAAAAAAACCTAAACAAATCTGTAAGAAATCTTAAAATTTTCAAAAAATTTTCTTAAAAATTCTGAGAAATGTGGTTGAAAAATGTTTGTGATTCTTGGTTAGAAAAATAACTGCTAAAGGAAAGATAAATATGTTCCTATCTTTCATAATTATGTAAAAACTTAATTTCATATTTTGCATTTTAAAAGTGGAAGACAAGATTTTAATTTACCAAAGCACAAAATGATGAACTTATTTTTTAATTCCTCTAAGTTTTCATTCATAAGTAATTTCAGAATTTCCTAATAAACTCAATTTTTAAAAAATAAAAATTTTGGTTTGTCCACAAACACGGGTTAATTTTAGGCCATAATTAGTAGCACTATGTAGAAAAGGAATGCAATCAATTATATTTTTATCAAAGAATATTTGATTTAATAATTCATAATGTTACTATTTCCCATATTTGCATCTTTTTTAACAGTGTTATTCAATTGGCAGAAGTCATTTATACTCTCTTTATAGTCAATGAGTTCAAACAATAATGTGCGTTGTACTGCATTTTTCCTAAACCAATAACAATTAGGAAAATTCATCAGCATTTGTGCACGTCTAGGAGGTAGAAGTATTTAATATCTCACAGTACAATAACGCTAACATTTTCAATTTAATTTAATTTAAAGTAAATTATAGTTCAGCTCTCTAATGTCATTGTTTTACTTAATGGCCTTAATTCAGGCCTGATGTTCAGATTAGTAGCTTTGATTATTCTGTTTATATCAGCAACTGCTTCAGTTTACATACAAAGGACTCTGGAGCTTGGGGAAATAAAATTCATGATTCAGTAGACTTATCACATTAGATTATTATAAATAGGGAAATGATGTCATTAGGCTCAAAGCAAATGAACACATTTAAATAGATAGCAGATGCAAAAGATAAAGACTGCAGTCTCAAAATAATTTTCTTTGGAATAACTTCTTAACGAAGAAATAACCTTAGAAAGTTTCTAGTTTCTTGTTTTGTGTTCCATCAAGCTTCATGAACTTGTGTATTCAGAAATAAAACATATTTTTTAAAAATTCTTCGTTTCACTATACCATCAAAATAAGAAAACTAACCTGAACGTGTTCTGGAAAATGCTTTTCTGTTTCCTTTTTGCCTAGTAGATAACTTTTCTTTGCATCAACATCCACACGCTTCTGTTCATTGCCTTCATTCTTGACAGCTGTTTTACACTAAAACTTCAGGACTGAGCTTGATAAACACAGCTAAAAGGTCACAGAGGTCCCTGATTACTAGTAGAGAACTCCAAACACGTATGCTCTTGGTGGTTCTAAAATGTCACATTAAAACAAGCCTCACCATCCATAGAAGAGCTTTTTCAAAACACTGCTTTATCAAAGAACTACCTACAATTTTCAGAAAATTTTAGCAGACCAACTTGTAGCCCACTGCTGCATGGTAGTTGAAAAATTACTGGTACATCACTAAGAAAATAAAGTGTTTCAAAAAATATTAGCTAAATATTATAATTCATATAATAATTAAAAATATTGATAATCCACAGTGAAAAGCACTGGCAGAAGTCAAGAGTCAGTCATTCTGAAGATCAAGCTTTAACATGCTGGGTACTGCTATTAATTGTCGGATCCTGTTTTAAGAAGCAGTGAAGAGTCAGTGGCTTTTTTCTCCTTGGAGTTGTAACCAAAAGTCAGTCCATTTCTCACAAGTCTTTGGAGGTTATCAAACTACCAAGTTTCTGTAGCAACTTCTAATTCCAGTCCTCTAGATAATATTCCAGCAGCTGCAAATCATATTCAGGAGTATATATACAAATGAACCGGCATCACCAACTTGAAAAGTCAGTTGGGACAAATCATTTAAGGATTAATATGTTCTTTTGAAAACTAAATTTGGTTTTGACAGAATATTGAAAGGTTATGTTAGTGAATTGCAATGGGATTATAAAATCATTTAGCAAATGGTATTATCACAGATTCACAGAATCGATTAGGCTGAAAAATACCTCTGACATCATCGAGTCCAACCTATGACCGAGGACCAGCATGTCAACTACACCATGACACTAAGTGCCATGTCCAGTCTTTCCTTAAACACCTCCAGGGACAGTGACTCCACCACCTCCCTGGGCAGTCCATTCCAATCTCTAATCAACCTTTCTGTGAAGAATTTCTTCCTAATGTCCTACCTAAACCTCCCCTCATGCAGATTAAGACTATGTCCTCTAGGCTAGTTGCCTGGGAGAAGAGACCAACCCCCACCTGGCTACAATCTCCTTTTATGTAGTTGTAGAGAGCAATGAGGTCACCTCTGGGCCTCCTTTTCTTCAGGCTAAACAGCACCAGCTCCTTCAGATGCTCTTCATAGGACATGCATTCAAGACCCTTCACCAGCTTTGTTGCCCTTCTCTGGACCTGTTCCAGCACCTCAATGTCCTTCCTGAACTGAGATTCCCAGAACTGGACACAGTTTTCAACACTTATCTAGACACCTGCAGCAGAATCTATACTGTACAAATCAAGAGATCATTTTATTGACTCTAAGTATAGCCTAGAAAGCCAAGAGTGTACCTGTCTTTTGAAAAGTCCATTCAAAGTGTCTGGATAGTTTATAACAGAATTCAGTTGTGTTTTTGTGGAAATAAGAGGTTAGCATTATACTGGATGTGATACATTAGGAGTTGTCTGAATGGGTAATGCAGTGCCTCTTAGAGGAAACAAAAGCTGAGGCTACAAAGCTGAAATGCATGTAGTTTGAATATAGAGAAACAAACAAAAAAAAAATCCAGAAAGTTATTTATCATTAATATGATTGTCTGTTTTCTTTTGCCTTGTCGGCTTTCAGGAGTTCCTGTATGTAAAAACATGTTCCACAAAACACTTATTTGAGTACAGAGTTCCTTCTAATTGTAAAAAAACCTCTAGATGCAAATGTCTGTAAGGCACATTTAAAGCAGAAAAGCTTTCAAACATCTCCAAAGTACAAAAGAAGATGTAAAGGTACGCTTCTCCTTTGTAAGGTGAGTCAAAAGTGATCAGAGTAGTGGCTTCTCCCAGTGTTTTCTTCCAAGGGCAAAGAAATAGAACATAAATAGGAAAAGATTACCAGCAGAGGTAAAGGGCAACAGGAAAAAAAAAAAAGTGTTAAAAGCAAATGAGATGTTTCTATTCCTAAAATTCGGGTAGAACTCACTAAAGTATCCACAAAACAAGAACAGGTTTAATACGTCTGCTACTCATTAGACCAATAAAGCTGAATTTGAAAAAATTGTGTACGCATATATTTTGCAAAAGATATTGCACTATTGATGTAGTAGGAGCAGAAGGACAGCAACCTTCATTAAAACTAGGTTATGTGGTCATCTTGCACAGCTCTTGGCTGCAATGCAATGTGTATTTTCTGCAAAAAAGATTTCTGAGAGAGCACGACCTTTCTGAAGAATAGACTGGTATCCTGCAGAGACAGGATCTGTGGTCAAGAATCAATACAGCCTTCTGGAGGTGTCTTGTTTGGTTTAATGGAGAGTGAGCAAAACAGCACGATGTGCGGTATAAATCCATAACACTATTCAAATGTCATTTAAGGCGCCTTCAAGGTTAACAATCATTGCTATCAAATAAGCTGTCAGAATGGCAGGAAGCTTTCATTTGCTGAGAGGTCTAAGGTCTAATGCGGTAATTAAACCCAGAATACAAAATAAAGTGTTCTCATGCAGTGTACCAGTGTGCTGGAGAATTCTAATGAATAGTCAGCATTGCTGCTGCTCATGGCAATGAAACCTTCACTTGTGCTCCGGCAGCATTGTCTTCTTGTGCATGCAGTGCATTAAGTGCTTTCCCCTGTTTCTATGACCATTCAGTTGCAGTTTTCAAAGAAAAATTCACTAAAAGCAAAATAAAATATAATCTTTTTTGCTTGTCACAACCTGTATCTGGATGAAGCACATTCATTTTTCAGCCAGCTCAGAGTGCTTGAGAGGTTGAAACATAGATGTGAAGAGAAACAGATGTTACAGAACAGATCCCCTCAAATTTGTTATAGTATCTCACGGGTCTGAGTTTGGAAGTTTTGTGACTCTAAGGCCTATACAACCCTGAAAACACATTAAATGCCTTCTCTTCCCTGGAAATCAGGGTTGCTTATGGAAAGGCTATGGAATAGCCTAAAAGCTACTACTGCTCTTTCACTACTTCCATTTTCTTGCAAAAAAAGAAAAAAGAAAGAAAAAAAACCCAGAAACAAAAAGTATCTGCTATATCAATGGCTGTATAGGGGAATATTATGAGTAGGACTGCTTGGAGCATTCTCAAATTTAAAGCTGCTGGTAATAAACAAAGATATCTTCTGTAAAGGCAAGTCCAAACTGCTGGCTGCCCAAGAGGTGTCAATGAAAGCAAGGACTGGTAGAGGTCTCCTCTGCCCAAACTCCAATCATCACATTCACTGAAGGTCCAGCAACAGAAGGATATGGGATATTATGAAATGCTTAATATTTTAAGGCAAAGTACCAGTGAGTACCACTGAGCCTTTGCTGAGTCTTGTTTCACTGCCTATCATCTTTAAATGAATAAATCGGGCTCAATTTCCAGAGCGTCAAAAGCCTGGCTGCAACCTCCAGGAGAACCACGAAGTATTAGAAATTATTTTTCAGAGCTAGGCAGTGTTATTCAACAATAGAAGGAGATTCTAAAAGGATTTCTGAACCTGAGATTTGGCCTCGTAGACCTAAAAATGCAGATCGTATCCAGACACAATTAACATAAAAGCTTCTGTGACTGAATAATTGAGTACATCCCTATTGCAAACTAGAAGAGGGCAAGGAGAAAGCTCAATCATGGGATCTCTCATCACCCATTTAATTGCTTAATTGTTAGTTCATTCCTGGCTCTGGTAACATACAGAGGACTTGATGCAGCAGTTGGTTTTACTCACAAGACTGGTGAATATCAGACCACAGTCTAACATATACCCTGAAATACAGCACATCAAGAAAAAAAGAACTTTCACATTTCTGATCTTTGGCTTAATAAACTGTATTTGCCTTAGGTTCTAAATCACAGCATTATTAATTATTTAGTTCCTCAAGAATTTATTAAAAAACAAGAGGGAAAAAATTACATTATGCTGGACCAGATGTATTTCCTTGAAGGAAGCAAAGTCTCAAAGTTGGAGAATGTTAAGCTTTTAGAGTAAATGATTTAATAGTCTCTTAACTGTGGAATACACAGAGCAATAATTCTGAGAAAAGGTGACATCTTTCTGGGGCAGCTATCAAATTGATTGTGCAGATTAAATACGTGCTTCAAACTGTATGCATACAGGTACTAAAAATCACAAAGTACTGCTGAAAATGTCCAAAATTATCCCTTGTGTAACTCTGTTGAAGGCAGGGGAATGACGCCTGAGAGACATTTCTCACATTTATAGGCAGGTTTCCATCTCAGTGACAGCAGAACAAAGGCCCCTGTCAGCAGGAGCTCTGCCAAAAGTTTTCATAGAGAGTGAGCAAGTGGAAGGCATACGCACAGGAGCTCCACTACTGACTAATTCAAGCCCAAAAAGACTCTGAAACAGAGTTGGTAGAAAAGGTTCAACCTAGTGCCTCTTCCCTACATGTGAGAGATCCCTGTGGGGTCTCAGGTGGGTTTTAAGGCTCCTCTCCTGGTGGGCTTTAGAACCATTAGTGCAACCTACAGTATTTCCATCAATTCAATACACGCAAATGCCATGAGTCAGATCAGCTATGTGCTGGCATGAGAGAAAGAAAGAAATAACTGATCAAGACATTAAACTATCCAATATTTTTTATACAGTTCCCCTCCTTCATCCATCTCAGCTAAGACACATTAAAAAGAAAATGTAAACTAAAAAATGGAACTGTGAGTAAAATAAAGCACACATTAACTTGTTTCATAATATTTGAGCAACTGACTTGCAATTTCCATCTAAAGATTTCTGATGATACCTGATTTTAAGTAATCATTAGGAAGTTAAGAATAAGAAAATGCATACACATCCAGCATTGCTTCCATTGTATGAGAAGGTATTGTTCCAATGAGAGGAAATTATTTCTGGAATGAACTGGTAACTTAAAAAAACAGATGGAAGTATGATGACAGCAACTACTAAACTTGCTTTTGCCTTACTCTGTTCTTGCCTTAATAAGGAAATTGCTGCTGAGCACTGAGACAACTGGCCTCTCTTCCTGTCTCCTTCACCTGAAGATTACAGCACAGATTGAAATTCTTAATGAGTCCTAGAGTGGAAAGGAGAAAGTAGAAGTGTACAGACATATGGATTCCTCACGAGCAATGGAGATACTAGAAAATGGACATTACACATTACTGTATTTAGTAAGACAACCAATAAGAGGAAACGAATGGCAAAAAAAGTTTGGTTGTTTTTTTATGTTTTTTTTTTTTTTTAAATACACCTGGGAAAACACAGTATTTCAATGGATAAATAAAGAGCTGGTTAACCATCACAGTGGCTAATTTTCTTTTTCTCTTGTCAGTCTTCAACAGGGAGAGAGGAGTTGCATGCTCTCCTAAAGACATTTTTCAGGAACTGATCCTTGGAAACTGAAATCTCTAGGGAGAATCCTAAGTGCAGCAAATCACTAGGTGCAGATCAGATATTTGGATAGGTCTGTAAAAAGGTTATGCACTATAGATTTGATTATGCCATGAAGCCACAAATATTCAGAACCTGGGAAAAAACCTTTTTTCCACTGCAGTGAGTATATAGAGTACCACAGACTACAGAGTCAATAGTAGAGCACCTGCTTCTTTTTAGAAAAGTATGCAAACAAAACATGGCCTACCATGCAAAAGAATATTAAAAATCACAGTCTTGTGAGAGAGTCACTAATCAAATAAATAAATAAATAAATAAATTCCTGTGCTATATTAATTCAAGACATTCTATAAAAAGGACTGTTCTTCTGAAAGAGACAGTTGATGTCAATATGCTAAGTAGATCTATTCATTAGTGTACTACAAGAGAAAGCTGACTAAATAGTTGAAGCCTGCAGGTGATCATTTCAGTTAATGAAGTATGGAAGATTGTAAACATCACATAGATCTGCAATAGTTAGGAGACTGAATGAGAAACACTAATTTCGGGTAAAGTAAATGATCATTTGTATCAGGAACAAAATGCCTAATACTTCCAGTTTGAAACAGGACATTTATCTAGAAAGTACATTAACCTTATCAGTAAACAACATATGTAAGCTTAAAATAGAAGTATATTTTGTGGAATTAAGAAGTAGTGTTTGTTTTACAAAACTTCAGTGGAATTTCCAATTTCAGCAATTTTTAAAAAATGCAATAGAGAAGAGTCTGAAAGATTCAAATTTCATACTGGTTTTTGTTCCAATTTTTAACCTGTTAACAAATCTTTCACTGACATTGTTTGCAATAGAATTTTTTTTGCAATGAAATTTGCATGCTCACCAAGGCCCTTTTTCCTGTAGCTTGCTTTGGTTCTTATACATACAAAGATGTAAGTGTAAGATATGACAAATGGGCTTGAAATCAAACCCCTTATATCTTCTGCATTTTATTAGGAAAGTGACTAGGAGAAAAATTTACATAAAGGAAAACTACTCATTAAGAAGTGAGAGCTGGAAATAAACACCAATATTGCAAATGTAAGTTCCAAACATCCAATGTATGCAATGCTACTGAAGCCCCTACTGTTCCCATCCCTTTAAAAAAAACAGATGAGAACATCACATATAGTTTTATGAGAGTTTAAGTATTTCATTAGAACGTTCATGTTTTATTATCTCAGTGAATGTAAAAACCCCACACTGTTGAAGCAGCTATTCATATACCGTGAGTTATTTTAGTAATATTCGGAGGGATCTAGCCAGGTCAGGGGACTCATATTTCTGTATCTTCGAGAATTCAAACACACAGATGATCCACCAGAGCAAGTCTTAGCATTAGACTCTCTGGGGCACATGTTTTAATAGATTCCCATTCTGAAAACACTTTTATTCTTTCTCTGCAGTGATAAAGAAAATATAAAAATTTAATGTTTAGCATGAAAATCTGTTTGTTAAAAGTGCCTGTCTCTGTCAGCTATTACTAGGGAAGCCTAGGGCAGATATCCTCCTCATTAAGAATATCAAGAATATTCCTAAAGCTAGGTGTGATGAAAACTGCTATTAAGACAACAAATAGAGGAGAAAGGTAAGTAAACCAAGTCATATATTTTCAAGGCTTATCTCCAGGTACTCTGAACTCCAATATCACTGATGATCTAGGCAGTCCTCCACATCATGTTATCTTGGTGGGTGATCATGCATTTATGACAGGTGATCCAAGGACGTAAAACCTGTTGCCTAGAAGTCCCAACATGGCTTGTTTTACAACCACACAGCAGCATATGTAAGTGTAAACTGTATGAGAAAGTAGGGTCTAGAAATTAGCAGAAACAATTGAATATTCAACAACAGGGGAAAGAAATTTGGGACGTAAAGTATTCTTCCCCCAAAACCATATTTAGACAAAATTATTCTAAGACTGAACTCTTACATTGACTTCTACATCAAACAGTACTTCAGATTGAACAGGCTCTCTTCCAGTTTTTAGTGTCAAGTAAGCAAATCTCTGTTCTATCTAAATGGGTGCATATAGGTTGCATGCCAGGACAGATCAAATTGTGCAGAACAATCCCAAACAGATTGCTCATATTGTGCATTGCTATCAATATCACCTGCCCTTCTATCTATAACTTCACAGAGCCTGCTAGTCCCACTCAAGGCATGACTAAAACCTGTTGTTCTCATGTCCATCCATCGAATGTAGTGACAGCATGATCATAACCTTCCAGTGGGCTTTTACAGGAACTGCAGAAAGTAATCCCTTATGGGAAAAGGTTACACATGGATGGGTGGTGATAAGTAGAAGCACGCTTACTGCATAAGGCTCTCTTATGCCAGAGAGCACTCAACTGGGACTCTAAAGCTGAGGCAAGGTCAATAGGGATAGCAGGTCTAGAAGAGCAACATTTCTTCACTCTCCAGCTAAGCAACTTTTATCTGAAAAAAAATATGAAAAACTATGGAGATCTACAATGCCAGTCTTGCATAGTCACTGCCAAGGTCAAAATCATAATTGAAATAATCTTGACTGTTCTCTGTCCTTTATGTTACTATTATGTAGGTTCTTTTTACCCTGGTAAATTACCACACTTTCTCTATAATCTGGGATGCTTCAAGGAGAGCTGTAACCTCGCTATCTCCCTAATGTATCACTGTATGGATAAAACATTAAGAAAGAAAACAGTGGGATTCAGGGGCAAAGGAGGCTATCCCACTGGTTTGATAGACTCTAAAGGTTAATCTTCAGATACATCTTGTTCATTAGTCTAAATATAAATTTAAAACATCAATGTGCTTAAAAGTACCTTGTCAGTACCCATTAAGAATGTGCATTGCATATTTCAGACATCTTGATAGTAATAGGTGCTGAAAAGCAGGCACTGTTCATCTTTTTAATGAGTGGTTTTCCCTCTGAGTGCACTATGAAGCTATGATGCACCATAAAGTGACACTGGTATGCCCTGTGGACACGCAAGAGCAACCCATTCCATGAAAATCAGGCAATTAAAAGGCGTAATGTGTGAGCATGACTTAAAAGTAGCTATTCTTTCAGGTCTTGATTGCAAGCCCTACTTCTTCACACTGATATACAGGAGATGAGAAGGTCTAAGAAGACCTTTCTAATACTGTCCACCTAATGTGGTCAGCTGAAAAAAAAAAGAGCTACTGTAAGGCTATTATTCCACCTCTGATACATAATACACTTTTTCACATGATTCTGCTAACATAGCTACACTGTGAAAGTAAATATCTTTCAGCAGAGAGATTAATTGCATCTGTCTGTTAAGGACAAAACTACAACTATTCTGCTAAACAGCCCTGGGCCCCAGGCCATGCAGTGAATAAACTGCTTGGTCAGGCTGGAAGTACAGTGGCCTGCAGTCCAGTACCACTCGCTCAAGCCATGTCTTTTTGCCTGTTAGAAATAATTGTCTGAGCTTTAAGTTGTTTCAGTTTGAATACCTGAAATAACAAGAAGGCTGTCGTGCAATCTGTCAGCACAGAGTGGTGTACACAGCATGCTGCTACGGGAATGAGAGATATGGCATCAGAACATACGGTGTGTTTCAAAGTACATGGCCCACTGGGATAGTGTAGAGGACTGTGTAGGGCAGAAGAAACCAAGCCTGACATGGTCCTGTCTGATGAATGATTTGTCCTAAGAGCAAAGCACCTCCTGATCTGCACTTGGGTTCACGTTGGAAGGAGGGAACACTGGTTTGCTTCACTAGAGTACCTAAGAATTAAGTAACATAACTAACTCTTCACAAAGAAGTATCTGATTTATTTGACATTGCCAACACACCCCAGGTGTCCTTTTCCTGAAGCTGCAGGAACCGGTTATGTACATAATGCATCTGGTGTGCCAGCAGTTCTGTAAAACGTGAAGGTAGAAGCAGAGGGTTGCACAACTAAGGTCAGACACAGCAGCAGGGGAATGGTGCCGTGGCAGTGAAGATTGCGGTTGCTGGTAATGATGGAAATGAGCTTCACCCGACAGTTCTAACACTGCTCACACTGTTATTGCGGAAGTGCCATCTCCTGTTGTTCTTAATCACATCATATGGGAGTGAGCAGTTCTGCTCCCCTTCAGGTAGCAGCCTAACTGGGAAATATGAACATGAATACCAGTAGTGATCATCCACTGCTGTTTATTTTAAAACATAACTACCATGAAAACAACTCAGTGTCTCTAACAGAGATATTCACAGTGTGCAATAACACGAGCAACTGCATTCTACTTTCAACATGGGGAACAAGATTGCCAAGCCTTGAGCAGGATGTACTTTCTATATGACGTTATAAAAATACTGTGATGCAAAATAATACTTTAAACTGAAAAGAGCTTTTGCCTCCAATGTGCATGTGTGCTTGTACACACCTGAGTAAGGGTAATATCAGCAGGACCACAAAAGCACTATGTGGGGCTCTGGCAGTCCCCCTCACGGCCAAGAGCTGTCTCACTTGACTCTATTGCTCCTCTTCAGTGGATGCTAACCGTGACTGGCATGGGCCAGACCACTCTGCATTCTTCCACTAAGGAGCTGGGAATGCTTTGGGAACATATACATTTAGCCTTGTAGATGTAGCCTACAAATGACAACAGCTGAATGAATGAACACACAAAAGGTAAGCCCAGACTCATGATGACTTGGGAATGTCAGATAATGCTTGTCATATGTTTAGAGGTTTCTCTTTTCTTCTCCCATTACTCATTTGACCAATTAACACTAGGTGAGCTCATTGCTCACTGAGGAATTGCTGTTCACCAAAACCAAACACAGTGGATAACAGCAACATAGCTACATTTTTGCAGCTGTTTGCCACAGAGTATTTGGAATAGAACTAAAAAAACCCCACAATACCCATTCCTACAATAACTGATGGCTAGCAAATGAACGTTGCTTGTCCTTTGGAAGATCATGTAATTTAAATTTTAAAATAGTTATCATCTTCAACTTTGTTCCAAGCTTTTTTCTGCCTTTGACTGCACCTCCTATTGCTGTTCCATAAACTGCCCTCTAGGCTATCAATAACATCACAAGAAACCTCTGCTACTGCCTCTAGAAATTGCTTAAAACCCTGCAGATGAAAGAAGGAAGGAAAATCAGAAGAAAAGCAGAATGGAAATGCATGCCTTAAAAGCCAGTGGTTGAAAGAAATGTTTTAAATAATGCCTAGGTATAAAAGGAATCAGTCCATGCCTTGTGGAAATATCCAATTGAAAAGTGCATATTAATTCTTTTTTATTAATAAAGTAACTAAGAGGAAAAAAAACTAGTGCCTGAATCTTTGTAATTGATCAGATGCAGCTGATAATTTAATAAAATACTTGGGACTGTGTACTTCTGTCTGGACTAGAAGATTTGGCATATCAACATTATTAAGTTTATGCTATAAGAGATCATTGCTGGGCAGGAAATACATCCTATGAACAATAATTATTTTGTGTATCTGGAAACTTTTTTCTTTTCTTTTTCTTTTTTTTCAGATGAATGACAGTAGAAACTTAGTTTAGCTACAGTTTTTAGATAATTTATATTCATTCAGCAGTATTTCTATAACACTGCACTTTTCAGGTGTCCTGGTTTCAGCTAAAGTTACTTTCTCAGTAGCTGTTACAGTGCTGCGTTTTGAATTTGGAATGAAAATTGTGTTCATAACACACTGATGTTTTGGGTTTTTGCTGCCATATTTATCCTAAATCAAGGTCTTTTTTTTTTTTTCCTTCTCTCATGCTCTGCTAGTGAGGAGGTATACTAAAGAAACCAGGAGGGAGCATAGCCCATAGCTGACACAGATGACCTAAACTGACCAAAGGGATGTTCCATAGCATAGAACATCATGCCCAGTGTATAAACTGGGGGGAGCTACCCAGAAGGAGGGCCGATCTGGGTTCAGGAAGGGAGGTCTGGCATCAATCAGCAGGTGGTGAGCAATTGCATTGTGCGTCACTTGTTTTTCCTTTTTTATTATCATTATTATTATCATCATTTCCCATTATTTACTGTATTTTACTTTGCTTTCAATAATTAAACTGTTCTTATCTGAACATAAAAATTTTACTTTGACCCTCTTCCCCATTCCACTGGGCTGGGGAGGAGGAGAGAGGAGGGGTTGAACCAGTGGCTGCATGGTGCTTAATTTCATCTGGGCTTAAAACACAACATCAGGAAACAAAGCAGTGTTTAAATTCTGAGACAAAGCCTTATAGTGAATCTATTTAAAATCCCCATTTTGACAAAGTATTAAGAAGAATGGGTAAGTTAGTTGGTATAAATGCACATAAATGCACTGCAACTGTCAATTTATGTTGACTCAAATAAATGGTATTAATGCAACAATAAGATCCCATAAATTTAGCATACTGAGTGGTTACCAAAGCAACATTAACTGGTAAAGAGAAACACAAAGGTCTCAAAACTAATCCTAGATGACCATGAATTTAAGGCCTTTGAATCCACTGTCTGACTTTGTATCTGAAAGACCTTTTTTTCAGATACTTTCACACTCATTTATGGTTTTTAATTTTCTTTCTCTGAGACATTTGCAAGAGAAATCCTGGTAAGAAACTGCATACCTATAAAGTGGATCAAAATTCAAGGATTGATTTCACTTAGAATAAATAAAATACATTTCTCAAACACTTCCATAACACAAAACATTAACTCGATGTGAATTACATAGAGTACTGGTGACATGAGCTTTAGAAATTGTATCTTTCCTTACAGATATCTTTCACATCCAATATACAGCGTCTGGTAAAAAAGGATTTCCCTTGCTCCCACTCTTACCTTCAAAACACAGAGCAAAACTGTTGTTTCCACTTTTTGAGCAGCACCAGTTCTTTCAGGATAAATGTCCTCTGCATTTGCAACTGGATGAATTTATCACTGTCAGTCTCTTCTCAAAATTAACATATCTTCTTATGTCTTTTAAGTTCATATAATGCATTATTCAAAGCAAGGACCAGATTTTTCTCTTGTATTCAAGATGTCTATTACACTTCAGGAAACACAGGAGCAACAACTGCTTTCATACCAAATCAGATGCTTACACTGTCAAACTAGGATGTAACAACTTAGCTGACAAATTTGCTTTAACGAAGTTTGATGAGATTTGCTCTGGAGTTAAACACTGTAAGAAAAAGTCGATTTACCAAAACAACCTGTATTTTACAGCAGTGAAGAAAAATTTGTCACCAGACCTTTAGCTTCTGAAGAGCTGTAGATTTTACTGTTTTCTGCAAGTTTTCAGTAAGACACTGTGGGCTGCTAGCATAGTCGCTACACAAAACAAGATTGGTTCTCCTGGGCCACACTTCCATAAATTTTATTCATGACAAGAGCAGAAAACGCAACAAAGAACAGTCTAGGGAGACATATTAGGACACAATAAACATAGTATTAAAAAGCTTGCAAAAGGAGAATTACCCACTTTGAAGACCACAGCTTCTGCCATTCTGCATCCACCTTCTATTCGAAGCCAAATAAATTCTCCACAACAGCTCCTAATGGCCTTCACAGTTGTTCATTGAACTTGCCCTCAAATTACAGGGTAATAAAGGCATAACAACCCTTGACTGACTAAATGAGGAGGTGGGTCCTCTCAGTAAAAGCCCATCTTTCATTATTTGCCCTTTTCTTTTGTTCATCCAGTGAAGTAATATTTCACAACTACAACTTACAACTAAATCACTAACAATTAATGGACTAATATATCCGTATTCTGTTTAAATCATTCTGTGAAGCATCACTGTGGTAATGCTCCAGAACTTGGTTATAATACATCTAAAAGTTAGTAATAACAACAACCCATACTTCAATTAAGCATACTGAGGTACTTGGTATTACTATCCCTATAACATCAGGCTGTGAGACTTCTTTTTCCAGATCATTAAAATTTCTGCACAACATATAATTGCATTTCTGTCGAATGCCACTTTTCCTATTCATTTGTTATTAGTTTGTTAAATTTTGGTCTCCCTCACAGGAGACCACATACATATATCCTGAAAATTTGAGAATTACATCTGTTCCAACCTGCTTTCAGCTTGACATCCTTGCACAGAGGAATATAATATATAGTTCATACAGACAAGAATTTGCCTGGATAACCACATTGCTACATGTGAATTTCTGCCAAAAATAACTATTAAATTCAGAACAAAGCCTATCTTAATCTGTTCTATTTTCACATATGCAAGCTTTTTTAAAGGACTTTGAGTGTAATGAAGCTGGGGACCTGATCCTCCTAAACTCTGAAGTCAAAATGATGCAACCAGTTTTTAAAGGACTGATGTCCACTGCACTTCAACATCACTTCTAAAAGGCTGTCACTGCACTGAGCACCAGGAAAAACTCAAGAGATGTTCAAGGCAACCACATAGCCTCTAATCTCACTGGACACAACAATATTCTTGCCTCAGCTGTAGTAAACCAGTTTTCCAAAAGTGGTGAAACTCTTTTAAAATTGTTTAAATTTGTATTACACAAGTTTATGTTTTTATTGCCTTACAGTATACAGGAGCTGAGTTATTGTAAACCAAAGACAATCCAAACATAAGCTAAAATCAGTAGTCAGGGAAGTTGAATAGACAGAGGGTTAAAATCATCACCAATTCTTCATATGAAGAAAGGAATCTCCTTATGCACACTCCATGACACAGAAAATTAATGGAGATGCCCATCTCCTTCCCTCCAGGCATCTACTAGATGTGATCTTTCTATTTTTTACTATCAACAACTTGACAGGAAATTTAGAAAAGGAAAGCCTAACTTGCATGATTCCTAAAATGGAAAACAACCTGAGAAATCATCTATTTCACTAAGCCGTGCTGATGTTGATTCTGTTTTCATGTTGATGAAGTCAACACGTTGATGTTGATTTCATTTACCCATGCAGATCATTGATTTTATCACATCCTATGCATATAAACAGGAATGAGAGAAATTAAAAAAGTAAGTACACGTTCTATCTAATAACTTTTGTGTTTTCCTCCAATTAGTATGTGAATAAAGATATTTTCTAGGCTTTCTACAGTTAATATTCTATTACCAGTTCTCCCTTTTAAGGGTGAAAACTAGAGCTGTTGATAGTTTGAGATGGGCAGATTTTCACACATATATGCTCCCTTCCACCTAGACACCTCAACTCAAGTAATTTACAAAGTTATTTCATTCTGTCTTTGCAAACAACTTGACGTACAGTATAAAAATAATTCTATGAGAGCAAGTCCATTCAATTTCCTTTTTCACTTCCTTTGGTTTTGTTCTGTTTTTTCTTTTATTTTATTGTTTTCTTACACAAGAGTAACAGGGCTTGTTATATCAACTTTGTGAGGAAATTCAAATTTCA
This sequence comes from Lepidothrix coronata, assembly GCF_001604755.1. Classification (NCBI taxonomy): domain Eukaryota; kingdom Metazoa; phylum Chordata; class Aves; order Passeriformes; family Pipridae; genus Lepidothrix; species Lepidothrix coronata. Next base: position 872,903 of record NW_016690268.1, on the reverse strand, counting down.
CAGAAGCAGTTTCTTTCATTGGTAGATGCTGATCAGCTTTGTCATTGGAATATGGATATAGCTTTTCTCATTGCCTTGTAAAATAGAGTCTGACACAGTTTACAGCCAGCATAGTATGGTGGGACATTGCTTTGTAATTTACAGTTCTTTCCTGCTGACTTTGTAACTGGTTATCATATATTAATGTTTTTAAAACTCCTTGCAATTAAAATACCACTTCCATCCTACTTTCTATCACATGAAATTGCATGAACAAAGAAGATAAAATTGCCCCAAATTTTCCACACACTTCTCTTGTAAGTAAGTGTTAATGGTGTTAAGGAGTATAGATTGGATTATATGTACTGGCTGATCTTGTTATACTGACTGTAAGACAGTGTGTTGTAAAATGTACATATGTTGGTTATTAAGATATTTTGACAAGTTCTACGTACATCACAAAATTTATAAAAAACCCCCAAGCCAACAAAACCAACAGAAAATATGAGTCATTAGAGGGCATTTTTGAGTCAGTACTGAGCAAATGCCCAGACTGATGCTCTCTGTTGCTGGAGGCAGAGTCTTTCATGTCGAATATGGAATTGTGGTCTTCATTGCTTATAACTCGAGAGTCCTATGATATTTTTTAAGGAATTCAGGGAAACAAAGGTCCAGCATCCTGGCAATACTCCAGTGCTAGTAATTACATTATATCCTATTTTTTTCTCTTTATCTCATTTTTAAGACTTACAAGAAGAAAAATCCAAACCCCACTGTTCTCATGCTGCTCATATGAAAGGATGTAGTGCTTCTATTTCAAAAATAGACTGTGAGAAGGACCTTCAATAGCGCTTTGGGGTAGTACAGGAAAATGTGAGGTGTTTTTTTTTTTAATCAAGAAAAGAAAACCTGTTTGTTGGTTTTTATTCCTATAACATAGAGACACTACTCATTTTCTTTAAAAAATAGTGTGTATTTATCATAGCAATCCAAAGCAGCAGAAGTAAATAAGATTTTGCAGATGCTTCATAAAAATAATGTACCCATGCTAGGTCTGGTGATTCCCAGAAAAGATTCTATTTTACTGTATTGGTTAAAGTATTTGCCAGTTCTTAGAAAAAGTATATTCCTGAGGTTCAGGTCTTTATTGATGTTAATGTAATGAAAATGCTGTGGATAGTAACCTTAAGAGAGCTGGCAAAACTAAATTTGAGTAGAAGATGGAAATCTTCCTTTGTTCAGCTCCTTTTAGGGCTACTGTTTCTAGTGGATATTTTTCTTTACTGCTTGTGTGGTTTCAACACTTCTGCTGAAGCATTTTGTGCTTTCCACCAACCTGGATTTCTGCTACAATTCTCTAGAAACTAGTGAGAGCAAAGAATTGTGCGACATTAAAACATACCACTTCAAGCAGCTGACACATTTCTCAGTAAAAATTTGGGCATTTTTCCTTGAGGAATATAAAACAAAAGAAGAAAGGAATTGGAAGGCAGAACTATACTACAGCTTTGGGTTCAGAGTCAAAGGACATGCCCTGGCCTGAAAGATACCTTAATGCTGCTGATGAAATGATCCACACTGTCCACATGAATGAAGGATCCTGGTCAGTTTTCACCCTGAATAAAATCTGACACCTTTCAGCATTCCAGATGGTATTACCCCAAATGCTAGAATTACAGAGAGATGATGTGTCCCTCCTTTACACGTATGTCAGCAATGAAACACCTCTAAGTCTCTTTGCATCCTGCACAGGTGGAAGTGTTGGGGTAGCAGGGAGAGCCCTACCTTGCTACAAGAGATACTGCTACTAGAATCAGCAGAAAATCACTGAAAAGTACAAAAGGCTACAGAAAGATAGTCCTACTTTGTCACTTCTAGTTAGCTGTTTCTGTCCTGAATTATTTTTAATGGCTTCAACTCCCACCCTTTTGCTTCTTGTGTGTGTGTCTGTATTACTTGAGAGCCATAAGGACATAAAAGTCATCTGGGTAGCTTCTAGCACTTGAGAAGATAAAAAATGCATTTTTAAAGCAGAACAATCTGAAGCTTGTTATTCTAGAGGTAAATTGTTAACCTTTTCACTATGTAATGGTTCACGGACTTGAGGAAAAGAATAGGATGTGGATCACAGTTCCTTTTATTTTTCTTCCTTTATTCTTTGGAGATTCAATTCACCTCAGATTAAATGGCAGTTCTTTCTTTATCATTAAGTTTTCCAAAAATAGAGCCTAGGGTTTAAATATCATTTACATCACAGTCAAAAGAATAATCACATAAATAAGAATTTTTGAATAATTAATCACAACTGCTATTACATTAGCAAAATACTATTTTTAATTTATGGGGACCACAATGGCATCTCTACCAACCTGGCAAGGGGCAAGCAGCAATTAAATAAGCATACTGACTAACTGATGAGTCATTGTACAGGCATACAAAAACGAACTGATGGATTGATTAACTGATGAATCTTTTCACTGTGATCATGCCGCAGCATACCTGAATGACAAGGAAACTTGAGTTACAGACAGTGTCCTCAACCACAAAAAGATGATAAAACTCTCACAAATATAGAGAAGTATTGTTAATGCTATTTTCACTGAAAGGGAATTATTTTGCTCCCAACAAAAAGGATGAAATCTAAACCCTGTCGCAGCTGCTATAATCTGCTGAGCGCTTACAATTCAACGGGGAGAAAAGAGCTCTGCTGAAGTGCTCCGGTAATGATCCTTCTGCCTGAAGAGTAAGTGAAACTTTCAAAACACTCAAAATGTGCCCATTTTTACATTCCCGATAGCGAAAGAAAACATAGTGTTTTTCTTCTGAAAATGTCAGATAAGATATGCACTCTGGTTTTGTACCTTTTTTCCTTGTTTCCCTACCCAGATGTCTAATTCATACAGTTCCATGGAAACGGAACAACTGATTGCAACAAGTTAAAGACTGGGGAGAAGTTACAAAAGGGAATTCAAAGCAGCAGCTTTTGATTTTGTATTTCTTTTAGGTAGTAATGTGAAACTGATACTTAAAATGCATTTAAAAGCAACTGAAGATAAAAGTATGGATCTCCACTTTTCTATGATAAATTAGGCTGGTATTTCAAAGGAAGATATTGTAGATGAAGGCAGTTGGAATTTTCAATCAAATTTCAGTTCTCCTTTGAGAACAGAAACAAAGCTTTCCAGAGACATGTGGTGTTGCTTTTAGTAAAGATGGAATCACTTGTGAAAGGGAGCACACATACACCTACATCCAGTAAGCAGGTGGTCACAGAGCTCCTATGTGATGTTTGAGACAGGTTGATACTGCTGTTCTCCCTGATTCAGACACATAACTTCATCTTTATACTCTTGTATTCATTCCGAAGATACTGGGTTTACTCTGATATAGTACTGGGAAAATCTCTGAAATACAAGAGATGACATAAGACTCCAAAAATTGTTTCCTTTCTTGCTTTGCTTTCAAGACCTAAATACTGCACACAGATACAGAAAAACTTATATGACTTACAATCTGCTTTCTATTCCCAAATTATCAATATAGGGTATTATGAAAAAGAAATTCATGCTACAAATGTTCATCTAAACTCTATATAGGTTTATATATAAATCATATATTAAAGACAGAACATATCTTTATTCTACTGTTTATTTAGCATTTGCATTTTATTTTGTTCCAGAACTCGAACTGATTAAGATAATCTCTTAATACCAAAAGATGTGCAGAATACCAGAAAAAGAAAACAAATGCTATAGCAACGAAGACAAAAGTTCAGGTATGAAGGAGAGGATGGAGATGTATTTACTTAGTCATCAGATCAAATGAGACGGAATAATATGGACAGATTCTAGGTCCATCATTTCAGAGTGTAATTGAAATCCTTCAAACATGTCTCTAAAAACCAGATGTCCCTTCAAACTCATGTAGACCATTTTACTCCAATACCTACATCTATATCTGGAGATCAAGGAGAGTCATACAACCTAAATGAAGCGCTAACAGAGAGGTAGTTGGGATATTTCCACTATTGTCAACAGGGAGGAAGGCAGTGTTTTGCAAACAGCACTTAGATCTTCATCAGCTCACTGTCTGGAGATGTGCATCTGGTTCCATTTTTTATGTGGATAGCTGAGGGCCACAATATTTCTCATCTGGCAAACTTCTGTACAGTGTTTGATCACAATCCCAGAGTCAGTCCCAGATCAGCTGAGGTTGGAAGGGACCTTTGCAGATCATTTTGTCCAATCTCAACGGTGTTTCATGCATAGGTTTTCAGGTAGGTAATGCTTTGGTTAAATGACTTGGGAATGAAGCACTGTTGTCAAAGCTCTATTTCCCAGACAGCTGGCACATCCCCTGAGCAGTTCCAGGGAAGGAGACTGCTAAAGCAGAAGATTCAGGGCAGAACAAACCCTGGCCACTTCCCTGCACAAAGGCAGATGCCAGGCAGATATGGGCATGGTGGTTCGACAGCTCCGCTGGATGGTAGGAAAGCCTTCCTATTGCTCAGGCAGGGAGGGTGATTAAAGAAATGCAGAGTGAAGCAGAGGCAGCAGGCAACAAAACAGCCAGGCAGGAGAATAGAATCTGTGAATAAAAGCACATCTCCTTACCATACAGTGCTTCAGTAACAGTACTTTGACACAACCCTATTTATTTCACAAAGGAAGTACAAAGAGAGATTCAACCTCATTGTCAGTTTCTCCTCTAACACAAAGGATCTTCAGGACTCTAATTACTAGCTAGCTTCTCACATCAAGAAAGAGAAATGCTGGTAGGAGACATGGAATTTATTTTTAAGAAGATAAAACTGTCAGCAGGTTTTTCTGATGAACCACAAAAGAGCAGATGCGAGCATGTTCAAAAAACTCCAAAACAGACACAGTAATTTTAAATAAGACTAAAAGACAAGAGGTGCAAAAGGGGATCAAAGCAGCATCTGGTGGTTTTTGAGAAAAAGAGAAGCTGATTTTAAAAACACCGTTAAACCTTTGTTGGATCAACTGTTATCAAACGCTTCAGTAGAAAAGCATCAGAGGAATTGATGAAGTGACCAGCAGCCTGCCTGTCATAACTTGAAGTTTTCTGTGAAATAACCAATGCTAGTCAAACTTTTGTTCTTAATTTGCTAATGGAAGTGACCGAGAACTTGAATTTCAAAGCTCAAAAATCATGTTTCACAAGTACAGTATAAGTCAGTCAGCTGGATACAAAATTGAGCATGCCATAATTCTTAAACAGATTTTATATTTATAAAAGACATCTATTTGTAATATAATGACACTCAAAGGAAGAGTCACAAGGCTGTTCCAACTGAAACATTCTTTTTTTTTTTTTTTCTTTTGCCAGGGGAAGAACTTTCTTTGAATCAAAGCCAGAATGAATGGATGTAGGGAACAGGAATGGGGTTCCTAACAGTCACTCCTAATCAGCTAAACATGTTAGACCTCTGGGGCACAAGGCTGTCTCCAAAAACTTGCCAATACTATGCAGATCTGGCACAATCCTTGTAATAGATGCTTCAGTCTAAGTAGATAATTTGAGTTGGCCAAAGCCCAAGCAAGAGAATGAAACTGCTGTCAGGCAAGATAAATTAATGCAAAGGCATACTGACAAATTCAGCATGGTATACCCACTACCAGCCTATGTGCGTTCAAAGAATTAAATGAAGAATTACTGGATGACTTGCTACTTTTAGCCTGGTTACTACGCCTAGACAAAGCTAATGTACACTGGCAAGCAACATATTCAAAAATTACGTGAGGTTCTTTACCCATCTTCAAACTGAATGGAAATAGACATAATATGTTTCAAAGCAGTGATTCACATGGACTTTGCCCCCACAAAACAAATACTGAGGTAGTACAAACAGACTAGAATCTGCAGATCGTTCCAGAAATGTGGACCTTTATATGATTCTATGTTACTAGTGCAGATTTGGCTTGCCATTCTACATCAATTTCTACACAGACTACATATGATCAGCAGACAAAATTAATTCCTGAAGAGAGCTCTTGTAGGTGCTTCTGGTTTGGCGTTCCTGCTTTTGAGACCTTCCTAGAACTGAACAAATGTTCTAAGGAAGACAACACAAGAGTGAAAAAAAACATAAGAAGGCAATGCTTCTTTACAATAAAAGACTGGTTTTGAGGGTGGGTTTTTTTCTTTTTTAAAAAAACTGTTTTGTTTGGGGTTTTTGGTTTGGTTTGGTTTGGGTTTTCGAGAAGAAAACCCAATACAAGTTGATGGTAATGCTCAAGTTATTACACTGCTTTCAGTGTTATCTATGTTGGAAGAAGCTTGGAGCTTCCCTTTCAAGAACTTTCTTGAGTCAGGAATCTTACAAGGAACTTAACAGATGGTGTGAAATTTTACAGTGTTGCAGTAATGTAACAAGTTCAAGTGGGGTAATGCTAAAGCTTTAATGCTTCAATAGTTTCCCCACTGAACTACCACAAATACTGCCCTAAGTAGAAGACCAGATAATTCATTGTTGAAAGGAACACTTCTGCTCCAGAAGACGTGTCTACTTGTCTCAACAATCACAGAAAAGAATTCTCTTCCAAAACAAATGCAAGTGTACTGCAAAGTAGGGACACAAGAAACAAATACACCAAACCCACCAAACAAACAAACAAACTCCCCCCTTAATCTAACAGATTTGTTAGTAAATATACAAAAACACAGTCACTCTAAAATCTACCGTGAGTAACACAATCAAACATTTCCAACAGTGACAGGAGAGTGTACTAGGAACATCTGCGTGAACTGCTTAATCCACTCTCAGATCCCCTGAAGTGTCTTAAAATTTGGCTTGACTTGCTCTAAAAGGTGTCTATCCAAATTTGATATGGAGAGCAGCTTTTTTGGTTTTCCAGAAATATTGAGCCAATGCTCAAGATCACTCCTGGTGTTTCATGCTAAAGACTCACTTTCTTGAAGGTCTTTTCATTTCAAATGCTATGGATATATTTTCTTTCTCCTACTTTTACAATATCATCAAGGCTCATCAGGAAGTTTTTGTAGAAATAGGGAAGAAGTGGATTGTTAGCAACTTCATATTGCCTGTCTTCTCTAAGGGCTTAACATGCGATAAATTGGAAGATTTGGATGCAAATTTGTAATGCTTTATCACATAACACGAGACAGCTTAAGGCAGAACTAAACATACAGAAGTGTTATATAGGAGTAGGTGAGAGAATCCTGTTTAGGGCTATGGGTACTGCTGTATGTCATGAAAAAAGTGTGTGAACAAGGAAAGTTATGAACTTGTAATATGATTTAAAAATTGCTTCTTAGTCCTTCCAAAAGCCATACTCAGGCTTTAGAATAAACATATTTTTCTGTTGCGTAAAAAGCTAACAGAAAGTAGATTATGAAGACACAGACTGTTATAATTAGCAGATTTTGCTGCATTCAAGGTTAAGGTTATTAAACACTAATTTACACAACAAGCTTTCAGACACTTTCGTCTATCCTGTCATCCCTATGCTACCTTATAATCAATAGAGATAAATTAGCTTCTCCAGAGGGTTATTAATTTTATTCTGTCTAAGAAATGTGAGATGACTTAACTCCTTAAGACAGAACTGACGTAAGAAGAGCGATCTAGATCTTTCCACAACATGGCTCACAATAAAATAAACATTAACAGAATTGCTGAATTTGCACAGTGTCTGAGAAAAGAAGGCATTCTACAGAGGCTATCAAATGCCTCTGTGCTTTCAAAATTAGGTCATGTCCTGGAGTTTCAGGTCCCAGTTGAGAGTTTCATTCTCAGGAGTGCAATGCCACTGGGCATTCAGATTCAAATTCAGTTTCCAAGTTTGCAAGATAAATGAGTTAAGACTTCATGTTTAAGAGCAAAATGACAAACTGACAGCCTGTTGAAGGTCTTTGGCAGAGATCTTTTATATGCACATATCAGATTAAGGTGTTTAACCAAACCCATCTATTTTTCAATTAAAACAATCTGCCCAACTAGCTCATAACAGATAGCCAGACACCTACTGGAGTAGCTAAGGTCACAAAGAATTTCACGGAAACCCTCCTCATTGAAAAAAATATTAAAATTAACAGGAGGATGTATTTCTCTTTTCTATATAAAGGACATTAAAGAAGCGTTTGCTTCTGACTTAGATCCTTACTGGTGTTTAACCACAATGGCATTCTCTACTGTGAAACTATTACATCTCAATGAGAAGGTTTGGAAGAAATTGATATTTCATTGAAGTTGTACATCAGTGTATGTGGTTCATTACAAAGTGAAATGTGCTCTTTTGCATTTAAATGGGCAAGGAGATGAAAACATTAAATTGCAATTCATTACAAACAAACAAAGACTGTCCATTCCTTATACTTTCTTCCCCTGACTCAGCTGGTGAGCAACCAAATCACTACTACAAGCTGGGTATACTTCCAAATCTGGTATCTTGATACCATTTGATAGATTTGTGCCTTTTCTACACTTACAGAAAGATGTTGATTTGCATCCTGCAGAGTAACTAATATTCTGTAGCTAATTGTGTGCACTGCCATGACAGAACATCTAAAGAAGGACATTACCACATATGTCTCAGAGGGAATAGGAGGATACTTCATTTATAGCCACCCATCTGTCTAGTCACAGCAGAATTACATACAAACACAATGCACAAATTACTATGTCCTTCAGGAACCACTCTCCCATCACAGCCTGGCTCTCTGCACAACTCAATTCACATACCAGTTCACTGTGTTAAAAGATTCTGTACGTTGTATGATTGATGACAGGAATAGAAATTTGAATTAGAGAGTTAGAGGGGAGAAGACAAATGCAAAGCTTAATATCAACTTAAGGAGCAACAATTAAGCTTTAATTTTTTTCCCAGTACAGTATTTACATTGCTGATGTCTCCCACTGGGACACTCCTGTGAATGTGAAAAATACTGCAGTTTTCAAGAGGTCTTGCCCAAATGCAGCTGAAGCAAAGATGAAGGTTCTGCTACAGCATAGAAAATAAGTTTCTTTTCAGATTTAGATGATTTACAGATTTTTAACTGCAATTAATTGTTGAGAATATTGATAACTTATAATTCATCACAAACATGAAAGCAAAGGGAAGTCGTTATCGCGCAGACTTCTCAGTGGCACACTCAATTAACACATCTTCTTATAAAGAGTCAGAGAAAGCACTGTAATGTATAAACAAGGGACTCCACGGGGCATCCTTCCACCGTGCTGTAGATCACTGAGGTCCAGAAGCTAATGCTGACCAAGCTCCTATGTCTGCACGAGGCAGCTCAGCATGATGCACGTGTCCTAACATAAATGTAACATTACACCTAAGACAGAACATTTCTCAGCAGGAAGAGAGTTTGGAAATGGCATCATGCAAATACAGTTGCACTGCTTTTAAATTACTTAATTGTATGCTATATCCCATGATTCCAGTGCTTGTGTAAGATGTTGCCAGCTTCAGTATTTCTGCAGTGGCTACCATTATGCAGTATAGTTACACAGTGCTGTCAATGCGAGTTTACATTAGGCTTGGAAAAATGTCTTTAATGCACCTTGAGATAATCTGTATTCTGAGCAACTGCTCTATCTTCAATTAAAAAAAAAAAAAAGTTTGTTCTGTACTATATGCTGACGTATTTGCTTTGGTGTATTTGCAAGTGTAGATATGTTTGTGGGAGGCATTTTCATGTTTATATTTCTGGCAATAAGTGTCTGATCAATTCCTATCAATTTATGTGGATTTCTGTTTCATACAGTTTTAATCTACTCCATCTCTTCTTCTGGCTGTTCAATTCAGACCAGATTTCTTCCATTTCTTTATGAAAAACTACTGCAATTTCATACAAATATTATTACTCACATGATGTTACTCAGTGAAAACAGCTTAACCTAAGTATGCATAGGCAGAAAATAACACCCTCATTTTTGCTCATATTTCTGATATTTCCATGACTTTCAAGAAGTTACTGTACAGACTCATGAGTTATATCTCAAATTTTGTGCCTATCATGTGAGTCTTGTCAATGATGTTTGCTTAGAGAAAAAAGTTCTGTTCAGTAAGGAAAACTGTGTCTTAGTTAAAACTAGAAGGTACTAAAACAGACTTTTGTTTCCCCTTCCCAATGGACAAATGGGGAGTGACAGAAAAAGAAGTTGTCCAAAGAAAACCCTTTATGCTTTAGTTGAATGAACATTAAAAGACTATCCTGCATGCACCACTAAGGAGGTGGGGAACAGGAGATTTCCATATGCCTTGGGTGAGGGAGACTCAGGAATCTGTGTCAGGGAAAGCTGCCATAGGAAGGCACACTTTAGTTTTTGCACATCCCAACAGGGGAGCAAAGAAGACGTCTGACAAGAGGTGGGAAGGATGAAAATAGAAGGGAAGGGGTCTAAATAGCACTGGGGGGATGGATGCACACATGGAGCTGCTCGCCTTGGTGAAGGAACACCAAGGCGGAGAAAGGCTGGAATGGAGGAGGGAGGGGTGTGAAATGAGGAGATGCTGCATTTCAGCAGGATAAAACCTGGTGGTGAGTTAGAGGGATAACACATGAGAGCTCCAACCATATGAAGTAGGGAAGAAGGAGTGGAAAAAATCAATGCAAGGAGTTCTACCTATGGGCAGTGATCTTGAGCCTGCTTAGGAGAAGTTATTATCCAAATTACGAAATGTGAGACACTCTAGAAACATTTTGTATAAAATATTGCATAACTAGGCCACCAAGATTTACCACAAGTCATTAGAAGCATAAATACAAAAAAAATCAATCATGGAAAAAGCCACACAGACCAGTGAATATATTTTGCACTAATTCAAAAGATTTTGGCACTTAAAGGAAAGGTTTGTACAGGTTTTAAAAAAGTAAGGGAGTATGTCCCTAGTAATAGTGAAGCATATGTGAGAGGTCCTTGTTTCAAGTACAGAATCTTTAGTAGATCATGCTACTTCAGCAACAAAGCCAATTAGTGACACAGCAGCAAGACTGGGATCATCTATTAAAAAAAAAAAAAAATTACAAGAAGACTGGTCAGAGAAAACAACACAAAGAAAAAACACAACCAAATTTATAAGGGTCTTTGGACCAGAAACAGAGACACAGTTAATTGCTTAAATATATCACAAACATACTCTTAATTTAGGCAAACACTTGTGGTAGTTCCTATCAATTTATACTCATATTCACTGGCAATCTTTCTGTTCTTTCTCTGGCATACAAGCTACAGCATTTCCCGGGCACATCGGCCAATTAGGAGGGGGTCAACTTTCCAGGTTATGTAAAACTTAAATTTTGCTCAGATTAAAAAAAAAAAAAAGCTACTGTGTTAACTAAAATGGATGACAGCAAGGCATGCAGTTAACCAGCATTCATGTCTGAGGATAATTCAGCTGTGGCATGTTACTAGCCTGTTTTTGAAGCTCAGTGTAGTAAATAGGAGCTCGCATTCCCAGAGGAGTAGAAGATTTGCAAAATATTTTTTGAGATAACAAATATTCCATATGTGGCATTTAGTCACCAATCAACAGTTAAAAAACTGTAATTTTAAGCAGCAACCTTGAGCAAATGGGAATTTATATGTTTGCATAAAATCCCACATAAATTGGGGTTCAAATTTCAGTAGGGAGAAAACTGTCTGAACTAATGTCGTGGTTTAACCCCAGATGACAACTAAGCATCACACAGCCATCAAATCAGGATAGGAGAGAGAACTGGAAAGGGTAAAATTGAGAAAACTTAGATTGAGAAAAGACAGTTTAATAGGTAAAGCAAAAGCCACATATTGAAAGATAACAGAACAATGAATTCATTCACCACTTCCCATGGGCAGGTAGGTGTTTGGTCATCTCCAGGAAAGCAGGGCTCCATGACATGTAACCGTTTACTGCGATGAGAAAAGGCCATCACTTCAAGGCCCATCCTCCTTCTTCCCCCAGCTTTATACACTGAATATGATGCCATACAGTTCTGTCACTTGGGGTCAGCTGTCCCAACTGTGTCCCCTTCCAGCTCCTTGCACACCACCAGCCTGCTCACTGGTGGGGGGAGAGGCAGAAAAGGCCTTTGCTCTGTGTAAGCCCTGCTCAGCAACAGCTAAAATATCCCTGTATTATTGACACTGTTTTGGTCACAAAACCAAAACACAGACACATACCATAGGTTGCTGTGAAAAAAATTAACTCTACCCCAGCCAAAACCAGCATAAAGAATATATTTCAAAGTGCACCATCTCCACAAGAACTCTAAAGGAGCCACATTGACATTCTGTGCATTACTGAAAGACTGGCAAGCAAATACAAAATAATGTGTAATACTTCAATAAAATTCACTCTTTAATTTATTTTTTGTTCGCAGAAATGGTAGAAGAAACATCTAGTGGTATTGCTAAGGTATAATAATGATGATGTGTCAGCCTATCTGGGCTAGTAAAATTAAAAAAGAAAAAAAAAGGAGCACTCTGAAACACTCCTGACACTATACTTTAATTTTAAAAACATGACATTAGCAAACTGAATGATATATTTTTCAATATTTATTCTGATAGGAGAACACTTCATTTTATGTGTCAAGCTGTCAGTCCAGGCAGATGATTCAAAATGAAGCTTTCATTTGAGGCTTGTAACACAGTAGGGCATGGAGCAGTAGGTCTAACTGTTGCATGGCTCTTTGGGTGTTTTCTAAATTTATGAAAGCAACCCAGACAGACTGGTGATAGACCTGAGAATTGTTTCACTGTCAGCTGTCACTGGTAGGAGAGATATAGTATGGATATACTACAAGGTGTTTTAAATGATGATGTGCGGATATTTTATTCCAAAGTTTATTTTAAAGACAAACAAGGAGGCATGCTCTCAATGACATGATAGCAGTAAAGGACTTCCCTGTTGTTTCTCATACTCACAGTTTTCTGTACCCTCTGGGCCCAATCCTACCACTATCGATAACTGGCAGAACTCACATAACCTGGCAAGAAGAACTGCAGGCTGTTATCTTACTAATCACTAGACCTGAAGGAAGACTTCCAATAATGCCATTGCAAATATTAGAAAAGGTGTCCCTGCCCATGGTATGGAGGTTGGAACTGGATGATCCTTAAGTTCCAACACAGGCCATTCTATGATTAACAGGAATACAGAATTTTTCCTTATGCCACAGGGTCCTGAAGAAAGAATTTGGTGAGACTGAGACTTTTTACAGCCACTAAGAATAGAAACACTGTCACATTAGTAAGTGAAAGAAGCCGAAGTATTCTAGGTTTGCAGGTGGACTGGCCATTTGGTTGCAGATATTAAGTAACAGGTCGCAGGAGATTTGGAGAGGTGGGAAAGCCCATGACTGCTGTATTTCCATGTCCCTTCTATGTAAGCCACCTCCCCTGTTGTTCTTCTGAGGCACAAGCTATGGAAGTTAAGCTCCAAGTACAAAGCTCTAGTTTGTCCACAGTGGCAACAGTGGTGCAGCTGGATATCACAACTGTGCTTGCATTCACACCCAGCAATGTATTCCCTGAGAGGCCCAGGACATCCAAGGCCAGTCTTCTACACAGATGAGCTAATGGATCGGCTGGAGACAAGGGACTGACTAGAAGCTAAGCGACTGACTGAACTTTGAGCCACCTTCTGTCACAATTAATTATTTGACTGAGGAGCTACAGATACGGAAGCTCTCCAGGTGGGAATTTCAGAGAGTTGTAGAGATTCCCCCAGGCAGCTCCTTCAGTGCCTCATTCAATTTGTGAGTTTAAATGTCTTGATTAACATCCTGAGTACAGCGTCCCAGTCAGATCCTACTGGGGGATTAATCAAATAATATGTAGGCAAGCCACTTGAAAATAACCTATAGAAACTTGCCACAGATGCAGAAATGTTCATGTAGGACAGGCTTTCACACATACTGTTGCAACAGTTAGAAGATGTTTACTATGTCATTTAAGATAGCTCCTGCAAATGCACGATGCATGTACTAGGGTTGTCGAGTAGTTCCACAAACCAGTAGAAGAGTGGTTTGGGGAGTCTTATCCAAGCTAACAATACTATTGCAAAGACCCTTGCAAGGAAGACTCCCATTTCCATTCAAACAGCAATGAACTGGATGATTTAATTCACAACGCGAGTATTACCATATGCCAAGGTCCAAATTTTGGTGTTTTTTTTTTCCAAAAAAGTATCCTGTCCATAATTATCTATGTCACAATACTTAGCATCAAAGTAGAGTCATTCAGAGAAGGTGTAGATCTGGCTAAGCTGTCCAAAGAACTGGGGAAGGGTGTTAACATTATTTCTCCCACTGCACACACAAGAAGGATGTGTTGCGGTAAGGAATCACAGCAAGATGGGAACTGTGGAATGACTAACTCTGTTTCTCACCTTCCCATAGTTTGTGTTTCCACAGAATCCATAAAACTGTAAGATTATATATAGAAAATGTATTTAAAATCCAGCTCAAAATTGCAAACTGCGAGCTTAGTAGTATTTGTTTAACAAGATTCAGCACAAAGCTAGGAGTTGGGAAATGGCAAATCCCTCACAACATCTGCCAACAAATATAATCTCCCTAGTTCTGCTTTACTCTGTATTGTTAAAAAACCCCAAACCTTAAAATCCAGTAAACTTCTTTCTTTTTAGTCCTTCTACTCTCATTGTTAATTTCCATCTACATTTTCACACAAATCACCAGACAAATGTTTCCAAAAAATCAAGTCTGAACAATTGAATTAAGCAATAGAGTCCTTGTCAGTAACGTCAAGTTTGGAACTGTCACTGTTAGCAGCATACCATGTCAGTTAATAAACTTCAGCGTTTATAAGCTGATCTTGATCTATTTAGGTATGTGCATGTCAAAGAGAAAAGTTAAGGGACTCTGATGTTTTTTGAATTTTGAATTACCACAAAGATCACATTCAAATCCTTTAGATCTGCTCTTTCTTATTATCAAACCCGTATTTCTAGGAAGAACTATAAAGGACAGACTCAAAGATGTATACACTTCATAAATGAGCAATGAAGTATTGAGTAAACTTCCAGTGAGCAATACCAGCTAATGCTTGGGAGAACTCTAGAAGCCAACAGAGATCTCTTTTGATTCAGCTACTTCAACTATTCAGTCTTGACTTTTCGGATTATTAAACTTCAACTAACATATTAGTCTTCTTTACAGATTTTCTCTACCTGGAACTACAAAATAGTCAAGGATGCTTCAGCCTGAATGAGAGATAAATAGAGGAGAGAGATATAATAGAGGTCTATTAAATTCTCAGTTAGTTTGAAGAAGGTGCATACAGACTGTTCATTCTCTTTTCTGATACAGCAAGTAAGAGAAGACTTACTACCAAAATGAACAACAGCCACCAAAAAACCCAACCCCAGAACAAGGAAGGAAAACTAACATAATTTGTGTCACACAACAAATTAAGGTACAGAACACCTTGTAAATTTTTACAAAGGTTCCAAAATTGACAGGAAAAATTAATGGAAAAAAAGCCTGTTTTGGCATAATTAAATATGAACTTTCTCTATTCCAGAACTCACATGTCAAAATCTCAAAGAGATAATGGGTACATCCTATAGTTAAAAAGATACCCTGTATTGAAAAAAAAAATCAGTCTCAAGCATTAGATGTCATCTTTTTAAATATCTATCTTCAGCAGCTGTTGTAGCATCATCAGCTTCTCTCCTCTGAGGCCATTGAACAAGAAGCCTTTGCCGAAAAGTACGTTATGGAAAATTATAGAAATATATTAACATGCAAACAACAGAGAATTTATTTTTTAGTTCTTCTTCACAGCTTAAGTAAGCACTGTTAAAATCCTACATGCTGCTGGCTACACAAGGAACAGCAAAGAAGACATATACCAATCAGTAAAACTGAAGATCTTAACTTGATGTCAGAAAAACCTCCCACTTTCTTCTTCCTACATACGATACATCCATCTCCTAACAAGGAAGCACTGATATTATATGTTCCATTAAGTCTTTTTTTTTCCCTTACTCTGTATTTCCATTTGGATTATTTTCTCATTTCCACTACTTGATTACTCCTCTCCCATACTAAAACCAGCTTTTTAATGAACCTTCAGCTTACCCTGGCAATCCTGCAATATTGCTCTGTGTGCAGCACTTGCATTTGTACTTCACAAACATCCTGGCATTTTTATAGGGTTCTTAGAAGAATAAACTTTGAAGAATGCTGCATTCAAAGCAGTGACATCTAAGATGGAGAGAAGACTTACATATACTCATTAGAGAGCTTCTTCCAGATGTATTTAAAAAAAACCCAAACAACCCCCAAAAAGACAACAGTAATGTTTTCAAGTTAATGGTTAATACCTAACTCATGCAATAGATGAATAATAATAATTATAATTTTAAACCACTGGCAATTCTTTATTTACGGAAGTAGTGTGGCTAGGGAACAGTGACCTGCAGAGAGACACATTAAACACTGCAGATTTGCAAAAATCTGCACAGGAAGAGTGTTTGTGGGGAGCCAGACTGTGAAAGAATGTTTCAGTAAGAAATTATACTACTCATTCCCCCTGATTTGTTAACATGCACCAGCCATAGCAGTGCAATCGCACTTCGCTGTTGCCTTTATGTATTTACTAGTGTGCTGAAGGCAAAGTATTTACACAGTGTTTCCATACACATTGCTTAAAAAAAAAGAAGCGGGAAAAACTTCAATTTACCATGTAAAATGAGAGATTGGTACAGCCTGGAGCCTGTGCACAATTTCTCATCTATGAACTTCGGTCTATGTAATCAAAAGCTACACAATTCATTTCTGCACCTGCAACCATCCCTGTGGCCCCTCCAAGAAGTCAGTTCCATGTAGTGGTCTCAACATGATTATTTTATTGACATTGCTCTGCTGAAAGATTTTTGTAAATGCCATCCAATTTTCCAGCTCTTTCTAAGAGATCAAAAGATGCAACTTGCATAGTAGACAGGAATTGACATTCATGAGTGCCTATTGTCTTGAATACAAATGCTGCTCACGGTGTTTGCCCAAAGCTAAATGTGTATGACTATAATAACTGACTGCAGTCAGGCCCCGAAAGCAGACTTGTATTGGAGATAAAAATACGTTTGTGCTGGAGAATACCTTTCGCTTGAACAACCCTCAGGCCTCCTAATTAGGGAGGATGGCACTGAGCTTGAAACCTGTAATTCTAAATAAAACAGTTGGAAAGGGACTGTGTCTTCTGCTTAGAAATAACAACCACCCTAGGTTATTTCTGCAGGTATAAGATCCTGCAGGTTGTGATCCATTTCTGGCAAAGATCTGAAAGTAGCAAACCACTCTGGCCCATGGGTTCACGCATATAGTGGGAGGCAAGCTAATGGACTTCACAACCAGAACACAACCTGGCCAGGACATTAACTTACATTTTCTAAAATTTGCTTTCAAGTACAGAAATAAGTTCATATTGAGCTAACCACCTAGTTAGTGCCCCTTTCTCAAATCACCCTTTACTGTTTTAGCTGTCCATGTGAGACAGATAGCTGCTCTTTCAGATAAAAGTCACAGATCAAGGTCAGCAATAAAGCTCATTTTATCATATTAATCACTTGAACAACATGTTTAGAAGATGTGAAATTAATTTATAAATTTTTTTTTAAACACTGCTAAGGAATAAGTTATTTTCAAATATCTCTCACAATCTCTCATATCATCAAAAGGTTGACATTATTTTAAAACTACTCAAAAAGAAAAGTTGTAGGAATTCAACTATCATATGCTCACTGAATCATGAATTATATAAAGAGAAAAAAACACGATAAAAGTCACATTGAAAAAATAAAAAAAAAATCATATAATGATCTCTGAGCTGTATAACATATGGTTGAGGGGATTAATTTTATCCTACTGGACACTTGATACCAACAACAAAAGGGTAAAAAAAAATTCCAAGAGCATATGACTAGGAAACAAGATAATTATTTCAAGTGGCAATGCAAAGCATATCCTTCATGAATAACTCTACTGAAAACACCATCTCCTTCACACGGTATGCACAATAGTATTAAACGTACTCCTGTATCTTTGTAGTGTTTTTAAGATTGTGTTGTATATGTCAGATCAGAAAGCACCAATACTGGAAAAAAAATTTAAGCACATGTCTAACATCCCTTACGTGCTTCTAACAGCACCACAAACATGAAAATAAATTGTAGGTACTGTAATGTTGAGACAATGTTAGAGGCTTGCTTATCCTCATCTTTGATGCAAATATTTTTATACCAATACTTTTCATTTTTAAACATCTCTTTGTACTGAACTATAGTGTAATTCCAAGAAATATATATATAAAATATTCAGATAATCTGAATATATGCAGATATTGTAAAACTGGACTTTTTTTTCAGCACAGCCAGAGTACAATAAAATAACTTCTTTTTCTATTCTTGTTATTAAACCATACAATCCAATGCAGAACTATTTTACTTTTAATTCAAAGTTATGACTAATTCTGCTTCATTTTTAAAATTCTACTTATAATTCCACTTACATTATAATTCTACTTCAAAGCATCAATCCAGAAAAAAAACCTTCAAAAATCACACAAGAGGGTATGCATAAAATGCTTTTAAAATGGGTATTCTTCCATGGAACTAGGAAAAAAAGTTAATGTATTTACTAACTTCTGAATATGCAGAAATGTAATAATAATTCATTTTTTATGGAAATTAGAATGCAAATAAATTACCTCAGAAGACATTTTCACTGCCTCATCTCCTGCCCCGTATCTATACTTTTTCATCTTTTGATTCAGATCGTTGGTTTTAGTAGCACTTGATAGTTTTTATGACTGCAAGACAAATTAATTCAGCTTGTCTAGGACCATTGTCAGTGTTTTAAATGCGTGGCCCCTGTTATGGCCATGTATTTAAGCCACATCTTATAATTTCAAACAGAAACAATAAGATGGCAGACAATTTTCTCAAAGTTTATCTTCTAGTTCAAGATGGAGATATACAAATACAAGCAATTTCTAACACTTCCACAGTTGGGTGACTCTTTAATAATGTTATTTTATACTTTTCAGGAAATTCACAGAAGCAACTAAAGTCACCGCTTAAATGATTTTTTTTTGTACTGTAAAAGCTAAATTTCATTAATGAGTTGAAAGAAAAAGAGTGCTGTTTATTATAGCCATGATTATCACGGCATGAACGCTAAAATGTTTGTACTAAGTACTTTCATGAGAGAGAGAGATTTTGACGAGTTTTCCAAGAATTACAGAAAATGCAGGAGAATTCCTAGTATCTCAAAACTTCTCATTATAGCAGTCTGAACATACCATACAGAAGGAGATTCCACATCCTTCAGTCTATAATCAGCAGTCTTCATCCAGTCTGTCTGATTGCTCCAGTTCCTAAAGAGTCCCCAGAAAGACCTCCCAAGCTGACAGCACATGTGGGTAGATGAGGGTATCTTCTCATTGCTCACCTAACTGCTCTCTCCTATCTGCCCTGGCTACTGCCTACAGACAAAACACGGTAGCAACCAAAGGAATTAGCTCCAGTGTTTAATATTCTTCATGTTGCAGTATACAAAATGTTGTTCATTTCATTTTTAGAAGATGAATTACAGAGGAAAGAAGCCTGAAGTCAGGACTTTTTTGTGTATATATATTTATCATTTTATATGTATAATGATTTTTATATGTTTATATGCTTCTAGTTCATATATATATATTTTTTTTTATATAAACATATGAAAAGTCACATATATACTTGAATGTAAGTATAACAGTAAGTAAAACAGAAGGAAAGGACTCAGTCACCAACTGTTCCCTGTCTCTCACACAGAAAGTGAAAGGACAAAAGAAGAGGAAAGAAGGGAGGAAGAAAGGAAAAAAGGGAGGAAGGGAAGGACAGATGAATGGATGAAGGGAGGAAGGAAGGCAGGAAAGAAGGAAGGAAATGCTCTTACTTAGGAACAGCAAGAGACCTAGTTACTTAGAGCATCCACTCAGCAGTTCCAGAACAATTTTAGCACCTGAAACAGATAAAATGTCCTTTAAAAACTCTCAAGCTAGGGACTTTGGGGCAGAAAGAAGAGTGTTATTTAAGCTGTTAAGTGTCAAGACACTGAAATAACCAAGGAAAGATTTTATTGTTATGTCTCTTGTAGCTCATTTGTTTCTGACTTTTTTTCCTTTTAATAGCTCCTCCAAATATAGATTTAAATAAACTAATTTTTCCCTAAAGGCTGTTAGTCAAAGGTGAAAAAAAGAAAAGGAAGAAAGAAAACAAAGCAAGATCATTTCTGGTGACTGAACAATGTGATAGACAACAAGACTTCACCCTTACAGGCTTTTCAACTTTTAAAGCCAGCTCTCAGTGCACAATAAATTACTCTCAGGTATGCAGTAGGTGATAGGATGTATTTCTTCTACTGCAGTAGTATACTCATGGAATATAAAAAGATGCTAAAGTGTAGAAATTATTGTTAATAACTATTAGCTTGAGACTCAGGTTCTGAAATTATCAAATAGTCAATCATTTGACTGTCTGCACCATGAAATGGGTAGGACAGCAGCTGTCGTGGCTCCCACCTGTGCCAACTGTCATTCTTCCAACCATTGCCCCAGGAGCATGCATGACAGTGGAGCTGGGCTTAGATGCCCTGGACATGGTTTTCCTCTCCCAGGGGCCTCAGTGCCACAGAATGACCATCAAGATGCATTTAGCAGATAGAGAGAGAGCACGAGAGTTCAGCCCCCTTCAAAACCGCAGCAGTCTTTTAGGGAGTTAAAAACCAGGATTCAAGCTTGTATGGTGAATGTTTGCAAACGGGATGTGTTGAAATGGCTGAAGCGGTGACCATCCCGGCTGGATGCTCCTCTCATGGCTGGAAGTTAGACAAGGAACAGCAGAAAGGGAAACTTTCCTACTCCACTAGGATTCACAGTCCTGGGCATTTTCTAAGCTAAAAACAACAGCACTTTACAGTACTAAAACTGAGTGTTAGGTGTGGCAGCAAAGGAGAAAAATAAGAACTTTTTTAGTCATGCTGAAAATATCTGTGAATATGAGTCAGGGGGCTTAATATCCTCCTACACTGCACCATTTTGGCTTCCACAGGTTATAAAATAATGCAAAGGGGCATAAGCAAACAAACAAAAAAATCAGAATTACATTTTCTGATCATTTCACAAAAATGGAAAGCTGCTTGCCTTGAGGAAACAATTTCCATGTGTGGTAAGAATCTTCACTGGCTTTGGCAGGTTCTCTGCTGCTTGTAAGGAGTTTTCTAATGATTTCAAGATTTTGTCAAATCATAGGTTAGTAGTTTTACAAATTTGGTGCATAGCAAAATTAAATAAGTGCTTTATATAACTCCAAAAAAACCAGCCGAAGAAGCTATAACTGCCATGGTGTTAATAAAAAAGCTAGTTATAAATGAAACATATTATTTAAATGAAATACAAACAAATATTATCAATTTGCATAAACTAATTTTAAGCATTGTCTGGCAGCTAACAGAAAAATACCCTAAAACAGGTTGAACACAGTGAAACTACGAAATTATTCAGTATCACCAAAGAATGACCATAAGATAAATGGGCCCAAATACCATTTTTCTTCTATGTACAAACAGTTACTAGAGGCACTTCAAATAACTTACACACATAGCAGAAATTATCCTTTCATTGTTTGTGACAGCTTCAAGAATTATTTTTCAATGCCTGTTACAATGCAGCACTGATTTTTACTTCTGCTATTGGTAATGTCTTTTTCCAGGTACGTAGCCTGTTTTGCATTCTAGTGAGTGCAAAATTTGGGAGTTGCATTTTTCATGATCACTTAAAAAAGGTCATGTTAGTCATATAGTAATCTTCAGTCCCTAAGGAATGTGCATGCCCCACTATGCTTGCTTTCTCCTTACTTCTACTGTTAAGAACTATTTGTATCAAAAATAAAGATTTCTACACTGAAGTTACCGAAAGAGGGATTTGGGTTTTTTTTAAGAAAGAATGAGTCCCAGAGAATTTTAAGATTTTTCTGTCATGGTAATATTTGTGTCTCTCAGATTCCCAGTAATGCATTGAAGTTGGCAGTCTGGCCCTTGGTGAGTTGAGAGATACATTTTTTCAAACAGATTTATTATTAAACACAGTGTTTCCCTGCATCAGATCACTTGGGTCAAATATCGTATATGTGGATATAACTCAGCTGAAGTCAGCCACCTTATTCCATGACCAAATCAGTATTTATGGGAATTCAAATCAAACAAAACCAAACCAAAGCAATCTTCTTCTGACTGCATTAGCCATATTGCTTCTTTGAAGTAGCAGGAACAAAGTCAAAATTGCAAGTGTATGGCTTCAAAAATATTTCCTAAGTGATGTGATCAGGTTTATCAATACCAAAACGAATTACTAACTTCACTCAATTACAGACCTATCTGCTATCAATGACATGGATTAGTGCTGTTTCTGACACATCTTTTTTAAAAGGGATTGAATGGTTTTATGGACTTAGCTTTTTTTAATTTAGGTCACTACAACCTTCACTGACAAAATGCAGAAGATCCTAAGCAATCCTTAAGATACTACATTGGACTGTCAGTAAACCCTGACTCTAGGAGCATTGGACACATATTTGTTATGATTAAGCAAAGATGACATGGCAGACTTCCAAAAGCACACATTAATCTTCACCTCTTTGAGTCTTTACCATATGATACTTTCAATGAACTAAATTTAATTTCAAAAAAAAACCCAAAAAAAGAATAAAAAAAAAAAGAAAAATTAAAAAAAATAAATTGACTACACCAAAATAAGATAGAAGAATGAATTTGCTGTTATATGATATTAAAGCACTATGTGTTCTGAATGCATATTAGGTGGTTCACACAGTAGAATTTTATATAGTAGAACAGACTTGAAAGCCAGTTGGTTGAAAAAAAAGTAATAGGCTTGCTTTTGAAAAAAATCACCAGAAAGTCACCCATGAGAAATGCCTCAGCTTAAGTTTTAACAGACTTTTCAAAAATAAAACTGACTAAAAAAAGTTACAATGATACACTCTATATCCCTTAAAAAAAAAAAAGAGACTGATACCATTTCCACACAAGAGCAATATGATGCGTCTTATGTCATTCAGCTGTTTAGGGGTTTTATTCTAAGACCTGAGATTTGAGGAATAGGTTTGAAAGTCCAACACTAAAATATTGATTCTCAGATCAAATCCTTGAAATCTGACAGGTATTTAGCTGTGTAACCACAGTTAGTAAAGCTCAAAGCTATGAAGATATAAAAAAAAGAACACATGGTGACACAATCTTTTCCAAAAGAACTATCCCTTACTGTCTCATCTTTAACAAAACAAAGGCACAATACCCTACTCTTTGTTATGATTTAAAAGTAAGTAAAAAAGAACAGTACTTTATACAAGGAAATAG
Organism: Lepidothrix coronata; assembly: GCF_001604755.1. Classification (NCBI taxonomy): domain Eukaryota; kingdom Metazoa; phylum Chordata; class Aves; order Passeriformes; family Pipridae; genus Lepidothrix; species Lepidothrix coronata. The sequence goes on along the minus strand of NW_016690268.1, from coordinate 849,512 downwards.
ACTGAGTCAATATCTTCAAAAGAAAGTTCTCTGCTGCAAAGAGAGGTTAGGTAGAACCACGAGTGAAGTACATATCAGATTCTACCTATAGCTATCATCTCCACAGAAAAATGACTGGCTATGTCAGGCTATGCCCATCAACAAATTTACTCTAATCTGAAACACAATGTTGCCTAAATCATGGAAGACAATTAATTTAAGAACTATGAAAAAAAAAATCCTATAAATTGCTGGGGTCTGGGCAAGTAATGAGGGACATCATTCTATGCTCCTTTGATCTTCTGTTCTTGCTTCAGCATCTGATACTGGTAGCTCTCGGATATACAGTACTATAGTGCATGTCTCTTCAGATTTATCCAGTGCTATCACTCGCATCTTCTTACTGCAGGTAAAGTTGTTGTTGATATATTATTACTATTACTGTTGCTACTATAATTAATAATAATAATAATCTTAGCATACCTAATAGTGCTCTGGATCCTGGATCTGCAATATCAATATGATGAAAACTAAGACTTGCATAGACTATATTTGAGTCCTTCTAATAGTGTTCTAAGTGAGACAAAAGACAGATATGGTAACTTCTTTAGGCAGAGAATACCTGTCCAAATCCTCAGTCATTTTGGTTCAACAAAAACCACAACAGAAACAACTCATAATCAACCACCTACAATCCCATCTTAAGTATTTTCTTACAGTTATCTCTAAGTTCTTATTTTTCTCTATTTATACTTTGTGTCTGTAGTTCCTGTAATTCAGCATGACTTCTATCCTTGTATTCCATGGATGCAACTTTCCCAGAAATATTGTCGATGCTTTTCCTTGGCCAAAAGCAGCACCAGTGCTTAATTTTCACCCTCCTAATCTTCAAATGCTGCTGGAACAAGTTTTTTCTTGAAATATAGTCATCTTGCAGCTTCTGGGATCACTCCTTTCTGCTTTTAGTCCTACTTCTCTAATTTTGCTTTAATATAACACTGATATATTTCAAGAAGTTCCTAATTATTGGCTTAAGATAATAATGGCATAAAGAGAACTCTTAATTTTACTGTTCAGCCTGAGAGATCTTTACTCTTTCTTTCCTGTATGTCTGTGAATAATTCCAGCCTCCTCAGATAGAAAACCAATGACTTATCTCAAGTGACATGTCTAGATCCTATATTTAGGACATATCTCCACCTTGCAGACTCTTTCAGAAAAACTTTTAAGAGACACAGCCTTTCCTATTCAAACACTCAACCTGTGCACTCCCCAGATTCTGACCCTGTGCCTTCATTTGTGCAACATCTTTTTCCTCATCCCTTATAAGTGCTGTTTCACCTGCTTATTCCCTTCTCTACGACAGAACTCTCTTCTCTGTATTAAGCAAAGATTTATTAAAATAACTATATGCCCTTTACACTTGGGAAGGAAGAGTCTGAACAGTCCATTTTCATGTATCTCAAAAGTTCCTTTTACTGAAGTCCATTTATCAATTTGAAAGAAGGGCAAGATGCAGAAAAAATGGTCATGAAACAGATTTATTTTTTTTTTTTTAGCTTTAGTAATCAAGATCATAAAATCTTAAAATACGGTGGAGGGTCCCTGAGAAAATTCGCTGAAAAGATGTACAGCATAAAATCTATCACTCCCGTTACAGGCAATCAGAATGTTTATAGTCTTCCTTTAAGTACAAATTCATTCTTCTACTTAGAGCATAAAGGGGAAAGCATAGATAGAAAGCACTGCTGGAATATGACTGCCTGGCTTCTTAAAGTATGTAATTTAAAAACTTGGGCACCTGATGGCTTACATGAGACTTCAAAGTAACTTTAAGAGTTTAGTGAACATTTTCCCCCTCAGATCACCAGAAGGGTTATTCTTTCCTTGCTCTTTTCATGTATGAATTTGAAGCAATCATGTTTCCAACTAGTTCTAGGTTAGCTCAATCATTTTCCAGCTTGCCAGATTATACAGGTATAGCAAAGAACACAGAGAATCTTCCCACACTTGTAGTCAGATATGGTATTTGAGTGCAGCCCACATAGGTAATAACCAATTTATCCTCAGCAAATCCAAATTAAAATCTCATCAGCTACTTAGGAAAAGGTACGTGGTAGCATTCTTTAAAAAAAATGTAGTTACATTTATAACTTAACTTTTCAAATAGGATGAATATCCTTTCAAAAAATCTATACATATGTCGAGCTCCTGTTCTTCCATAGGTCTTTTCCATTCTCCAGATAACTGAGGCAGACTTAGCTTTCTTCAGTCACCATGTTGATCTACCATCCCTTTTTTAATGTCTTTGGAGCTTTATTCTTAGGTATTCTGTGGTCACTTTAGTCCTTATATCCATACAGTTATATGACTACGGCATCTGGAAAATGATGCTGCACAGTTCATTGGGAGAGTATTTTTACATAACTAGGTTATTATACCTATTTTACCAACAGAGACGTTAAATTGAACCATTAGACTGATTCCAAAAGTCAGTCTAGCTAATTATTGTCACTCAACTCTTAACTTTTCGGTGTTTGTATTTTTATGACAAAGCAATTCTGTAAATGTTATCCAGCATATTTAAAGCCATCAACCATCCTTACACCAATGAACATTTTTAACTTGTGTCTTCCAAATGGAATAACAATCAAAGAAAATTAAATCTACCTTAACACGCTCATTGCAAATTCGGACAAAACAATAACAATGACAACAAAATATACACACACAAAACCCCCACTTTGGAAACAATACGAGATCTAACACTTTTTATACCATTTATAGAAGAATCAGTTCTAGTAATATAGGTAAGATATAACCTTCAAAATATTTTGATTGCAAGATTCCAAGGTACAGATCCTTCACATAGAGAAACAATCAAAATCAGTTCTAAGCAGACTTTGGTTCCAAAAACTAAATAGCATAATATGAGATTATTGAACAGACGTAAGTATCAGTTACCATCTGCTCATTACAAAGATTCAGAACTATATATAAGGTCATTAATTACAGTCTCTTGTCCAACAAAAATTTTTGAAGAACAGGAAGAAGATGTAAAATTTGAGAACATTTTACCCCTAATAAATTTAATGGTCATCCTAACAAAAATTCTTCTTAAAAACAGTCTTCATTTCCAGAGTCTGAGAGCATATAAAATCTCATTTTGCCTTGGTAAAGCTTTTATCCTCCTGAAAGTAATATTAATCTGAGAGTAATTCTGTCAACACCAACAGATTAGAATTTTATGCCTTATTGGCTGGAATGCAGTGTTTCCCATATAACAGATCATGAAATAATAAGTAAAGATGGCAGAATTTACCCTGCAAGAGGACTGACTTGGGGTGGGAGGAGCATTGGGTGGGTCACAGGGCTTCACAGAGCACTACACGGATCCTCCCATTTTACCCAACTGGCTGAGAAAAAGGGAAAAAGGAAAGAAGGGACAGTAGAAACAAATGATGCTGTAATCTCTTTCACTTTCCAGATGAATTTTACTGAATTTTACTGTCATTCAGCATTACTCTACCTCATTTGTCTTGTTGAGACCTTTTCTTTATGCTCTTACTGGTTAAGTTAAACTATGGCTTTATTTCACGTCTAAACATTTGCAACATTTTAAGCATGAATTACAGTTATTCACATCAACAGTATGGAAAATACAATATGTTGTGCCCACCTACATTTCAGTGTTATAAACCTTATAGCTATCTCCAAGGTTTTAGATTCATTACTGGCTTATGGGATTCAGAATAGTATACTCAGAAAAAATTAGGGTGGAGATGAACAAGGGTATAAATTTCTTGTCCTCTCAAAGGGGTTAGTTACTACTGTGCCTAGGAACAATCATGACTCAGTAATGACTACACACATTATTTCCTATACATGTTTGCATCAATCGTATTCTTAGTACATTGACTCACAGAAGACATAAGTGGACACAGAAGATATAAGGTTGTTGGACACACTTATCAGAAGGTCACCATATATGAGGGCAATGTGAGAGTCCACCTCATTTACTCAGAGGTAACCATGTCAAATGCAGAAATTGATACCTGCCTCATCAGAGTTATGTTCACTCTCTTAAGGAAATGTCTGTTTCAGCTGGAGGAACAGTAAAACAAAATCCTAAAAAAAGTAGAAGTTAATAAGGCAGAAAAAACTGAAGGAGAACAAGTAAATCTATCCAGATGCCTACTGACATTCAAGAAAGGAGATTACCTATAAAGCTAACACTTCTGCCAAAAAGCATTTTTCTCCCAAAAGAAACCTGAATAGCATGTAGAAAATATAATCCTCTATGTAATGCATACAGACATAGAGACGTCTTTTAGTTTTAATGTTGATGTCAGAAAACAAAGCATTTTTTTTCTTTCATTTACTGGTCAGTTTTTGGAAACACAACATGCAAAATAGACAGCATGGTAACCAACTTCTTTTTTTCCCTTTTTAATTTACACAGATTTGAGCTAAGCATGCTTGTCAGGATTTTTCATCCAGGACTGCTAAGTAGATTTATAAATGAGTATTGTGACATGCTAAGAAGTGTTTTATCTCCTCAGCACAATTTCAGAATATCCAAAGTACAACAAACCATTCTCTCCTTAGAAAATACCTAGATGAGCTTCAGAGCTTTCAACAACAAGATTGAGGGATGAAGATGTGTCTTTCAGTGATTATAAAACACAGTTTTACACTGGGGAGTCCAAAGCATTCGAAGGAGCTGTTTTTAGACCTCTTTTTTGACAGATGGATAAAGATCTGCTCACTGCATTTCTATGATCATGGAATAGAATCATAGAATCGTTTGGGTTGGAAGGGACCTTAAAAATCATCTAGTTCCACCCTCTTGTGACATAGGCAGTCACCTCCCACTACACCAGGTTGCTCAAAGCCCCATCCAACCTGGCCTTGAACACTTCCAGGGATGGGGCATCCACAGCTTCTCTGGGCCACTTGTTCCAGTGCCTCATCACCCTCAGCATAATGAACTTCTTCCTGATCTCTAATCTAGATCCACCCCTTCAGTTTAAAGCCATTCTCCCTTGTTCTTCTATTGCTACATGTCCTTGTAAAAACTTCCTCTCCAGCTTTCTTGTAGGCCCCTTTAGGTACTGGAAGGCTGCTAGAAGGTCTCTCCAGAGCCTTCACTTCTCCAGGCTGAACAACCCCAACTGTCTCAGTCTATCTTCACAGGAGAGGTGCTCCAGCCCTCTAATAATTTTTAAATCCGTCCTCTGGACTCGCTCCAACAGGTCCATGTCCTTCTTGGGTTTAGGACCCCAGGGATGAAGGCTTTTTGTTCTGATTGCTTAACTCTCCTGCTTTTGCATTTGCAAAACTACACATAATTCTCATTCTACACATGAGAATCATGCAAGGTATTCAACACAGCAACTTGTAGTGCAGATCTAGCACATCTGTCATAACAAATATGCTCTACCTAGAAAACACCAGAAAACAGACAATTATGGGAGACTGTATGAGTAAAAGAAGTTTGGATGAGAGTCAGAAAAGGCATAGAGAATATTTTGCTATACTATGTAGTATGTGAATTTGTTCATAATCATGGAAGACACGGTGTATTTACGGTAGGTAGAGAGTACCTGGAAAGCAGAAGGTTTGGGGACGAAAGATGAAAAGGCATGATGCCAAAGTCTGGGTTTTTAAGAGTCAATCAAATGACTCCCATTGAATTTAACAGGCTTTGGACTAAGCAGTTTTCTAAGACAATAGACTGGTTATTTTTTCTTAAAATAATATTATATATTTGTTGGTATCCTTAGAAAAAAGGATTAATCTCGCAACACACAAAAAAATACCTTCCCATATTTTATAAATGAGACCCAATTAAATCATTAGTTAACATATTTGTAAGCAGCTACCTATGTGATCACTGAATTTTTATGTAAAACTGTCTACCTATGCTGTAAGAAGTCTGGAGAAATCTAAGTTTTCTAGCAGTAGCAGAAAAGCAAGCCAATAATTTACCAATGACTGTCAATAACACTTAATCAACATTTATATACTGCTAATGCAATATTTCATCAACACAAAACACTGTAACTGCTTCAGACGTCTGACCTTGAAGCTATTAGACATGAATTTCAGATATTAGACAGTAAATTCAGAGGCCTTGTAGTCACACAGTTCCACCAGGGATTTCCAGCATGATCATTGCTCCAAATTGTATTCATATTAATACATTAACAGATATACTATCAGAGCTAAACAGCAGACAGAAGGGCAAAAATCTGCTTGAGATCCAAAAGCTACAGATTTTGAGTCAGCCATGAAACACAATCCTTAAATGAAAATGAACAGAAAAGCAGCAGATATTTTGGGACTTATTAGTGAAACCCCATTTCTGAATGCAATGCAATAGGACAGCATGCTTTTTAACAACACTAAATTCAACCTGCCTGTGCAAGGCTGGACCTTAAACTTCTCCCTGCAACCTGTTTTGAAAGCTTGGACCTTTATCTATAAGTAACATGGGGTTATGTTTCCAGCCAGTATTTCCAGATAAGGATCCAGACTCCAGAGGGGATCAGAATTTTTTTTGTCCAGGCAAGGTTTGCATTGGGCAGCAAGAATTCACAGGGCAATTAAAAAGAGAAACTGCATTTATAAAGTTTCAAAAAGTGTCAAGCACAAGTCCTTATTATAACAAGCTACCACATCTTTTTGGTGTGTCATCACAGACTATACAGTTTATAGGCCCTAATTCAACTCCCTGAAGTAAAAGCTTCCCTCAAAATTGGATTCAAAACCTAAAAATTAATGTCAGCATTTTTGAGAGATTCAGCTCTCACACAGGCAGATCCTGTGAAACTGGAATAGGAAAATAGGAAACTGAAATCCAGACACAATTCTGAGATACCAATTAATACACATTTTTATAAAACAGGTTCCAAAATAAATCCTCTTCCTTCCCAGCAGACCTCAGCGTTACCTTGGTTACGCACATTAAACTGTGCATATATTTTCTTGTAATCACACTGTTAAACTATTTCTCCAAAAGATACTAAATGACTGAAACACTAAAGTAAATGTGTATTGTTTCAGCTATCTGCTTCCAAACCATAGGACTGTCTGCATATCCCTCTCTTCAGCCAACTACACTGCTTATAGTTTAATGCATAAAGCAGCAAAAGCCACCGACTGACCACAAGGTACTTGAAACTACAATGGATGCTTTTTTTGGTATTTTTTTAAATAACGCAATTTCACCTGCATGCAACTAAAAGCAATCTAAGAGAGATTTCTTAAGCAATTAGCATGGCAGATTTTAATACTGAAGTACAGTTCTCAGAAGACAGAGCTCCTACATTTCTCCATGTTCCCCACACTTTTGAGATTGTTATTTGATCTGGATTCCATCACCCTAATATTACTCTTTTACTAGGGCCACAGTCTGATTCCCAGCAAGACCTTGGCTTTTGCAGGCAGCAAGCTGATTTTATTTCTGCAGCTATTCAGAAAGATCATATGAGATCTACTTGAACAAAAGGAGTATGATGATAATTTTATGAACAAAATGCAAATGCTAATAAAGCATCTCTGCTGTTCTGGAAAGGCTTTAATGTATTGGTGCAGGAAGATAAGGGGAAAAATGTTCCAGAGACTTTATGCAAACTTCACCAAAAAAAAAACCCCAAAAAAAACCAAACAAGAAAAGCCTCCACATTGCAAATATCTTCACTGATATTAACACCCATTTGCTGTTCCTTTGCAGCAGATGCAATCTTCAATGAAAATGCTTCTGTTTAGCACTGAAAATCTTCTCCAAAAATTAAAATCTGCTCAAAGTAAGTGTAAATGTTTAGAAGCCCAGAACTTATAACAAACTAGATTCCAAAACTTCTGCATATGGATAAACATATTTTGGAACAGAAGTACAATTACATGATTATGAAGAAAAAGATTTCTGCTTCCAAAGTGGTTTTGATACATTATATAGAAATGCTTTCTGCATTTTTTTAAATAGTCATGAGGACCAGATGACAAAAAAATTGGTCTCATCCCCAGTGGTATGCAAACTTATCAGAGTATACTAACCTTGTATGTTTTACTTGCCTGATGTACACATAGGTCCTATTTCTGATAATTTCTCATTTACACATTCAAAATAACGTAACTCAAGTAAAAAGCTATAAATAAACTGACAAATATGTATTTTATTTCCAAAAAACCAAATCAGTTTGGCATTTTGGAAAGTGTCTTTCAAACCCCACTTAAAGAGAACTAGAAATTAAATTATGTGTGCCTAAATTTTTCTCACAAGCTGTGCAAAGGGTAGCTATTTAAAACTTCAGATATCTCTATAATATCAGAAGCATAACTACTGGCTTTTGCATAAAATTCTCAGCACTAACACAACTGTGCTAAATCCCACAGCTCAGGGAAACAGGAAACCTTTGGCCCACAATATAACGAATGTTTTATGAAGAACAACATTGTTATTATGCAGTGACAGCCCTCAATTTAACTTGGTCTCCTGATCTAGAGAGGCTGTACATTCAACCCTCAATGGCATTTCACAGATATGGAAAGATTCTTGAAAAACCTGTATCTTACTTTGCTGTATGTAATTAGAATGCATGAAATTTCAGAGTTGTTTCAAACATTATTTCAGGAACTTAGCAATTAGGAAGTGCTTTAAATGAAGTGGGAGTTTCCTCTATGTTTCCTTTTGATTGCTCCCTCCAAACTCCCCCCATGTCTCAACTAATACAGTGCTTGTATTGAGACTTGGTGTAGCATGAGCCTGATTTCGATGCAAAATCCTACTTCTCCAGGATATAGAGGACGACTGTTTTTCAGGGAACTGTATAGCACTGCTCTGTCCTCCTTTTGATTCCGTTGAGGTTTTGCAAGTAAAAAAGAAGACAATTCCCCCCTTTGTGAGAATCTGTATCTCTTTATATTTTAGCTTTTTTTTTTCTTGCTCTGAAACCTTATTTCTAGGTCTGCATATCTTGAGAAAAGTAGCAAGAAATATGGATTTGAACCCACAGCTGGCATAAGAAAGTTATTCATTAATTCTTTTTCTTCTTTTTTAGTCACTACAGTATTCCAGACATTCCTGAGAGCACAAAGAAAAAAAACTTTCGTTAAAGAGTCACTTTTCCCCACAGATTAACTACATGTCTCAGAAAGGCTACAACTTAAGTTTATATTAGGCAGGGGAATGAAAAAGTAACTCTCAAGGAAAGATCCTTACTTCATTTGAAAGCGAGATTTTAAGTTGCTTCCGGACTTCATGAAGATTTTATCTAAAGAGCCTAATAACTGTTCCAGCTCAAAACAAAAGACATAATGAAATTGCTAATTGTTTCATGAAAACCAGTTGAAATTAGAAGGTTCAGACTAACAACTGCGTCTTCCTTTCCCTTCACATCCAACTCCACTTTGTTAAGGAAACTTCCCAGTCTCACCACTCACAAGACTCTCTGGCAGTCACACTCTCAAAGCTAGAGACACCGAAGCCCCTTCTCAGCCGGCAGCTCCAGTGAGCCAACGGGTGCCCCGCTCGACTCCCTAAACACCCACTCAGAATCAGACTAGGTTTCCTACAGCGTTGTCTCAGATGTCTCATTCCATAGAGCCATTTATTTACGGCTCAGTAACACAGAAACAGCCTGAGCTGGTGCCTCCGAGGAGGAACCCTCAACCAAGGACCCCTTGTGCTTTTATATCCTCACAGTCCAAGCACATGAAACTCTCGCTCATCTTCCCGAGTCTTCGGTTCCAGCTGTGTCTCTCAATGTCCATTCTCCTGGCTGCTCCACGGGTCCCAGTGCCTTCTAGGTGCCTTTGTTATGCAAAGGGTCAGCAGTTCACAGCTTCTCCTCTCCTCTCGGGCTCTCTGCCCACAGCTCAACCTGCAGCTGAAAATGGAGCTTGCAAACCGACCTACCTGCAACAAATGTATTCCTCAAGAATTTTATAATCTAGAAAATCTGATGAAGCTACAGGCTCCTGGAAATGGACAGAGAATAAAATATTGTACATTTCCCCTATAAAATAATAATAATAAAATTTATTACTTCCTTTTGCCAGGCTTACTGAAAAGTAAAATCCTAACCATAAGACTTGGAAGCAAAATCACTACTAGTTCTATGACACTCAAAAAATAACACATATCATCCACCAGGTCTACCTGAAGAGCACTCAGCGAAACAGGCAGCAGGATAAGTACAGCACAGCTTTGTGCCATGAGGGTTAAAGGGGGTTACCTTGTGATAAATTATGGAATCGAGATTGCAATAAAATAAAGGAGGAAGGAAACTGCCTACAGCAGCACACACCAGCCCATCTTCTTCAGTGTTTCTTCTTGTCTCTTCCTGTCTCCTAACAGCCCGTGAAAGCTTTCCAAAGCTTTCTGTAATTTGGAAGATGTTGCAGCACAAAGAATGCATCCTTATTATAACTTCAACGGTTGAAATCATAAAATTGATGTATGTACCCAAAAAGCCTACGTGTTTTATTTTTCTCATGTTAAAAAATTTTTTAGGATTGATCTTTTCCCTTTTAGGATACAGAGCAATGGAACAATTCTTTCCTTAAATTTCTTTATGTGACCGTTCACCTTACACAAAACCTCCATAAATACTGTGTACCTTCATTTGTTCTACTTACATATGGTATTATCAGTATGCATTATATGTAACTGCAAGTACATAAATGCTTGTATAATGTCAGCATGTCTGGCCTTTATGAGATGCTTGTCATTCCATCACTTTGATATATGTGGGTTGTCACTATAATAGCAATGTCTTGTATATTGCACAGGAAGAACTAGTGACTACAGAGCACAAGATAGGGCTACACAATACAACCCTTGAGTTTTGTATCTCCTCCATATTTTAATGCATCTGAAATGATGATGAAATTAAGCGCAGACATAGGGACTTCCACTTACCACTGGTATGCTGATATCTGGCTATTGTTATTGAGAGACTTTCTCTATCCTGAACTAACAGACTGATTGATTTGTCAAATAAACTAATCACCATATGTTTTGATAGAAATCAAACTAATGTTAACACACTACACACACCAAAAAGATTAATCTTTGCAAGGAAAGAGCACTGACAGCATTTGTCAGTTTAAACACTTCCTGGCAATAGCTCAGCTTGTTAACAGGCAATGAAAGACTGCTCTATTAAGCTCGGGGTGATGCTAAAATGGTTTCATATAAGACAGTAGCAATTTTCCTTACCACCAAGTGAGGCTGCCTATTGAGAAAGGCCATGGCACACTACAGGTCTTTGGTATTCATAGGTATTGATTGTAATGAAAAAGACATTTTATTGCTATCCAACATTATAGTGAATTACACGAACAGCTATGTTTTTATTAAGAGCTAGGAGTCATATAAAAACGACTTAGACTGCTGCTTAGTTTAATGGCATTTCCTTTTAATTTTAACTGATGTTCCATACAAATAATAAAATAGATTACACAATCCTTTGGTTTTAATTTAAAACAATACTTTGAAAAGGAGAGGTTTTAATAATTTACAATTTACAATTTACCAAACTATTACTTCCATGAATAAAATGTTTTTCCTGATCAGTACTAGATTATTTTTGGTGCTAAGTGAAATTCTGAGTTCCTGACAGCCAAGTGTGTGGAAACTTCGCTTCAGCATATATTGCAAGGAAAACTTATTGAGGCATAGAAGAATAAAAAAGAACAACAGAAAAGAGTGTCCAGTAACAGAGAGGGAAATGTAAACCTGATTAGTGTCCAGAGGAGAAGAGAGAATTGGCTTTTTGAACTCATTCTGCATTCTGCAGACTCCAGACATCATGCTGCAGAGTGGTATTTTTTATTTGGGTATCAACGTTGCCAGTCTCATAAATCTCTGTTGGAGGGATGTTTTAAACTCCCCAGTTTAAATATCCTATTAGCCAAAATCTGGTAAATTCAGGACATGGGATGAGTTTTATTCTATTTTACAGGGGCAGTTGTATTTTAGTGCCTAGATAATCCCCTCTGCTAGAGGTTGGAGATCTCTGATAAAAGCAAACCTCTCAAAGAAGTTCCTGGTAAAATTCCTTTATTAGAAGCCTGATGGAAGACCTTAAATACTACCTGCCCTAGCTGATGACACAGCTGCAGCTTTGCCCTCTCCCATACCTATAAGATCTGAAAGAGATCTCTGCTTTATCATTGCATTGTCCCCATAATCTACTTTCAGATATTACAAAGGAGGCATTGCACTGAATTCTGGTCTAGATTATTTGTCCTTGGCACACACATTTCTTGAGAACTTGTCAGGAGTTGTTACACAGGGGTCCAGAAGCTCCACGCTTTTACCGGTTGTACACCTTAATTTGAGACTTCAAGAGATTTCACCCACGTGAACCCTTGCAAAGTCTTTGATTCTCTGATACCTTGAGTTCACATCTGGAGAAAAACTACACATTTTTCTCTAAGAGATTTCTTTTTATTTGGTGAGAAAATTGGCATTTTGGCAAAAAGGGTTTTACAGAAATAACATGCAACTTCCGAAAAGTGTTACAACAGATTACTGACACTACCAAGCATTGCTATAATAAGGGAACCTTTGTCACACCCAGCAAACACAAACTCCATGCAACTTAAGTGAAAAAATCCATAACTTAAGTGAAATACAGAAAATAGGTGTTTAAGTTGCCCACAGGAGTAAAGGTTCACTGCCCCTCACTGTCCCCCCAGCCAAAGTCAGGGGTGCCACAGCCACTCAAAGGCTGCAGGAGGCATGGTGTGGGCTGGCCACCAGGTGGACCCCATTGACAGCCCAGTGACACCGCTTTCCCTGCCATGTGCTCTGCATGGACATGGACATGTTGGCTGCAGACCTAGGCCTAGCCCTTCCTCCCTACTCCTACCCCCACATACACAGAGACAACATGGTTTATTCAACCCATCAATCAAACAATCCGGCGAGATCCAAATCCAGTCTCTGACAGGAGTGCTTTAATCCATTACATCCAACATCCTCCTTCTATCACAGTGCAGATGTCTGGCTCATAGAAAAGACTCCGTCAATTCCACAATGAAAGGAAACTCTTTCCCCAGAAACCTACAAGATCCACAGGTACAGAGAACAAAGCTAAAAGATAAACCATTCTTGGTCACTAAATAATGATGCCTGATAATTTTTATGTTTAATACAAAGTGATCTCTAAGTACCTTTATACGATTTTGAAGTACTGTGTTGGATTGCACCCGTGCTGATGCAGTTGCACTTAAGTGATTACATTTGATTTAACAACGTAAGGCTGTTGTAAGGAGAATGCAAAAGAGGGACCAGCAATCTACATAAATTAACAAGTTTCAGAGTCAATCTCAGTCTTTATATGGTTGAATGTACATGCTGGTTTCTCAATTCATATGTGAGCAAAGTGATACTTTGTACTCAAGACTACTTGCACAGTTTTCATTAAGTCATCATTGTGTATAAAGATGTACAGTCTTGAGACTGGTAAATAAGATTGCACCTATATATTCTTGTATTCTCTCTTCCTTGTTCCTGTCATCATAGAAGAAAACTTAAAGAAAGGAGGTGGAGAATGTTGAGAATACTAAATTACAGTGTGGAGCACACAGTCTGGTACCCCAAATCTAGCAACAATGACCAACATGTATGAAATCTGAGCTATCTAAGTTTGAATTTTAATAAGTTCCTTCTAGAGCCAATGAAGATGGATATACACAGTCTTCCTCAGAGCATCTTAAGCCTTAACTTACTCCTCTAATAGTAGAGGGTTCATAGTCAACTACCCTTCTAGCTGCAGTGACTCAAGCAAGTGCCTAAAGTAAAGGATGAAAATGGACTGTGTTCTCAACAGCTAAGAGTTCATGTTTTTTATACGTGTAGGTTTGGTACGAAAATTATATTTTAAATATTAATTCATATAGAAAAAGGAGAAACAGTATTTTGCCATAGGTAGAGAACAAAACTAGAAGCCTTAGTTATGAAAAATCTTGATTTATTATTTACTATTCAATGTACTAATTTATAAATTACCAAATAGTAGTTTACTATTACTGTTCACTATTAAATAGCAAATTTATATTTACTATACTATTTACTATACCATTTTGATTTACTATTCATTATGGGCCTTCTTTTTTATCTTACTGCAAAAAATTACTTAGTTCCATCCTGTCATGGTTTGAGACCTCCAAAAATCCAATTTCCAAGCCCCCTCCCCCCCCAGTTGGCTTCAGTGTGAGAGGGTTTTCAGACATAACACATTTGCTAGCATGAGGAAAATTATATTAAAATTTATTACTACACAATAAATACTATAATACGTTATATACAACAATTCTAACTATCTCTCTTAGGGTAAAGCAATATATTTACATAGATCAAATCCCTCCTTTCCCTCCAAAAAAGTTCAGAAGGAAAGAAGAAAAGGTCCTTTCCACTTTCAGGGCAGCAGTGTCTCTCTTCTTCAAGGCAGTAGTCGTAGCTGGATTTGTTGTAGCTGGAAAATCTCTCTCTCTCTTCATTACAACACAGGGGTTTTCTCTCACCCCTTGGTCCTTCGACTTCAGCCGAAGGTCTCTCTCCTGTGGACTCACAAAGCAGGGACAAAACTCGCCCTACCACAGTCATATCATGGGATGCAAGGCATCCCATGAAAGTCCCTTCCTCAGGGGGGTTAAATTCCCCCTGAGTCAGAACATTTAGGGCAGCTCTCAGTTCAGTTTTTGCCCCAAGCGTTCTAACAGAGCTCCTGTGCTCTGTCTCAAACTGCCAATAAGGCAAAGTGGGGGGAGGGGGGGAAAGGAAGGTCACTTCCCCTGCATTCCTTCTGGCCATCCTGGTCCAGCTCCAGGACATCTCTGAGCTTTCGGCTTCTCTCTCTCTCTAGCTGCTGCATTTCAGGACTCCCTTCAAGTGGGAGTCCACCCCCTCCTTCCAAGAGGGGTCTCAAGGGTTTGGGGAAATAAAGCCAATCTCACCCCAGTCTCTACTGAGCTTGGTTCTCTATCTCTCCGTCAGACATCTCTCTGTCTCTTAGCTTGGCTCCATGCCATCTTTGCTGCTGCTGGCTATCTTCTTGGCTTTCAGCCACAGTTCTCTATTCAGTGCTGTTCTCTGCCGCTGCTTTGGCATCTTTCTGCTGCCCACTTACAGTGGAGAAAACTTCCCTCACCTTTTGGCTATGGCACCAGTTCAGTCTAACACTGTTTTGAGTTTCTGCAGCCCCAGCCGGGGGCTGGGGGGCCTTGGCCCCCAGCGGGGCTTCCTGGCCCCTCTCTCTTCATGGTCTCAAACCATGGCTACCGCTCTTCTTCCAGCTACGTAATCTCTTCTTTTCCGGCCTGTTGTAATATGTTTAATTTTGCAGGGGCACTGATTGTGTCAACACCAAGAACACCACCCCCTGGGATTAACCACTTTCCAGCTCCAGGGGAAACCCCTTTTTAACCCATGACAAATCATTTATCAATGAGGATCTATGTACATTTAACCATGTAGTCTGTTAGACAGGATTGTGGGTTTCAAATACCAAACCCAAGCATTTATTACTCCAGGAGAGCAGCATCTGTCCTATCCTGTTCCTGCCCCATTGCTACCTTGAGCAGAGCCAGGATAAAGGGCAATTACTTTAAAAGTCCCTTTTTTCCTTAGTGCACAGACTTCTTTGGTGAAAAGACTTTCAAATATCTCTAGTGATATAAAAGCAGTTCCTCCAAGGTAGCATATACCATAGCCCATAGCACGAGACCTCTCATTGGTATTTACACCTTCAGAAATGTTATCACTAGACAATTGCTCATACACAGTAGTTTTTCTTCCTGCAGTGTTATTTCTATTGTACAGGACATGGCTGCACAATTGCTTTTTTTGAATCTCTGGAAATACATGCTGCATAGCAGAAGGCAGATCAACCTCTTTTTTTTAATAAATGATCACACTGACAATTAAAATTCCTGGTGACAGGCAAATTACTGTTAAAATCTATGACTGATTTCTAGCAGAAAAATCTGGAACAGCAGGGACAAGAGCAGCTAGTAGAAAACCTTATTAAAAATCTAGGTAATAAACCTTTTGCAAATATCAATTTTAATTATTTTTTAAATTACCTTTTCCTCTTCCATCTCTTTCATATGGCCCAATCATGTGAAAAGTTAATAATATTTTATAATAAAAAACATTTAATGTTCTTTTTTTTCATCATCTTTAGTGGAGTTTTTCAACAATATGAGCCATTACACTAAAATGGTAATTTCTTCAGCCATCAGTGCACACAGCTGTTTTATAGTTGAACTGTTTCCACCAGTAGAATTTTTTTGACACAAGTACTGCAGCTTCTGGGGCATGATTTTGCTACAAGGTTCTTATTTATAAAAAAACAGTTTTTACTTTCTAAGAATATCTGTACAATGACTGGCCAATTTTGTTGCTACTAATAGGCTTCTTTACTGAGAATTTTTAAAATATCTGAAAACGATAAAAGAAAAGTTTCTAAAACATGCATAAAGAAGTTTTGGAAACAAAGTGCCCATCAATAAGGTATGTGAAAAGGAAAATTCTCCTTAGAAGACCAATGGCATTTATTTTCATCTCATACTCTTCCCCTCCCACAGGTTAAAAAGGGTTTGGTCAAGAAAAAGCCTTCAGGGTTCTTTTTTTTTGTGAACTGAGATACAGAGCACCTTCATTTTCAGATGTGAAAGATGTAGCAAATTTTTTAAAAGTGATTTGCTTAATGGAAGAAAAAGTGTCATACTAAAAAGTGACACACAGCAGGGAAACATAAAAACCTCTGGGTGCTTACCATTTTAAGTTTCATTCATCTCTCTTTCTTTCCAGAAGTGCTTTTTACTTACACTGTAATGATCTTTAAATGGGTAGTAATGAAGAATAATGCACTCTGTGATAAGTGGAATTGGTCATCTCTAACTTGTGACTCACCATGAACAGAGTGTATATTAAACAGTAAATCACAGTCAGGTGTTTAATTCCATCTCCTCTTATTTATTTATTCGCCTAGAGTATGTTCTGCTCTTCCTCAGGTTTTCCTGCCATCAATACGACCATTGTAGTTTAATTCTAGAAGAGACTGACCTGCTCAGAGACAGATAAAGGAGTAAGTCCAAACAATAACTTTGTGATTGCTCTGACCTTTGCAGGGGCTTAGTGAAATTACTGAGCAGTTTGATCTCTATACCATTTATTATCCACAGCAAATAACTTCTTCTAGATGGTACATGAAGCCAATTGACCAAGGATGTACCTTTAATACATATTAAATACATCTATGCGTGCAACCAGACAGATGTAGACCGGTTTCTTATGAAGAAAGACCACTTAATTTACCAAAATATCCAGACAGGGACTTAGCATTTCCCAACTAATGCATTTTAAATTCTTACTCTTGGTTCAGATTCTTTGACTTTCAGAGCCAGATATCTCCTTATCAGCAGCTGAGGATGGTGGGTCATAGCCCCTTTCCTGACACATGATGAAGGCTGCAGGAGACATCCAGTACTGGAGCTGTTAGCACTGATGCCTGTACTGAGTGTATATATATGAATGCTACCCACAGCATATACAGGCTGTGAGGGGCCCATATGTAAGAGGGCATTCAGTGGGATGCCACAGCCAGCACAATTCAGCCAGACCAGAGCATACTCCCTGCTTTGATGGACTAAATGAAATGTCTTCGCAGACTTCAAAAACTAATGAACCTGGGCTCACAATCCTCTGGAATACACTCAAAAAGTTCAGAGAAAAACAACTTGAGACTGCATGAGGAAGAAACTTGCTATGTACAGAACGAGTTGCTTAGAATTTATGTTTTTTCTAGTAAAAGCTGTTGTACATATGAGCTCAATTTGATGCCACATTGTTTAGCGGCAGACAGTGATAATACAAAACATAATGCAATTTACCGCTTCATTTCTTCATAAAGTCTACCCCGAAACATTTACTGCTCCATGTTACAGTAGAGAAGGAGTTTAGCAAAATGAGTAAAGTAGGTAATCTGCAAAACTATAAATAATGCTCTCTGCTTTCCTAAATAATATTTCACACTCTAGTGAAATAACATATTTTAATACCAGATCTGACCTGAATTATTTGTCTAAAATTTCTGAACTTGACTTAGTCACCGTGGACTAGATTTGTATTTATTGTTTTATCTACTGATGAAATAGACAGCTCAGTCTGCTCTGCCTGTGGACTTTGACAACTGAGAAAAACTTTAGAAATTAATTTTCAGCTTTTGATTTTGTTTTTAATTAAACAATTGCAAGTGCCGAATTTTGCTCAAGTTCCTTCTCAGCTCTCAGTCACAAAGAATATGATTAAAACCATGAGATTTTAAAACAAAGCAACACTAATGCTTTATGGTTTTAGTCTGCTTTCACTTACAAAGCAAGATTCCATTATTTCGCCCCCAGAACATAGAATACCATATATATTCTTACCCACATACAAATTGTATACTTCCTGTCAGACACTGAACACAGAAAACACATAATCTTTCTGACTTCTGGGCAGCATGGTTGATAACCTCTTCTGTTTGTTTCTCTAGCAACTGCCAGCAATCCCCTGAATCACTTGCCAGGCATGAAGTTTGCGGTTGACTATTTTTATATTCCCCACCTCCCCTTTTTCAATACGAGTTGTGCAAAACACATTTCTCTTTCAATATCTCTGTTAGAAATTGCAGCAATTTTTCAGTTAACATGCATTTGGGGACACCAGCTAGTGTCTCTGTAGAGTAGTGCGCTGTGACACATAATAGGTGCAAGTCAGACTAAGGTTAGTAACCTTTGTTCTGTATTCTCTTGCATAGAGTAAATCTACCTTTAGCTAGTCTATAAAAATGGACTGAATTCAGACAAAAGCATTTCCCAATTCACTAGAAATTGTAAAAGACAGAAGATGAATGATATCCTTAGAGTCAAAGGTGTCACTTCACAGGAAGACCTCAAACTTCACTGAAGATTTTCCAAAATAGAAATTAAAAACATATACTCACAAAGACTTAAATTGGCACAGTCCAAAAGCTGATAGTTTCAGTAAGATATGAGAATGAGATCATAAAAAGAAGGAGGCAGATAGAAAAACAGTCTGCAGCCATAAAGGTAACCATTTACAGCTATTACAACCACTGTTCCTTTTGATTTCTCATTATTTGAATCTACTGCCCATTACTGTGTCCAGTTCTGGGCCCCTCAGTTCAGGAAGGATATTGAGGGGCTGGAGCAGGTCCAGAGAAGACCAATAAGGCTGGTGAAGGGACTCACCAAGTCTGGTGAGGGACTCACCAAGACTGGTGAAGCACAAGTCCTATGAGGAGAGGCTGAGGGAGCTGGGGTTGTTTAGCCTGGAGAAGAGGAGGCTTAGGGGAGACCTCATCACTCTCTACAACTCCCTGAAAGGAGGTTGTAGCCAGGTGGGGGTTGGTCTCTTCTCCCAGGCAACTATCAGTAAGACAAGAGGGCATGGTCTTAAGCTCTGCCAGGGGAGGTTTAGGTTAGATATTAGAAAGAATTTCTTTACAGAGAGGATGATCAGACATTGGAATGGGCTGCCCAGGGAAGTAGTGGATTCTCTGTCCCTGGAGATTTTTAAAAAGAGACTGGTTGTGGCACTTAGTGTCATGGTCTAGTAACCATGGCAGTAGTGGATCAAGGGTTGGACTTGATGATCTCAGACGTCTTTTCCAACCTGGCTGATTCTATGATTCTATGACAGGTGCTTAGTGTGAAAGAAGCTGGTCCTGAATTAAAAGCACGATTTTAACAGTTCAAATATCTATACTGATCTTATGCAGTTTAGTTTCAAGACAAAGTTAATAAAAGCAAAGCAACATTCAAAAGCCAGTGGTTGGTAACTTACACAAAATGTAGGCAATTCAGCTGTAAATGCTTCATTCCTGCTGGTTAAACTTAGCATCTTTTTATGCATAGGTACTCTCTGACTTAAATAGATATAAATTAATTGATCGGCAATTTCAATTAAATTCAAAAGCAAACTACAAAGGACACTACATGCAGATTTCAGTTGGTGCAATAAGGGTGTAGAACCATTCCCATACCTAAATAATATACTCATACAGAAGATACTTCTGTAGCTCTGGAGCTACCTTACAACCAAGTCATCTTCGGTGTGTGATGCTCCCGAGCTCAAACTTCATGTAGGAACATTGCAGTATAATGGTCAGTTAACACTGAAATCCTTTAAGTACTTCATCCACATTAATCCCAAATGAGTATCTCATGATTAATTTTATCAAAACAAATTCCAAAGGAATTGGTAATGACTAAGTTGTTATCGCAGAACATTACTATTATTTTTATGTGTTTGTGTGGACTTTGTCTGCTTTCTAGACTGTATCTTTGAAAGTATTTTTCAGTGACAGTGGCCCAGTGTGACATAAATGAACTGTGATACCTACATATCTAAAATTAGCAGCTGTAAATCCAGGCACCAGAGTCTAACCTGAATGTCACTAATCTGACAAAATTCTTCTTGACTGTAGCAGTGAATTCCTTGTTTCCCCTCCCGATTCTCTGTAAATCCTGCTCGAAGATTTTTAAAAATGTTAAACTGCCTGCATGTACATAAATTCTGGAATAGGAAATTAAGAGGCAAGTGTTTTGACTGTTCCCCCCCTCCCCAGCTTTGAATATGGAGGATTTAAAGCTGAATGCTTTGTCATCTCTTAAAGAATACAGTGGTATTTAACTAAGAAATATGAACCAGAGATAATGCCTCTTTTCTAAATTTATCATTAGATCCTTTCTATTTTGAAGAAAGATTGCAGTAATCTTAGTGTGAAAATTTTCTTAGTTTACTCATTTTACAGTAAGGTCACCTAAGCCTCAATAAAATTTAAGAGCACCAACAAATGGTAGAATTTTATTTGATGTATGTTTTTTAGTCTAGGTGAACTTAATATGCAATTTTTACTTCTCTTTTGTATTTTGTATGAGACATCTATTGGAAAAACACTTTGTTAACATATGGTCAAGGTGGCTATAGCATGAAAATGAGAAAAAATAAATGCAATCAGATTATATGTGTAGAAGTGGAAAAATGTAAACAACAGAGTCTACCATAACCACACCTATAGAAATATCACTTTAACTGCATTAATACTGAGTCCAGTTGTAAAAGAATATAACGATACATAAGTGAAAATCCATGCCCTAAAATTTGGATTTGTATCCACTGGAGAGAATTTCTAAGGCATGTATGAAGATATGATACAAATGCTAGGCCCTTAATATTTCTCAGGAATATATTTTAGAAAACTCTTGGCTGAAAACATTATAAAAGCTGAATTTTTTTTTTTGTTAGTTACCAAAAATATTATGACGCTATAGTCTAAATTCGTGGACTATAAAACAAGTACAATTGTTCCAGAGGAGCATGGGAAAAATTATCATTGTTATCTAGAAAACAAGAAGTTATGAATGTAAAATGAAAATGTACTGGTTTCTAAGTTTTGGAAAGAGACAAAGTACATTTTCATAAAATTCAAAAGTGTAAGCTCTACCTTTCTTACTAGCAACAACTTTGTAATAAGATCAAAGATAAGGACATTAGAAGATTTATATTTAATTTTCCCATAATTTTCTTCATAATGAATTATGTAGTGTAAAGTATCCTATTTACATTATTTAAAATTTTTCTTAAAAAATTGAGACCAAGAATTATCACTACAATCATGGAGATAACATCAATGACCATAAAGGTTCAATTCTGAACATTTTTCTCTTTGTATTAGGATTTTTTTTTTTACCAAAAATAAGAACTTGCCTTTGTCATCACAGAATTGTGGTGTTTGGGGCTTTGGGTTGGTTTTTTTTAAACTCATCAATTTTTGAATTCTCATCCAGCTTGCTGATTCTGCTCATCCTCCTCTCCAACCCATTTTGGTGGAAATTTCATTAGACTAGTCTTTATTTCACTGTCTGTGCCATTACTAAGACTGTGCAAATATACAAGATTGAGGACCTATTCCTACAGAACACGTTAGCTTGACAGGGAACAATAAACTCTGCATAGTTTCCCCACTAATTACATGATCACATTATAGTAGTGTAATTTCCTTTTTTCATGCTTTCTTATGAAAATGTCCTGTGAAACAATGTCGGAAGATTTATTTGTCAAGAGAGATGACATCTGGTTCATCACCTTCTCAAGAACTGTTATGCTGTCACAAAAGGATATTGGATTGGTATCACACAAGTTCTCCTTGATAAATTCATGTTGGCTATTACTCATCTCCCTGCTATTCTGCAGGTGTTTACAGTTCATTTGATTTATTTGTTCCAGTTGTTGGGGTTTTTTTTAAATGACATTTAAATTATGGTGATGGGTCTGTAATTCCCCAGCTCTCCCTTTCTCTCCTTTATAAAAGCAGTCATTGAGTCAGCTCTTTCTGAATTTTCTGAAACGTTCTCCATCTTCACAACAGAGAACTGCTAATGAATTTTGAGAAGACTTCATCTAGTTACTTAAATGCTATACAATAAACTTAATTAAACACAGATTATTTTCAAATACATAATTGGTTCTATGTAGTCTTTCAGAAGCTCTTTCATCGTTCCAGTCTGACATCTTAGCCCATTCCTTGGCTAAGTAGTTGTATTAACGCCGAGTAGCTCCAGTTAAGGAAAACTGAAAAAGATATTAAACACTTTTGCAGGTTTAATACCATTTTTCAGTTTGTTTCCTTCCCTGTTTGATAGCATATCAACGTTTTTATTTTCCTTGCTCTGATTATTAATGTGTTTATAAAATGACTTTTAGTTTCTCTTTATGTCCTTTTTTATGTTATGCATAATTCTGTACCTTGGCTTTTCCAGTTTTGTCCCCTTTCCTATTAGTGTTATTTCATTTACACTAATTTGGTAATTTGACCTAGTTTCCACTTTCTGAAGATGCTTTTTTTTTCCTGGGTCTCAAGCACTGAAGTCAAGGCTTACTTAAGGGAGCTACTTTCTAGGCGTCACAAGTATTGAGACAGTTTGTGCTTCTCTCTTAAATATAATTTCTAGGGGGAACTGCCATTGCTTGTAAATGTTTTTCCCTTAGATTTATTTGCAATGAGATCTGACTCATCAGCCCAACTAGTTTGTTCTCTTGTAATTTATTGGTTTTATTATGATCTGCACTTTCTGTTCCTTGATGCAATAAATCATATTATGTCCACACTAAGCAAGTTAAAGAAAGTGAGAGTAAACCCCTTTCATATTTTCAACTACATTTTTTTCCTAGGGGTTCCTGCTAGCTGCCTTCAAAGAACTACAGAGAGATTGAGTCTGGGAGGGACCTCTGGAGGAGATTAGTCCAGGCTTCTGCTCAAAATGGCACTTAATGGAAAAACTGGATCAGATTGCTCAGTGCTTCAAGTCAGCGGACTTTAGAAATTCTCCAGGGAAAAGACTGAAGTTGATTCCAATATCTCTCTGTACAGTTTTTTTTCTTACTATAAACCACTTTTGCTCTAAATTATTGTTATTCCTAATATTCAGTTGAAATCATTTGCATTGGAGTTTGTGAGAGCTCCTTGTTGTCCTTCCATTACTCACTTCCGAAAGAGTCTGTTTTCTCTGTAATGTTCTACAGATAGTGGCATAGATATAATTAGATATAATTTCTTATATCTAATCTAACCGTACCTGCTTTCAGGCTGATGAGCAGGTTGTTACAGGCCTGGACCAAGGTTCTCCTCCGGCAGAACTGAACACGGCGGTCACTCCTGTGAGTATTACCACACGGGGTTATGCCAGTCAAGATCTAGGACCCTGTGGGCTTGTTCCCATGGCCTGCTGTAAATCCAAAGGATGGCCCTGCCCCCCAGCCTGTCAGCTATCTTCCCTCTATTGCAGTAACCTACTTGCTTTACAAATAAACTAACATATTCTTGCACAGAAACACTGAACATTGTACATTTCTGAGTCAAGCTTAAAAGGGAAACTGGGATACTGCAAACCATCTACTCATAACACTGCACTTTAACACGCTTTGAAAATTTCATCCAGGCAATTGCAATACCTGCCAGTTGCTAATATGTTAAAGATCCATCACATAAATCTTCCTGTTATGGCAAAGAGAAACTTTGCAAACTTTCACCTGAAACCTAAACCAATAGTAAAACACCAGAAAGAAAACTTTGCCATTGAAACATCTTTGTGTATCTATGTTAAAATGTAATCTCCATGGCATAATCTCACATAAGGATATATAACTGAGGCACCCATACCTAAAATGCATAATTACCTTTGCAATAAAAAGATGTTTTATTTTCTTTGTATTAAAAGATGGGGTTCTTTCTTGTAAAACTGAATATTCACTTCAGCACTAGAACCAAAACAAAGAGTTTATAAGGCCGTGATACAACTGGCATTTTTTTAGGAAGTACCATGTGAAGTTATTTTTTCCTCACCCATGTACAACTTTAGATATTTTGCAATGATTTTGCCAATCACTGGAAATAAGGAAATAACAGAAGTCAAAATAAATGACATGGGGTGAGAGTTGAAGACAATCTGTGAGGGTACTTAATTCTCTGTCTTGACATGGTGCATCCCAGAGGCTCTCTACCCTGCCACCAATAACAACTGTCACACTGTGCAATCCAGTATCTCCACAGATAAAATAATTGCCAGAAACCTCTGGATACAACAACATTAATCCACTTCATCAGTCATAACTCACAGTCTTCCGCTGCAGCTCACAGAGTTCAAATCAGGACTGGAGTCCACCAACAGCTAGAAACTGTCCTTTGAACTACCTCTGCTCTCTCTCTCTCTTTTTTTCAGGAAGGCTTCCCCAGCACATTGTAGAGAGGTCCTCAGAATTGGTTAAATGACAACAATCTAGATGTTTAGGTTTGTGTCTGTCATACACAGACTTTAAAATCTCTGTAAACATTCATATCTCAGAAGAAACAATAAAGACACTGCAAATAAAATTCAGCCATGCCTTAAAAAATATCAAGAAGCATGGTATGCATTTACATTCAGATGCTCCTCTGGTATTTTTTTTTCTTAGTTGACATGGAGGTTTAACTCTTGAATGCAAAAGAAAGTGATTTAGGAAGGTAAAAATTGCTTTATCCAGATGGTAACTCCTGATGTTTGACAAAGCTTCCTCAGGTTCAATAATAGGAGTTCATTCAAATGTTTAAAAGAATCCATATCCAACTTCCAAGTCTCAGCAGTATCTACCCAATCTATAGCTAGATCATTTAATCCCAAACATGCTTTAGAAACACTGTTAACTGAGAAAGAAGCAATTTCACCAGAAGTTAACCTGTGATTTCTCTTGGAAAAAAAAAATGGAGAAGAAAATGAAGGTGCAGTAGGCAAAGTACTTTTTTCTTTTTTGATCTTTGTTTTTTCAAACTTTATTCAGCTGTATAAGGCCAGTGCAATAATAAAGGCTAATTTCCTGTGGCAATCATCTTCAAAGGGAATTAAAATTAATGCATGTATTCTGGAGCCATAGTGATAAAAAAGGTTCAAACAATCCCCATTATTTCAAATAATGTTGAAAAATGATACCCAAGAACGGTTTTCAACTTATTTCTAGCTATTCATATTGGATTAACATAAAATAAGCTACTTCAAGTATTACTATCCTTGTGCAATGTATTTATATCAAGATGATTACTATCTTCAGTGAAAGGTTTAATATCAACATATATGTAATTACTGGAAATGTTTCAATTTATATTATAAAATGAAAATGTAAGATCAGCAACAACTGCCTCAACTAAATAAAAT
The DNA here is from genome assembly GCF_001604755.1 of Lepidothrix coronata. Taxonomy (NCBI): domain Eukaryota; kingdom Metazoa; phylum Chordata; class Aves; order Passeriformes; family Pipridae; genus Lepidothrix; species Lepidothrix coronata. Next base: position 823,760 of record NW_016690268.1, on the reverse strand, counting down.
GTATAAATGTTCTCATTTACTGAAGTTACATCTCTTCCATAGCAAAAACTGAGCCACTCAGCTTCATTTCTAAAATTATACTTAGCAACTTTGCTGACTGTCTTTACACAGGGCTTATCTGTAGTTTGAAAGGATTTATTCAGCAGTTTGAAAATATTTATTCTGAAAGCACTTAACCCTTTGTAAAGGTAAAGAATAATTAAAATCAGAAAACCAGAAACTTATATTATTTCAATCTTTTACTTATGTATGACATCTCTGTACATATTGACATTGCAGTCTAACTATAGTTCAGTTAAGTTACTGACATGTTTTGTACACGATGATTTCCCTATACAGCTGAGGAAAAAAATAAAAAGTGTATATCTAATTTCTAGAACAAATAATTTTTATTTTTAATTATTGTGACTCTAAGAAATTAATGGAATAATGTCTTTAGAAAATCTTTATCAATGGATCTTAATAAAATACACAAGAAAAGAAGCCCGGAGTAAAGATTCTTTCTCTGTCCACTTTTGAGGGAAATAAGAAAACATGCCAAAGCTCTGGAATTACACACATTTATATTTTGACACTGTGAGAAATCAAAAGTCTGTTCATAGCAAATACTATTTCTTTTTAAATAGGGTCAGAGGTAAAAGGAAGAATAAGGCAATAATCTACTGTAACATCTGAAGAATCACGGGGAGAAGGAGAAAGACATATCCAAACACATTTAAGTCTCCAGACACAAGGCTCATAAATATGACACAGACCTATTGGGAGCAGCCTACCCTGCTTGGGCACAAGACTTAGCATCTGGAAACCAGCAGAAAACACAGGACATCTCAAACAGATCTAATGTCTTCATGGGACGAGTGTAGCCCTAGATGGTGCAAACCACATTGAAAAACAACACATGAAATGTTGCTGATGTTTCTTCAGTAAGCTGTGGACAACGGGCGACCATAAGTACAGAAGTCTGCCCCAGACTCAGCTTCATTCAGCAGAGTGGTACAGAAGAGACTTTGCTTACAGGGCTCACAGGGCATGCCATGACTCTGGGGAAGTTTCTAAAAAATTGTGCAGACAACCAGAATGCCACGTGAACCTGACGAGCCAGATAAACCTACTGACATAATCCTAAGTGTGATGCTAGAAAAAAAAAAAAAATGGAAAAAAAAAAAGAAGGGTGGGGCAGTGTTGGGCAGGGTGTCAATACAATACCAAATGATCAAATAA
>NW_016690268.1:813721-819162 GCF_001604755.1 Lepidothrix coronata | reverse complement strand
AACTCCTGTTGGGTGAGCATGGGTACAGCTTGGTGTGGCAAATCTTCTTCTGTGATTCTGTGACTGTGGAAAGATCCTCAATGCTGCTCTCAGAAAGCAGTCTCAGCCTTTCAAGATGTGGTAGTTAAAAATCAATCAGTAGCAGTGTTTTTGGTAAGGATCGGTGTTACAGGTCTACAGAGATCAAACGGAGCAATCTGGGATCCTACTAAAAATGTTGGACCAGACAGTTTTTTGAGGTCCCTTCCAACCTGTGCTGTTGTATTATTCTGAGATTTTAAAGAGAGAAAATCAAACATGAACCATTAATGTCAAGTTTGAATTAGATACCTAAGCTCCTTCCCAAACCAGAACCCTGTCATATGCCAACCAGAAAGGCAAGCCACGTCCAAAGGAAGTAGAAAAGTAAGACTCCACTTTAACCTATTACCCTCTTTTTCCAAAAAGCTGACACATCACAGTCTGACAAGAAAACCAATGCCTCTGTCAGCACTACAACCATTTTGCTTGGCTTGAAAATAGCCCCTGAAAGATGAATAGTTCAGTATGATTTGGATAGCAAAGCAGGTCATGCAGAAGAAGTAATGCTAATACTTTCTATTCTTCATTGCACAGAAAGGCCTCTTGCCATTGAATAAACTTTAATTAAAACATGCAGGTAGTTCTGATGAGTTAAGGGGCAGCAAGCCAAATCCAAGGTGCTGAGGTATAGGGGAACCCTTCTGATAACCTCCATGGCTTTTGGTTCATACCCTGTTTATCCTGGACAGCCAGGAAGGCCTGGGAGAAACTACGCTATTTTTTTTTCCTGCAGAAGGGGTTCTGTCTATTCTTGATAGATTGGAAATGTTCTATAAATAACACTTGATCATTGATATATATGAGGCTTTAACATAACTCCATACTTAGTCAGAAGACATTTTGAAAATGTCACTGTCAAATTAGAACACAAAATTAAACTCAACAATTTGTTGAAGAAATTTCAAATTATTGTACACGTCTACTAAACTAAACTAACTTTAAAAGCATGATCTCTTTGGTATCTATATAAATGACTTTGACAATAAGTAATAGCTTTCCTAAAACATGTTTCAGTTCACAGTCCCTGTTTGAAGAGTATGATTACTACCTTCTGTAACATCAGACAGTATCACAGAATTTAATTTGTTGCATTTGATTCTATTTTAACTAATTCCAAATTAAAACTATTTCTTTTTTTTTTTTTCAAAAAAAGTATGGGAAAAGAAAATTGATATTAACTTTTTTTTTAATTTCGAAATTCAAAGTTAAATGTAATTTTCTCTGCATATTCTGGGCTATATGGACATAAGTTTTCAGAAGATGCAACTCATATAACCTCTGCTAAGTTGTTTACATTCATGCTACATTTAACTTGATATATAAACCCTTGAAAATCAGGAGCTTTAGATATTCTGGAAAACAGCTTGTATGTTGGTCTAGCTCCCTAACCATACTTTTTCACTAACTCGTGCTTCTGTGTCACTAAAATATTTCCATTTCATTTAATAATAACTTCCCTTTGCATTCCAATCATATTTTAAGTATTTTACCAAGTAGGCTTAGATTGGAATTAAAATATTACAACTTTACGTTACTCTGTCATTAAATGCAGAATCTGCTCAACTCAATCAATCCTCCCATAAACAAGTTGAAAACTGACTTTCAGAAGCACTTATCTTCAAATAGAATTTTTATTAAGAAGAAAAATACTTCCTTAAATTATACGAAAATGTAGGTTATGCATATATATTTGCCTCTATTTATGCAAAATATAATATAGCACTAATCAAGTGTTGTGTTTTCATCAGTGTAAAATGACAGAGGTTCTAAATGGGAATTTATCTGTCCCAGTGTTTATATCATAGACATCTACCGCTAAGAATTTCATGCTAGACACTTTTTCTAATTATAGAAGTAGGCATCTCATCCTACTGCTGACCAGATTAACAGTGTTTGAGAGGTGTTTATTTGTTTCCGTTCATCTCTGATGTCAGGTGAGAAGATTTCTTTTGGGTCCCTTCTCCTTCGTCATCATTATTCCTTAGCCAACAGAAGCTCAGCTTCTGGCAAAGGCATGGTTTTTCTGAAGAGCACTGTATAAACTAATACACTGGGAATATTTTGTGAAGATATAATATAAAATTTATCCCACTTATCAAGCTATAAGAAGAAAAATCAAGGGTTTGCCTTAGGTTAATCCCCAGTGGATTTTTATCCCTGATAAAAATGTTTATATTGTCTGAGGATTTTAGACGTTTTACTGCGAGCTTTACAATTTAGAACGTAAAAAAGGTAACAAAGGTATTCACCAAACAACAGTTAATGGACCTTGCACTTTCAGTGGCAAAAGGAAAATACATAAAGCAAGAAGTGCATCACCAATTCACAAAACTCAAATTCAAAAAAATACTTTGGGGATAAGGAGGCATAGGAATTACCCTCATGGGACACAATTTAGAAGGACCAGCAAACAGATGCTAAGCAATAGTTTCACTGATCCTCTTCTTTCTACAGGGTCTGTAAACAGGGAAAAGTGCAAACTGCATTCTTATTGTCCTGCAAACCCCTTTGCATCAAAGGACCTCACAGTGCAGCACTCTTGGGAAGTCCAAGGATTCCCTGCAGTACTATCTTTTTTTAAAAAAGCAAAAAGACTAAGTCATAACAATAATTAATTTCAAAATATTGTCTTTGGAGAGCTTTCTGTGAAACATATACAGTACACTGGAGGAAGTGTAGTGAATAAATGGGATGAAATGGTACTTAAACAAGTACACTTTCTTTTCATCTGTGCTTATAAAACATAATTAAACCCATCTGATCTTACAAAACATCATCATTGATAATGCTTCCAATTTCACTTCTGGCAGAAGTTGTCTGACTATAGGCTTTTAGTAAATGACAATGACCACATCACTAGATTTTATTACCCTACTTTAAACTCCTGTAACAAAAGATGAAGGCAGTCTTTACAACAAGATTCAGCATTAGCATTAAGAGCAAAATTATGTTCAAGAAGTGAGGAAGGATTATAAACAGATAACCTTGTAAAGCTACTGATGGGAAAATCCTGCTTGTGTGAAAAGTAAATGACCAAAGTTCCCTGTATTATATCTTGAGAGTATGGAGAAAACGCCAGCTATCACCTAAGACCATAGGCTATATCCTGGTATGAAACACTAACTTACTGATGCTGAAATACCCAAGTGCAAGATGTAATTGAAAATATGTATTTTAAGGCACAACAGCAAATATGCTATAGCTGTATTCACATGGTTGGGTTTTTTCCCTCTAGATTCAAATTGAAGGTTTTTATCACTTTTATGCACATGTGCATAAACAAACTATTGTTCTCAGCAAGCCAACATCATGCAGTAAAGATTACTAAACATGCAAACAGTTCTAGTCCTCAGTATTGCATACATATTCAAGTATCTGAAATTTTAAATTTTAAACAGATGATGTCTTATGATTTTTTATTTTTTTTCTCAAAAAGGTATTTTGTACGTTAATACAAAATCCTTCCACAGACAAACTGTATAAATATATTAATATTTTTAAAGAAACACACCTAAATGACATGACATAAGTAGACAAAACCTATTTGTTTGGGAAAAAAATATTTCTATGTCACCATATTTTATTTCGGTTTTCCTCAGCTTGGATGTTTTTCTAGCTATTTATGACAGTGCATTTTCAGACATCATCACGGTAGTTTCTGGATAAAACAAATGTTTACTCATTAAAAAAATCAGTACAGAAAACATTTGTAGATAATCCAAAGTTGTTGGAGACATAAAGCAATGAAGAAATGGGTCAACTACAAGAAAACTTAGAATCCTCAGTAATATGGTATATCTAGAGCCATGTGAATGTCAGAGGTTTAAACTCAAGGTTGCAAATCAAAACAGAATTGCAGATTATACTCACACAAAATAAGAATTTCAGTGGAACTCGGTGAAATTGAGAAGGACTTAAATTTAAGCTTAAATGACCAATTAAACGTATTTCAAGCATGATGCTGCATATAAGACAGCAAATACAACTTTTGGATGCATTAAGACATTTATAACATTACTGAAATGTTACATTAATTCTGGTATTCACGTTTTTGAAAGTAACTAAAATTGGGGGGGGCTTTGATGGGGTTTTGCTTGGTTGGTTTTGTTTGTGAGGGTTTTTTAATTCAAAATGTTGCAGTTCAAGGTTTTAAGTTCAAAAGTTTAGAGCACTGCCAAAAGAGATCATTAATAATATTTTTCCACTGCCAGATGGGTACCAATACTGATAAAGCAGCATCATACTCTTCTATCAATGTGAACCTGACTTATGACTACCCCAAAGCTGTGAGGCAGGGCTTAGGGCTACGCCTTGTTATGTTTTTGAGAATACAATTTGGTTATTGCCTTAATTAAGAAGTAGATTTTCAAAAATACTCTATATCTAAGACCCATCAATGAATAGAGGTCTGAACTGGCCTTTGCTTTCTGGTAATTCTGGCAGAGAAGAACTACAACTATTAAGAAACAGGAAGGAGACTTCATTAATGGATAAAATAAATATTTACGATACGATTTTTTTTCTGTATTTTTTGTTTGGGTTTTGTTTTCTTAATTTCAGCATCTGTTTCAGTATTTCATGTGAGAATTCTTTGCTGCTCTGTGATTAGAGGAAATAACCCTAAATTTCCCTTTGTCTTCCTAATTGCTAGTGAGCATACTTCTTGGGATATGGGGATGGGCAGCACAACACATGTGAGTAAAAAGAGGAGAGTAAATCTGTACACATGTGGGATGTACATGTCACAATGATTTGCCCTTTCCATTCCCTTCCATTCTTGCACATTGTATGTCACCATTCATCTCACTCAGTAACTTCCCTGTCTCTTTTCTTTGGCTCATCAAACCCTACTTACTCACGTCACTTCCTCACCTCAAATGGAGAAGGCCAAAAATTAAGTAGAGACTAAAAAAAAGAAAAAGTAGAAAAAGGGTTAATTCTGGCCAGCAGAATGATTTTCAAACAACTACAGGCAATAGAGGGAAGAATGGACACTTCCTTCTTTGGCACAAAAAGGAAAATACTGTTTCTGACTGTATTGGGTGTAGGTCCCAAGGTTCGGGTAGATGTGAGAGGCTGCAGGGCTGGCCTCTGTGGCAAGAAGACAGGGTTGGCATCTGGCTGCTTGCTCAGGTTAACCCACCAGCTCATACATAGTCAGGGTCACCTGCTAATGTCACAATCTGAACTGAAATATCCTGAAGCCTCTAAAAAATCAAAGAAAGAAGATTTAACGATGTTAACCTCAATTCTGCCCTCTTTAATAATGGGGCCAGAACAGTACCACTACAGGTGTTGCAGAACGGTATAGAAAAATCATGGGAAAAGAAACCATTATGTGAAATCAAGAGAAGTATATC
>NW_016690268.1:755576-811190 GCF_001604755.1 Lepidothrix coronata | reverse complement strand
CAGGGCTGACGAGCTCCATCTGCCCGGGGGAGTTTTTTCCCTGACCGGGAATCGAACCCAGGCCGCAGCGGTGAGAGTGGTTAAGATATTTTATGTAGTTGTGCTGTAACTGTACACAGACTTAATTTAGGTCCTGAAATACAAAATTCAGATCGATAATGTTAATTTTCCATTATTTACATTCTCTTAATGTATCTCCACAAGAAAAACTGAACTTTTAGAATATTTCTATCAATGATGTATGTATTTTTTTTCCGAAAATGAAGGCAGCAGAAGGGAAATATTGGCCCGCTGTAAAACAAGAGAGGTGAATCAGTAACCCAACAATGCTGAAAAAGCAGAGGTTCTCAACACTTTCTTCAGCTCTGTCTTTAGCAGCTCCGTTGGGCCCCAGGCCTTGGGAACAAAATCAAAGCTGATGCAAACACAGACCCACCATCAGAGAAGGAAGAGTTGGTTGTGAACTGTTACCGGAGCCTAAGCCCTGCAAATTGATGGGCTGTGACAACAGTGTTCAACAACAGTTGTTCAACAATCAGACATTGGAATAATCTCCCTAGGGAAGTGGTGAATTCCCCAACATTGAAAACTTCCAAGATTCAGATGGACAGGGTGCTGGGCTATCTGGTCTAGATTGTGCTTTAGCCAAGAAAGGCTGGATTAGATGACCCTTGAGGTCCCTTCCAACCTATATTCTATTACTCTACAATTCTGTGAAAATGTAAAACTTAAACAACAACAAAAAAAACCTAGGGAGAAAAAAATTATTCCACCTAAATAAAACTTGTTTTAATGTATTTCGTAATTCATAAAATTTTTCTTTAGGCAAAGAAAAAGTACTAAAACCTTAATACTTTTTCTTCTTTTTATTTTACTAAATACAGCGTAAGGCATGACGACTACCACATCAAAAAAAGATACTTCACTGCAACCATTCTGGAAGACAAAGAGAACTCAGGATGTCAGAAGTCAAGATCCAGTCTGCAAAGCACTTCAACATTTGCCTAAATTTAACATCTTGCTTCAGCTCCACCTGCTCCAAATAAAGATGTGCTTATATGCATTGTTGCAAAGAACTGATCCAAAGCACACAGTCAAAAATTAATATGTTAATCATAAATTATAAAGCCATAAAGATCTCAGTGATCCTCTGATTTGACCTGCTGCATAATAGAGGACAGAGGATTACCCTGACTTTATTCTAGTTCTTCATTCATGTGCTTCCAAATGCTTTTTTCAGGGCTTAGAAAATCTTTTCTTCCTCAAGTGGAAATTGATGATATTTAAGATAGGATGTGTTTTCTTCTAAGTACACAGCATCCACTTGTAAAAAAAAGGATTAAAAATGAAAATAGTATTATTAGTATCAATCGGAACAAACTAATGATGGCTCATTGTGTCTCACTTTGATATTTGAAGTGCCTTTCCATATGAGATGCTATATATAGCAAGGTTTAGATGTTTATCAACATTTATAGCTTTTCCAAAGACTCATATTAAAATTTCCAGATAGAAGGAGAGGATTATTGATGACCTTGTGTTATTCTGGTAACACTGATTTTAAAATAGTGTTATTCAAAGGATATACAGGGTTTTCCTGGATACAAAAGATGCTCTTTGTCAAGAGAGCCAAACTGTGCTGATATACAAGGCAAAAGTAATAGGGTCTTGTCAGTCCTAATAAGCCCACTGCACTGGTATAGCACACAGCCATCATGAATGAAATATGAAATCTTCTCCAAAGAGTTGCTAATCTTCATCCTGGTCCTGTGGGGAAGACAGTCCAGCACAGGTGGGATAAGGAGCTCCAGTCCTCTCCCTGTACTAGCAGTAATTTTTGCTTTGATAATACAAAAAGACTGAATTATACCAAATGTACTTATCAATTAAGCATGTGTATTATTTATTCTCTGTGGAATAAATAGAGGGGTAGAAATAAATTACGAGAAATTGCTTTAGCTTTAGTTAAAAACATGCATACTGAGACAGATATTCTACCAGTCATAATTTTAGAAATTTGTAACCCACCCTAGGATGAGAGTCACTCAGCTGACCAAAGGTGACTACTTTAGCTTCCTCCTCAGGAGCTTTGTTCCATCTGAGGTTTTATAGCAACCCAAACCACTCCAATGGGGTAGGACACCTATAACCTTCGGCACTAGCATCCATCTGTAAACCAGCAGGGCATGTCAAACGGGACCATTGTAGCCACCTGAATCATATTCACTGGGTTAACTTTACTGTGGACCAATTAGTGCTTCTGGCCACGCTGACCGGTTTGCCTAAAGCTGTGTTTTCTACGTGAGAAGTGTGGACCCCTGGCTCACACTCAGATGTTTAGATGTTGGTTCTGAAGCTGAATAAAATCTTTATTGAATTTCCAATCATGTGCTAGGAAGCAAAAATCTGAACTGCTCCTGGCAAGGGAAAATGCCATATGCAAATGTGTGCAGAATCTGGCTCTTAGGGAGCACCATTAGTACAAGGGTACTACACAGGCTTGGTACACACACTAAAGTACTGGGAATTTGTAGCTGATAGTAATCCTTGAAACAATTTGAGACATCTCTACTTGTACTCAGTATGTTTATGTTCCAGATGCTAGCAGGTACTTTTCAGGCTCACTGTCAGGTCCTGCAGGAAAGCTGCAGATTTTATATGAAAGCTGGGTATCCTCAAACACTTTGTGAGCCCTCTAGTGGGCTTCAGTCTCTTCTATACACCAAAGCCATACCAGCTTTATGGAGCAGCCATCAAGAATCATCTTGGCCCTGCATTTTAATGCACCATTTTGCTGAGCATCATGGCTTGAAATCCTGTGCACAAGTCAAATGTCCATTTCAACAAGCATGTTACATAGTAGTTGGGAAGTTAGGAACACCTGCAACAACTCTAAGCAATTCATGAAAATCAGTGTTTAATTTATTTTTTATATAACCAATCCAAACGAGGGGGACTTAAGAGGTTAAATTCCTTCTGTACAGTTCACAGTGACCAAAGTTATGAAAAAGAAGGTTTTAACTTCCCTCCGTTTAGTTTACTTGAAGTAACAGAGATGCTGGCAGATCAGTGTTTTACTGCCTAGGAGCATTAATTGTAACCAACAACTCCAACAACTGTAACAACTCCTCTTATTGTACCACGCAATGAAAGCAACTGAACTTGCAGTTATAGGCTTTTTTAATTTTCTTTTTAGGGGGCTTTTTTGTTCCCTTTTTTTTTTTCTGAAACTGTAGGACACAGACCATGAAGCAGTCAAAGCTAATGGAAGATAAAAAAAGGAAAAAATATCAGAAGTGTGTTTATTTACTTTGCTCCCACTCCAGGTAACCCAAGCCTCCCCCTCCCCCAGTGTCATTTCCTCTTGATCATTTCATTAAGTCTGTTTTCTGTTGCTCAGGTAAAATTGAGTCTGAGACAAAAATAAGTAGAAGGGTCAGCAACGGATGGACCAGTACAATGTGTTGATACTTTCAGAGTAATTGGTTCTGAAAAAATGCAACCTAAATTCCTGGAAAATCTGTACAATCTCCAAGAAAGGTTTGGTTTTGATATAATTGAATAGAAAGTACCACAAAAATATAAATATAAGGCATCCATCTTGAAACTAGATTTCCTGCATTTTACTTGTTCACCTTTCAGTGATAACATAATTTAAAAGAATAACACCTATATAATATCAGGCTTGAAATCTCTGGAAAAAAATTTTTTTTCAGGGTTGCAATTTATTCTTTGAAAAATAATATTTGTATACATTTACCATCAAAGACTGGGAATAATTCAATTTTTTTTGCTTAAATTTCACTCATTAAAAGATACTGTTTAATTGCATGTTTAAAATACCTAGTCAGTTTGAGTAAATAAAGTAAAACAAATGTAAATGAAAACAGTTTAATTTTACAGCCATATAGGAATGCAATTTTTAACATAGTATTATTTATGAAAAAAATCCCACCAAAACCTAGACCAGTATATAATTAAAGTACATTTTTACCAAGTATGCTACGCTTATATAAAAACATTCACAGTAATTTGTTGAAACTAAATTGATGATGGCATGTCACAAAATAACCAATTAAAAAATTTAAATTTTACCAGGGCTTTTTGCCCTTATAATATCAAAAGTGAATTCATTTATTTATTATTGCAAAATTACAAATACAAAACAAAGGAGCATTTAAGAAGACATTAGCCTTTGGTACCAACATATCTTTAACTCTTTCCTTAACTGTGGTCTTTCTTCCACTATGCCTTACATACAAGAAAAGTTGTTCCTCCTCAAAGGACAAAAATGAAAAGCACAAGCAGCATTTTAAGTCAGTCAGGAAATCTGCTCTGGAGCCAACAGTCTGAGAGAGAAAGTCCAGTCTTTCCCTTTTTCATTGATCAGGTGACTGCATATCTCTACATTATCTGAATTCTTATGAATATCCAAACTTAAAAGATCTTGATTAAGAGACACGCCATGCCTGCAAGCCTTAAACTTCTGATCATATCCATTAATTTTATTCTGTTGCAATATATTATTCTAATATTCAGAACATTTGTAGAGTGCAAATGTAGAATATACTTAAAACAGATCATTAAATATCATCAGTGGTTTAAGGTTATACAGTGTCATCAAAAGTCTTACATTATTTAGTATTTTCCTTATGTATCCATTTAAACATGATTATTCAACACTCAACCTTCAGCTGAAAAAAGAACCAGTCTTATTATAAGGAAAAAACACCCAAAATGTTAAGACGCATGTGTAAAAAAATCCTACTAGAAACATAAAAAAATTTAATTTTAATACAATCTCATGATTAGGACGTTCTGATTTATAACTTTTGTTTATATTATTTGATTGCAAAATCTACAATCTAAGAAAATACAAAATATGTAAAAAGAATATATCAAAAACAAGAAACCATGAAAGGATTAATGTTGCAATGAAGGATTTTATGAATCTTGTAATGAATTTGAAGACAATAATTTGAATTGCGAAGGAGGCTGTAAACGAAGAGATTTTTTTCCTGATAGATACTGTTCTGAAGGCACAAAGACATGAGAAAAGAATACTACTTTTGCATAAAGGTTAGTACAGCTAACTGCACAGATAAGCACTGAAAATACAAGAACAATCCTTCAGGTTGGCCAAGATTAATCCCAGATCAAGTATGATGTAAAACCTAATCCCAGAATCATAGAATCATTAAGATTGGAAAAGCCCTCCAAGATCATCAAGCCCAACCTTTGACAATAATATAGGGCATAACACTGAGAAACACTGAATTTATGGCCTAGGTTTGCTAGGATTTGTTTCAACAAGCTGGAGCTTCTCTGCCGTGGATTTAAGAAGAAGTGATTAAAGTAACCTTCTCCATGACACCCATGTGGAGGTACAAGAAGGATAGAAAACCTCTGCACTTAAACGTCTGTGACCTCCTTCAGCTGCACTGGAAGCCATTGCCTTTTTGCCACAGGACCAAAAATATCTGCTATAGTTGAACCCCACTAAAATCTGAAACGACGGTTGGCCAGTAAACTGCCATATGAAGACAGAAGAGAACATTCCTTGGATCCTTATCTCCACCAACTTGTACACGTGTTTTACATCTCAAATCATAACAATTATATTACCAAAAGTAACTCAAAAAACTGAAACAAAAACTATTTCCAAATATTTCTTTTCATGAAGACAGTTAAGCTATTTGTATTCTAATACTACTTTCTTCTCTGTTATTGCTGATGTAAACTTCAGTACAACAACAGACCTGTTCTTCTGTTCGCTTCATCTGCTCTGCACTGGTGCAGCCTCACCTGGAATATTGTGTGCAGTTTTGGGCACCACAATATAAGATATTAAGCTCTTAGAGAGTGTCCAAAGGAGGGCAACGAAGACAGTTAAGGGTCTTGAGGGGAAGCTGTATGAGGAGCAGCTGAGATCACTTGGTCTGTTTAGCCAAGGGAACAGAAGACTGAGAGACCTCATTGTGGTCTACAGCTTCCTCATAAGGGGAAGCAGAGGGGCAGGCGCTGATCTCTTCTCTCTGGTTACCAGTGTAGGACCCGAGGAAATGGTATGAAGCCCTGTACGGGAAGGTTTAGGTTGGATATTAGGAGAAGGTTCTCCATCCAGTGGCTGGACACTGGAACAGGCTCCCTGGGAAAATGGATTTCGATGATCCTTGTGGGTTCCTTCCAACTCCAGATATTTTATGACTCTACGAGTGAACAGCAAAAGACACCACATAAAAATGTCTGGCATCAGAAGCCAGCACCTGCAAAGTGATAGGAAGTTGGAAAAAAATCAGGTATCAAACTTAAAAGCTAAAATTGACACCACCTTCTCCAAAGGGGTTTAAGCAAACACTGGGTTAATAAAAAAAACTACCATATTTTATGACCATCAGAACATCTCCAGCACTTCAGCCTTTTTCTGTCTTAGATTCCACTAATGTTGTTCACTTAATGGATGCTTCTTGACAGAAGTCACTAGGTCCCTGTAATAAGCATTTTCCACCCAGTTAGAAAGGTTGAGCATCCCTCGTTTAAGCTTGTGTATTTTACTTCACAAGTGCAGAGGACTATTGTTACGGAGACATCATCACTTCCCATAGCTCGTTTGACAGGTAGTAGTTACGAAGCTTTGGTGTCTTGATCTCCTGCCATCATCTGAGCATAAAAGATTCAAGAAACATAGCTACAGATTTTTAAACTGTGTGCTTGCCTTCAAGTATTTGCAAACTTGTAGAAAATTAGAATAGTATAGATAAGAGACCATTTTAAACTGGGAATGACAGCATTTTCCAGATTAAAGGGAAACACCAGCACATCATTATCTCTTGCTACTACAAGATAAATAGGACTTATTTTTGGTTGCCATGTAAGAAATAATATGACCTTTGTAAGTGCTAAAACTGATAACAAATAAAATGACAGGAAAATGAGCTAATAATTAGAATTCTACTGATTTCTAAAGTTACCTTATCACAGGCTTCTCTAAGGATAACTGATATTTAAAATATACTCATTTGCATGTGTACAACTTTTAGATAACTTATACATAAAATTGCTCAAAAAAATTATTCTGTTTTCAAATCTTACAGTACTTATAGTTTTATCTGTAATATTACATTCCACAACACAAAAGTAGGCACTGACTTCGACTTTGTCCTCTGTAATTCCTGTTGGTCACGCATCATAAAGTCTGTGAAGTCTTCACACTTTAAATATTATGAAGAATGTTTAGAGTTGGAGATTATTCTACAGGAAATTCTTCCTATATCTAATGAATGCTTCAAATATTATGACAAAAACTCTTACTTCCCCCCAAATTCTAAAATATTCCAGCTTTTAATAGCAATACTTTATATGGCTATGATCAGGTACAAAGAAGTCTGTTTTATGTATAAAAACTGCAAGGTCATTTCACATTACAACTGGATATCAGTGTAGTATCAGCATTTAACTATCAAATGCTTATTTTAATTGGGAAGCTAGTTAATCATCTGACAATGTTTAATCAAGCTACCAGGCTCATAAAAACAAGAATGAGCTCTCCAAGAATTAAAAAAAAAATTGCCAGTAACTTATTCAATAGTCACTGATGTTAAAACTTTATTTTACACAGTCTAACAATTATTTAAGTTTAAAAGAATATATTTTAGGTTTTTAATAATATATAAAGCATTAAGGAAAATTAAGGTTTTACTTCATTAATGTTTCTGCAACATGAGGTATCAGTAAGACCAAAAATTTTGGAATCTAGGAAAACCATTGGAGAGTTCTAAATGTAGATTCAGTTATTCAGAATGTACCTACCAAGAAGAGTTCTAACTATGCTTTCAACTTTACTAATGCAACTTCTTTCTGATATTTCTTTACAACTCTCACAGGAAGAAGTCTCCATCTCACTTTTGCTAAGGTACCAGTATTCTATCTTCCCGTGCAGCTCTTTGCAGACTGTCATTTTAGGTTAAATCCACCACTTTATCCCAAGACTAATTTTGGAGAGAAACTCTCTATAGAGTAGAATTCATTTTATTATTGTGGTAGTGAGCTATTTCAAAATCTGACACTAATCATGTTTGCAGTGGACTGACACTTAATTCCAGCATCACTGGTGTTGCGTGGCCTTGTGTTTTGGTCCGGTTATTAAAATTATTAGAAATGCCTCTGCCCAAATTAAGGTACAAACGAGACCAGATGCCAAAGTCAATAGTACGGGTTCTATTTACTGGTAAACATGAGACAGAGAAAGAGAGATAGAAATAGGAAAAAGCAGACGGGGGGAAGAAAGACAATGACAGAGAGAGATTAAAACAGAAAAAGTATCACCGTTCCATGTAATCCAGCAGCGTCCCATTGATCTGTTTTTTTTGGTCTTCTCGGTGGTGAGGGTCCCACAAAACACAGAGTCCAGTGAATTAATATATGTTCAGGACCAGGCACCTCCCCTGGGGGTGAGTGGGGAAGCTTTGCAATCTCTTGTGACAAGCTCTGGATTTGTTACTTCACTTGGATCACATACAGTCCTCTGGTGGTAGAAGGCCTCAGGAATGAGTTTGGGGGTGCTTTGAGGGTCTTTGATGGTTTATGACCCCTTCTCAGCTGCCTCTGATGTGAATGTCCTGTGTGCACATGGTCTTCCTGGAGTGTGGAGGGGGAAGTTTTCTCTTTCTGGTTTGGTGTGGAGAGATTTCACCATCATACACCCCAAATCCTTCTCCTACACCACCCCCTGAGCCCAGGTAGGGCTGATTCTTAGCATAGATACATTGTTCTTTCCTGAGCCTTGTTTACTTCTCCTCAGACCTGAGATGATTAGACAACAGCCTTATCTTAAGTCCACCTTCACAGTCCAAATTCCAGTCAGGCTTTGGTGGTCACAGACAGACTGTTGCTTCCTTGCAGTTTGACAAAGTGTCTTTCTATGATTTTGACAATGTTTAAGACATTACTGACATTTCAGTCCATCACACCTTGTGAAGAGGGAAGAGAGATGTAAGAATAAAGGCACTGATGCTCTGGACATTGCATAATTTTTTCCTTGGCAGAATACTTTACAGAAGTGTATTTATTGCTTTCTTGCACAAGAGAACTCTCTTTGTGACCAGGAGAATCAAGAAAAAGTCTTTGTGTACAAGTGATCACAGACCATCACATTCAACTGACCCAGCTCAGACATCTAAAATATGTCTAGCCTAAGCTAGCCATCAAAGATTTCTCTGCAGTTAGTGCAGAGTATCTTTAGCTCATGATTCATATTGAAGTAAAACTGAAATCTTACATGTGATGAATCACACACGCTAGATGTCTTTTTCTCTCCAGTTCAACAACTAATTTACAGTGGGTTCTCACCTTTTAGGTTACTTGTTATGAAATCTAGCCCAGAAGATTGGGACATGACAACATGATGATGAAGCCACAAAAAAACTTAACAAAACAACACAAAAAACCAAACCAAACCAAAAACAAAAACAAACAACCCCCCCAAAAACAAACAAACAAAACCACAAACAAACCCACCAAAAACAAACAAACCACCTCTACTATACTAGGAGTATATGGAAAAGAGCCTGTGCTCTTACATAATGTACTGTGTCTAGAATACTTTTGCCTGATACCCATATTTTCACCATGGAGTGAAAATGGAACAATGCATGGGTGAATGGAGTAATCAAGAAGGATAAAAAACCACAAGTGGGCAAAATGTGCTCATTATTTGTAAAATATGATTGACTATATTTACAAAAGGGACTGCAAATTGTTCCTACTGTAGTAGATATTGGACATAATTATTCAGGAGGTAAGATCTAGTAATACAATGTTTTTGGCAAATGACTAAAATCTTCTTTGCTCCTCATATGCATTCCCTATATTCCTCTGTATAACAAAAAAACAACAAAAATGCTTTGAAGGAGGGAATTTCCATTTGAAAGTGGGCTTGCATGAGGAAATTGTATCTTCTCACTAAAGAATTACCAGTTTATTATACTTTCTCTCACCTGTCTGTCTCTCCCACTCCCTCTTTCTCCAGCAATTCTTAGAAACCAAGAAAGATTTTACTAATACCAACTTATATATGCATATCCACCTGTTAAAGTTCAAAGAAGCTGGAAAGTGGACTATTCATTAACAGTAGCCTTGCAATAGTCTTGTTACACCTGGTACATATTGTTATCAAGAGTGATTTGGCATGCAGTAATTTTATGAATGCCTTTAACATGTAAAATACAAAAGATTTTTTACTAGTCTACTACTCTGACACTATTATAAGTGTATAAACAGAAAATGAAATAGCAGTCTGCATAAAGAAGGAACATTTTTTGTTTCACTTCTGATAAATCTTGGTACAGCTATAAAAAATACATCACAAAAAGCAACTAACTACCACAGTAAACCTTTCTAAAATTCAAAATTCTAAACCTAAAATAATCCTAAACTGAACAGCTAATCACAGTGTGAAGCTATTCTAATGTGTATCCAATTATAATCAGCACTATGATAATGGCAGTGTCATTAATCTTCTGTGCTATTTCTCATTATTTCTAGAGACACTGCTAAAAGCAAATTCTTGGAGCTATTTACGGGAGATGGGAAATTTCAGTCCTTGTATTGCTCAGAATTTTCTATGGCATTCCTTACTGTCAGGAATTTCAAATTTTGCCAATCAATTTTCAACAAAAAAATCTTTAACTTGTTATCTGGTTGAGGTTTGTTTTTTAAGTATGCAAAAACTGTTCATATATTCCATTCCAGACTGAAATTAGAGAGGGAAAGGCAGGAAAAAATTTGCTATGCAATAGCTTTACGAATTCCTTTTCCAGTCTTGTCAGATAACTTGTCACTTCATACTACGGAGCGGCAAACGGAAATGTGTCAACAAAGCTGCTTTTTGTGGTCCCTAGGAAAAAAGTACTGCCTCTGAACAAAACACAAACTCTTCTGGAAGACTTCTCTTTTGACACACACTGTGGAAATGAATTTGACAACTAGATGCTCCAAGAAGTCCCTCAGTGCCTGAATGTGCTCTGGTTCAAAGGGCCACACTGTGGTTAATCAGGACATCAGTAGGGCCTATAACAAAAGGACAAGGCGTAATGATTTTAAATTAAGAAAGAGTTGATTCAGACTAAATAGAAGGGAAAAAAAATTACACCGAGGGGGTGAAATCTGAAACAGGTTGCCCAGAAAAGTGGTGGATGCCCCATACCTAGGTACATTCAAGCCATCTGCATCCATACCCAGCACATCCACCTTCATCTACAGCCACTCTGGGCCTCTTCTCAGGCCTGAAGGGAAGATGGCTCAAAATGGTCTTAATTTTTCCTCTCCTTTTCCAGGTATGGAGAGCCAAGGGTAGAAATGAGAATGCACTTAAAATATTAACAAGTATTCAAGAAGAAAAAATGGCAATAGGGAAAGAGAGTCAGCACCAAAACTGCAAGGCTTTTTCTGGTCTTATAGTTTTCTGTTGCAATGGTACTGGCTGCTTCCTTTTCCTTTGCCCTGTATCCAGCATCTCCTGAGGAGAGGGGATGGCTGCTACTTGGCCTCCAGGTCAGGCTGGTAACTTTGACACAGAAAACACTGGAAGAGGCTGAAATAAACAGAATGATCCCATAATAATGGCTGGTATGCTTCTTAAGGACAGAAATCTTCCAGTGCCTTATTACTTGTTATCCCACAAAAATCAGTGAAGCATGTACAAAACAAACAGCAGTGACAGCCTGGCTCTACACTGCAAGACAGACTTTCAGAAGACATCTTTGAAAAATTAAATACAATCAACTTGACACTGACTCAATGTGAATTTTTTTCAATGCAAAAACCAGGTTTCAGGATTGAAACATAATGCAATTGTTTTGAATGCCAGTGCTGAAACAGTTAAAAAAGTTAAAATGTTTTTAGTTTGTTCTCCACACTACAACTGGCATTTGAGAGGAAAACGAAGTGTCAAAACTATCTACCTGAAACATGTTTTAAGAAAAAAAGTATAAAGATGAGTTACTGAGAAAGAAAAAGGTCTACCTGACGGAAAAAACTTCAGATAAAGAGATTGAGATCTTCTTGAAAGACAGGGAGAAACAGTAAGAGGAAGATAACAAAATACTATGTTTAAAATTATATGAAATAATTTTTTAGACAAGATACAATACTGTCAACTAAAAGAAATTGATTTCTGGTCTTGTTCTTCATTGGGTTTAGAACATGTGAATGAAACCATCAGTATGTCAGGACTAGTACACCAGACTTCATGGGTAGCCGTTATATTGCACGAATAAATGCAGGTTTTGGCCCACAAATACAGCTGAATTGCAATTCTTTTAGCTGTGCTTAATTTCACAGACTGTTTTACACCCCATAAATTCAGTGGTTTGAAGCGAGATGCCAAAACAAGAGAAGGGTTGTTTTAAGATAAGCTCTTAAGACACTAACACATCTGCAGTTCTACTGCAATCTACTAGTCTTAAGTGTCTGTATTTCAGTTCAGATGGACAGCTGGTATGCCAGCTCATTAGAAACTGCAAACCATGGGAATTCAATCCTGTAAGAGATGAGTGATATACCTGAAAAGTTACACATGTATTGATTCAGTGGGTGAACACACCTGTCTCTTAATAGATAAAAATAAGTAAGATCCTATAGTTTTACAGTAAACCCTGAATAATAATTAATGTCATAAGAACACAGATAAATAAATTAATAAAAACATGCATGTGAGACTTTTGCACAGAGCTGGTTTCCTTGGCTTTGTTCTCCCAGTACCAGAAGCCTCCTGTCCTCAGTTGTCCTCTTAGGACCATCTCCTACCTCTTCAATCACATCTTAAATTAGACTGCAACTCTAAAGAGCATGGCTCTCCCAGTCAGCATTTCCCAGGTCTCCACACAGTGGACTTCTGACCATACCTGTGGGCAGCAACAGACTCCATAAACATGTGTTTCACTGCACATATCTTCCTCCAGTGACAATGGCAAATAATTTCTGGCTGCAAGCCAACATGGCATTGCAGCCTCATGTTACTACACCCCAGATTTCCTTCATATTATTAGAATCATAAAAAAATTCAAAACATATTACTATTACCTTGCTATTTCTGTTGCCTTTAGAAATTATTTCTTGTTTCAGATGTTTCGCTTATCTGTATTTTTCCTATTGCACAGTATGTGTCTATACTATAAGACATGGAAAAAGCTTTGATATCATACAGCTCCTTAGAGGCTTAAATGAACCAGTTTTAGATGTATGATTTTGACCTCTTTACTGTTCTCAATCAATGAAATAAAAATGGCAGCTGTCATAACATCATCTCTTGGATACATGACTGGGAATCTGCAATCAGTCTGCTCCTCAGATAGTAAAACTGCTATCAAATATATTTACTAGTACTAAGCCTGATTAAAAAATAATAGAGAAAAAGGCTTTTTAGAACTCAATAAGCCAATCACACTATCTCTAAGCAAACTGGAGAGAAGGATATATCCTACCTGCATCTTGCATTAACCTTAGTCCATTTGCAAAATGCTGTAGAAAGAGAAATCCTTACCTGGCACAGTTCCTATGCATCACTGCCTAAATACATCTTAACAGGCTGGTATGTCACATGCTGTAAATGTTGCAACAAAACACGTCTGAAGTCCTGCTCTAAAGGTGAAAGACGTGTTAAGATCAGTGACAAGTTTTTAAAATACTCCTTGTCTTCAGAATGAGAATATCTCTTTTCTTCACTTTTCCCCACTTTTATGCCAGTCATACACTTAGCATGGGATGAACCACACTCTGGAGATGCCCCTTTCTCTCCATTGCCTACAGAAGGAGTTGAGGTAACTAACTTGAGGCTTAATGCTTAAGCCTTAAACAACTTACTGCATTCTGCCCATCTAACACAAATGAGATGAATTATCTATGGTTTCGTTCAATTTAAAAGTGTTTTCACCTACATGTACTAGGTCATTTCCAGAACTGTACACTTCCAAACGTATTACTACATAAACAATCATTAGTTGAATGCCTAAAAGTATAAGGAAGCTTTCTGTTAACTAAGCCTTTAGTTTCCACATATTTGTGAAAGTAGTAAGCTGGTCTCAGCATATGTCTGTTACATGTACTAGACATACAATATATGTTATTTTTGTGAGACTTGAGTGACCAATACTTAGTCCAAAGGCTAAATAATACTAGATCAGAGCTGACATTTTGCACAGAAAAAATACGGAGCAAATTAGCACTTAGTCAAGTTTCTGACAAGCCTGCCAAGATAAAAGTCTTAAAATTTTGCACTGTTCAAGTTAAGCTATTCTAATTTATTGATTTAGTTGTACTTGGCAAATAGGCTGTGACTGCTTTTTAATCTACTTTCATTTTTATCATTGAAATAATGATGATTTTTTTCCTGACAATATTTTCTAAGATGTCTGAAATCATGTTATTAAGCAATTCAATGTTGGTTTTTATGTAATACTATTTCCAGGTGAAACTATTCTTAAAAGTTCCTGTTTACTGAATGATATATCTCTATGGGATGCTGCGTTTTGATACTTCTTTTATGATTTAGCCAAATATTCATTCTTTCACTTTGTCATATATCAGTTAGACTGTACAAGCAAGGCTTCTTCTTGCTGCAATATAAAACCGAAAGTTTGCATCTCAAATTTTTTTCATACTGTACTTCTAATTAGTTTCATAATGTTCCCTGCACACCTGTAGAGAAAGGGAGCTTTGAACAGGGAGGCAGAGTGAAGGTAGAAGACTTATCTGGATCTTCAACAGGAGGTAGAGAAGAAACAATGTTTTACCTTTCTGTAGTTCTCCTCTCCTTTCATCTGCATGGAGACAGCGTGGAAAGGTTTGGGCAGAGAAGGCTCTCCATAGCTAGATGACTCCTATCTACTCCTCCTCAGATGAAATGCTTCTTTCTAACAGAAGATGAGTATTTGGCATTGCCAATGTGTGCTTTGGCATGCAATCTTCCTTAAAAGTAATTGCTTCAGAGTATCCTCATTATCTTATGATCTAGAGCATACAAATTGGGAGGGGATTTTTTTTTTGGCAGAGGATAAAGCTGACTTTCAGGCTGTTTTTAGCCCAGTTTCCTATGGAAACAAGGCTGCGCAACAGTATAATACAGTCTGTGTGTCCCCTCCTTGTAATTTTTGAACTAAGTAGTCCAATTTCAACTAAATGTGACCGAGAAGATAAAAATTTCAAAGATAGTTATGCTCTTACAAATTCTGAAAGCAGCAGCTGCTGAAGAGAAGAGAGACCAGGATCCTAGCACTAAAATGCAGGGTGCTAACAATCTTATCAGCCCACTTCTGCTGTCAAGTGTGGCAGCCAGCATACCATTACCAGAATATATGCATATTCAGAGATAAAAGAAGAGCTCTATAATTTAATTATTAACGAAGATAAAAAAAATCCATAAGAAACCGGTCCTCTTCAATTCCAGTTCTTTTTGCCCTTCTTTCTTTTAACTAAAATCATACAAAATCCATACTGTAGCAAAAGAGAAGAGTAAACAGGTGGAATAACGAGTTTATCAGCTACTATATTATGAGGATAGATGGCTTTTAAGGTTATGTTCTAAGGCACACTTAAATCTATTTACAATTTTATCAGGTTCAGAAGTCCTACACACACACATAGGCACGCACAAACACAGACACAAGAGATTGTGAGCATCATATTTTAGCTGCAATCAACTAAACATACTGAATGATTCAACTTTTTCATGCAGATACATGACATAAAGGTGAAAATCATTTTCATTTCCTATATTTCACAGCCAAGCTGCCAAATAATGGTTAAAGAACAGGGATTCCCCCTGTAAAACCATTTTTACAGCTCTTGGGTGATTCTTTTGAGATGGTCTACCATAAGTATCTATGCCATAATTTCTCCTTGCCGGTGTCAAAAATACTTCAAAAAACACCACAAAATACTCAGTAATTCACTGTCAAAATGCATTCATTGACTAGAGAAAGTGGTATGAAAAGTGTTTTGTTACACCAAGTAGCATAATTCTTCATTATACATCCAATGTTCTGTCAGTATTTACTATAAATAAGACTGTTCTGTTCCAAGATTTCACAAGACAGATACAAATTCTGAACTCTGTGCCAAAAATTTTCAAAATCTAGAAAGTATTTCTCAGCTAGCAGTTCCTGAAATACAATTGATGTTTGATCACTACCTGTTAATTATCACGGGGAAAAAAAAATTAAAGAAAGTAAAAAGATGAGCTTCACTTTCACAGCAACATCTTTTTTTTTTTTTTTGGTCAGATATCTTTTCCCTTGCTTCCCCTCTGCTCATGCTGGGAATCAGGTGCATGCTGCCAGCAGGACTTGTTAATTCAAGGAGCTGCTGCTGTCCAATTAAGCTTGGTGCCAGATCACAGACAGCCAGACGCTAAGGCAACTAATTCTCCTTCCTAGTTCAGCAGTAAATGCAACACCATTAGCAGCATATCCTAGGTATTAATTCACTCATTTGTAGGCACACTGTAAGGTTAATTCATGTCTGTCCAACTGAAAAAAACTAAAAGAAGTGAAGAAGGATATCAGGCACTTGAAGTAGACTGAATAAAAAAACCCAGAGTTGCCTTTATTCAAGAAAGTAATCCTGAAGTCCTGAACTCAGATGGAAATTCACTCAAGGAATCTACTTTTACTATTTGAAAAGTTTCCAGGTGCCTAAAATTTTCCTTTAATACATACACAGATTTTTTTCCAGGTTTGGGAATACTGAGAAGTCAGAATTTAGCTAAAATCAAACATAAAAATCAAGTTGATAATCTCCTGCCTACCTTCCATGAAAAACTGAATTCAGTAAATGTTCTTATGACACACTGGATCATGATCAAGCACATCTGAAGTACAGTGTTAACCAACACTTTTAAAATGTAACGCAAAGTGCTAGTTTTCCCTCTTTTTCAGTAGCTGAGTGTAGCCGAGCCTATTTTCAATTTGTAGTCTACAGGCATTATACAAGAACAGACTGTCTCAATGTAATCCATAAAGAATAACTAAGAGCATATCTATCATCAGTAAAACTTAACTTTGCTATAGGTGGATGCCCGTCTCAGCCAGGATAGCATTAAAAAAGAAAAATTTCAAACTCTTAAGTCAGAGGATATATTCGGATTCAAGGATATACTCAGGATGTTTTCAGAGATAATGGTTCAGCTCCTTTCTTTGGCTCCTGAAATTCAAGCCCCTGTCTCCTACTACCTTGCAGGTTATGCAAAGCATCAGGCTATGTGACTTGAGTAAGAAATCAGGAATGGGAGGCACAGCTCCTTACACTGTACGGTATTATGACAGAAGTAGATACTCAAGCTCGGCTGATGGAGGATCCAATTAACCTCAGAGAATAGTACTGAAACTAGCCTCCAAGTAGCCACCAATTAGCAAAGCAGACCCATATATATCTTAAGTGCTATCCCTCTCAAGATCTCTGAAGAGATATAAAAGGTAAACAACTTTCCTGAGAAGAAGAAACCCCTTCTTTTAAAAATGTGCTTGGGATAACTCTTTTCCTTCAGGCAGCACTGGTAAAAATCCATCTGATGTTTCTAGGTCCCATATATACCCTTCTCTAATGGATTCAGTACTGCTTTGAGGTGGGAGAGCTGAAGCTTTATCTGCAACCGCTAATTTCCCTGGGAAGTGTCTTCACAAATGGGTTGTACATTATCCTGGCTGGGAAAGAGCCCCCTCCAGCCTTTCCTTAGTCATGAGGAGAAAGAAAAAGCAAAGAGCATGATTCTGTAGCTTTGAGGGCAGAGCAGCTAGGTGAGAGAGAAGTATGCTCCAGTTCCTTCTGTGATAACTGTTTATGAAATTTAGCAATCAGTTAACATAAAGAACTAGACCACTACCGGCAGCAGGTTTGAAGCCCTCAACTCCTTGTTTGCCCCCCAGCAGCTATGCTGTCTCGCACTCAGTTGTCACCCTTGCAGCCTATACTATTCTCAAGCACAAGATAAAGAGCTGCTCACATAATTTCCAATCTTGGAATGTTCAGCATTCAGTAGCTAAATCTTATTTTTATTAGTGGGTTTTTTGATTTTGGTTTTTTTTTAATTCTTCTCATGACTGCAAGGGCAACTTTATTTCCAGCCTCCTTAAAAACACCACTCAAAGAAATAGATGAGATAACAAGATTATAAAAGAGACAAAATTAGCAGTCAGGAAAAGTACAGAAGACTTGGAAAGAATATATATATTTGCTGGATATAAAAGCAGTTACATTGACAGTGGCACTTCAAAGACAAATCTGCAGACAGGGCTTTTACAGACACTGAGGTCTGTAGAATACTGTACTTACTGCACACTCGATTTGACCTTACTTAGAAAGGAACAATAGGTGAGAGATGGATGCTGATTGGCAGCACAGCCAGTACAATTTCCCTAAGTTTACTAAGGTTTACTAAGTGCCATGGAACCTCTTCTGCCTTTTGTGGATCCCATTTGAGCACTGGAACCTGTGTGTCTAATCCTAAGAGTTAGACTGTTCTCTTATCTAGAAGGAGCAAACATTATATGTCAACTAGCAGAAAGATCAGGAACAATATTAACTACAAAGCTCGTATGTTTATAAAATATTTAAATACTTAGTAATATAGTATTTTAAACCCAATA
Organism: Lepidothrix coronata; assembly: GCF_001604755.1. Lineage (NCBI taxonomy): Eukaryota > Metazoa > Chordata > Aves > Passeriformes > Pipridae > Lepidothrix > Lepidothrix coronata. Next base: position 792,552 of record NW_016690268.1, on the reverse strand, counting down.
TATAATGCAAGAGATTAAATACTTCAGACAGCGTGAGAAGGAATTAAATTATAAGCAGGAAGCACAGTGTAGCAACAAAAGGAATGAGCTAATCCTCACAAAAAGTGATGCCCCCACTACGAAATTTATGCAACAGATACCGATTGATCCTTTCATTTTGTGATGCATTTATTATCTGGAACTTAATGAAATCTAAACCTAGTGTCACTGATCAGGGCAGGAGGCTTCATCAGGCTGGGAGAAACAGTAACACATTCATGTAGCTTTATGATGCATATAGAAAATGAGACACAACAGTTGGATCCAGCAGTCAGGAAAACAGAAATTAAGCACTGACTTAAGAATTACTGCACTCTCATAAGTGCGTCTCTTTTGATTGTATTGTAATCAATTGCTCTTGAACTTGGGCAATACATCTGCTGTATTTCTCCAGCTATTATACACAAAGCTTTTCAAGCTGTTATAATTTATAAATGGACCTCACATTGCCCTCCTAGTTATTATTAAATCCAACCACAAGTGACCATTCCACTATGTACTCCACTGACTCTATAGCAATGACCACTCTTCCAAGTTTGAAAAAGGATACAGAGAAGTTTAAATAAGAAAAAAAAAACACAACAACAAAATTGCAAACAAACAAACAAACAAAAACAACCAAACCAGAAAAAAAATCATCAAATAATACAGCCAAAGGCTGCCCAAGAGATGAGGCTGAGGAATCAGGAATGACACTTTGCAACATTTTGAGTAGGCACACTGAGCTTTGTGTCATGATGCTAATAATAAATCCCAATTTACAAAATACTACAATTTTAACTTTTGCCCAGGGCTCTTTAGAATGTTAGTGCACCCCTGAATATCTAATTTGGCAGTGTTTTTATCCTACATCACTACCTGTCTAGTACCATTTAATTAAAGCAATTACAGTAGAAATTCATTCTCATGAAGGAATAACACATTTTGCTTGTTACACAGAAGCAGAAACTGAACTAAATAGAGGAAAATTGAGTTGATTCCACATGAGTTCAACTGCTAGTTTATAATTTTATGACAGTCCTTGGATGCTGTGGCAACTACCATTTCTGCACTGCTTGCAGAATGCAGAAATGCCCCCATGACAGAGTAAAGGCATATCAGTAGTGGTCAAACAAGCTTTTCTTGGGCAAAAGATAGCCTAATTCACATTCTCTTGTAGCACCTGGAAAGCTTACATGGTTAGGGCAGATTTTCAAAACAAAAGTACCTTTGTTCCCACGAGTTTTATGGAGGTCCTCAATAAGAGCTTTTGAAAACTCCATCCTGAAAGCACAGCTTTTAGGTCACCAGTAATGGTTCGTCAACCATTTCTTTCTAAGCCTCTCAGCACCTGAAAACATTTTCAAGAAACCACTTTATATAGAATCATTGTTTTCTTTGGGAACTGCACATGTGTATGAAGGGACAGAGTTTGTTCCCATTCAAAAGGAGTGCAGTCTTCTCACAGCAAGCAATCTCAGAAAATACTGTTGAAATTACATATATTCTCCAGCAGTTTTGAAAGGGATCTAAACGTAGATCTAGGGTATGTTTTATCCCCTATCTTGTTGCAAAAACTACCATTAGATCATCACTACAATTTTTTGAGAAATTTGTGTTCCTAAATGTATTTTGTTGGTGGAGAAGGAAGTTTGCTTGGTTTTGTCCTCTTTTAATATTGCTTGTCAGTGACATAACCATTTAGAGACCCACTGGCTGAAATCAAAACCTTTACAGCAGTCACGCAATTCTTCTCAATCTACTCCGATCAGCTGAACAGTATTAGCATCTGCCTAACCTAAATAAATATGGAGGGGATGCACAGTGGGTTTCCTAAGTGGTTTATTATGTCATGCATTAAATTGGTATAATCAACAATCAGGGACTTCCACATGTATTCTTGTGATTGTGGACTTGCTGTTTCTGAAGAGTTGCCAGACAAATACAGATGAATTTTTATTACCTCATTTACTGAACCTGTCCCAACAATATACAGGAACAAAACAGTGGCTGAAGGCGAGGGTTTCCAATTGCTAAAATGATTTATCAATATTTAGAAATAAGATAGGGAAAACAACAGTTACAACACTTGCCTCACTGATAGCTGAAAAAGATTAAAAAAATTTTCTGCATTTATTTACATTGCACAAATCTTTACACCTTCACAATTTCTTGGTTTTGATGTTACATAATTGTGTTTTATTTTTCCAGTCTAAGATTTTGCACTTGCTTTAACATTTTGTTGTCTAAGGTGCAATAAAACCTAAAGATATATATTCTAAATGACCTAAAAAAAAAATCACATATTATGCCCAAAGCTTGAAACCTCTGTTGAGTCATTTTATTTTTAATACAAAAGTAAAGGCACAAAATTCACTTTTCTGTGAATGAGAGACATATTACCAAGTCCACTGATCCCAGACAAATCCTTATAAGTTGTCTTAGGAATGGTTCTCATACAAATTAAGCACACATATCTCTGTCAGGAACTGCTCTGTTCCCAACTCTGGAGTAAGTAGCCACCAAAGCATTACTTCAAGGACCTTGGGGAGAAAGTAAAGTAATCTCTTCACCTCTTCCTCAGTGCCTGGGTTAGTCATCACCAGGGGTTTCAGCAAAGAGAAGAAAAAGAAAGAGCATTTTTCATACGATGAGTAAACAGACAGGAAAATTCTAGCTTGGGGATGGCAGAGGAGGAAAGCGCTAGATTTTACTTGGAGACAATTTCTTTAGCGTAAGCAAACTATAAAGGATCTGCAGATAAGCTTCACTTAATAGAGGGAGAGTCTGTCTTGACAGAAAAGCAAGAGCAATAAAACCTTCAGAGAGGCTGTAGCAGCCATAGAAGATTGCTCTTATTAAGCATAGTCTTAATTCTGTATATAATTAATATATCATTCTGCAAATTTATATTTTAAAGACATTCTATTTAGTTCTTAAAGAGGAAGTACTGTCTGGATGACCTGACAAACAAGAAGACATTCCTGATGAAAGTACATGGTACACAGGTACTGAAACACTTACAAGTGCCCAGTAGAGCAACAGACTATTTCTAGGGCATCCAGGGAATAACAAATATATTTCTTCAGAATGGGATATTTTAAGAATCACCATAACAAATGACAAGAAATAAAGAAGAAACATTTTCCAATGTTTTCCTGTCAATAGCAAGGAAAATCCCTCTGGCACATTGCATAGAAATAGAGAGCATACTTGAAAACTAAGCTACTGTATGAGAGAAGGATTAAAACAAACTAATAAAAATTATGTGTACAACTTCTCCCCCCTCTACTCCCCCCAGAATTTTAAATCCTGTCCAGCTTTTTAGCAAGCAACTGGTCTAACTAGACTTAATTTTTCGGACCTCAGTCCCATTATCTGACCTCTGACATTTCACCTAATTTTAAACCTCACACTCTTCTGCAGTCAGCAGCTGTAGCATCCATGCTGATCCACTGTATGAAATACTGTTACACTGAGAACACAACACATCAGCTATGCTTGCTCTGCCTGCACAGTCCCTATCACAGGTATGCATTATGCTGCTCAAAAGTTCACTCCAGCTTAAAACCATTTTTTCTCAGAGAATTTATGTACTTGAAAATTGGTAATTTCATTACTAAAGAAGATCCAGCCTCCACAGTTAACTTGCTTTCAGTAATGGTCAGTGGTGCACTGCACATGTGTCCCTAAGAGAAGTTTGGGAAAGAGCCAGCTTTGATCCTACAGCAAACCCTTTGCTAGTTTCAGAAATCAGCAAGGAATTGTAACTGCCTGCTAAAAGAGCTGCAAGAGACCTGCATCAGAGACAGAGGCAGAATAGATTCCTATGTAAAAAAGTTTTGTGAGGGGAAAGAGGGTTCAGGAAAGAATGAGAAGTTTCTTGGATATTTTTCCTACCTTAAAAAGAGGGATTTTAGCCATACATTTTCTCAGCCTAATGAAGGAGGTCCTTCCTAACATGTTTGATCTGTGGTCAGAGGCATCCCAAGGGTAAATGCTATCCTTTGATGAAGTATATATTGTAGAAATGTAGAATGGTTTGGGCTGGAAGTAACCTTGAAGACCATCTAGTTCAAAACTACCCTGCCATGGGCTGAGACACTTTCCACTAGACCAGTCTGCTCAAAGACTCATCCAAACTAGTCTTGAACATACCCAAGGATGGGGCATCCACAATTTCTCTGGGCAACTGTTTCCAGTGTCTCACTACCCTCAGAGTAATTAATTTCTTTCTGATATCTGATCTAAATCTACCCACTTTCACCTTAAGGCCATCTCCCCCATCCTATCACTACATCTTTGTAAACAAAGTCCCTCTCCAGTTTTCCTGCAGATGTCCTTCAGGTACTGAAAGGCTCATCTAGGGTCCCCCTGAGGCCTTCTCTTCTTCAGGTTGAACAACCCCAACTCTCTCAGCCTGTCTTCATAAAAGAGGTACAGTTCTATTATTCTCTACACACTTAGATATATAGGTATATGTGTGTATATATATATATATATATATATATTCATATGCAAACATATAGATATTCCTAAATTTCAGGGACTGGCTGGGAACATCTTAATCATAGAGTTATGTGGTCTTGCTGGCAAGAACTCGGGCTAGGATATTTTGGTTCAGGACAAGTGTTTATACAAGGGCTGTCTAGCGGTTCCAAGACCCTACAATTTGGGGGTGAGTGTGAAGATTCCACCCACTAGGAATATCTGGTCCTACTCCATGACCCCTTTTACCCTCACAAATATGGGGTAACTCTTCCTCAGTGCCTGAAGAGTGATTTTAGACTGATTTTAGACTATGAACAAGGTACAATGAGCTGTTGTCAGGAGTTGATGTTAAAAGAAGTTGCTGAGGACTAAGTTGAGAAGTCTCTTTGGAAATGAACTGTCTGGATGCAGATCAATGTTATATTTACTGAAGGGAAAAAAGAAATCCAAGAAAGAAGGGGCTGCAAGGAAAGAATTAATACTTATAGGAAAAAAAAGCCAAGGAGACAGATTTCCTCCCCATGAGGGAAGGAGTGTTCAGCTCACTGTCACAGGGGGAGAGGGGGGCATTATCACAATGTTGACCAAGGAGCATAAATTTCAGTGCTGGTGCTAGGAGAAAGGATTTAGAGCCACTAAATCACCAAGCAGTGTTCTCTAACTATTTGAGATTTAGCATTTATGTTGAAATAAAAAAAAAATAATATAAAATAAAATAATATAAAATGCTACATAATTAAGTCAAGCACCAATTCTACAGTGCTTCAATAGCATCTTCCTCCAAGACTATTTTAAACTGCCTTAACTAGACTCCTTCAAGACAAACCTTTCTGGGTTAGCCTAAGACGCATCCCTGACTGTTGTACTAGGATATAGGCAAGTCACAGCTTTTTTTTTTTCCAGTAATCTCTGGTAAGCATGGTAGCCTTTTAACTGGTTTGTGCTGAAATACTCCTGAGGAAGGCTCATCTAGAGCCAGATCACTATTACTTGTTCAAGTATCTGCAGCGCTAAGTCCCCTTCTTACTATTTTCTTATAACATATATAAGCATTCAAATACCCTTAGTAGGCAATGACCAGGTAAAAAGAATCTGTCAAATCTGTCAGAATTGCTTTGGGAAACACTGTTTAAAAATACTAGGGTTTATGGCACATAATGACGGTGTCCTTGATTCAGATAATATTGTGGTTAAAAGACTAGGAGGTAGAGGATTGAATTTTGCATCTTTTACGTTCTCATCTTGTGGAACCCATAACTTTTTATTGGCACTTCAAATGCGGCCACATAAAAACACACTGGAAGCAGACTACCATTAATGCTGGCTAACAAAAACCACAGCTTAACATATTGCATTACTGGATAAGGATGGAAGGCGGAAGTTTAGCAAAAAAAATACCATAAATGCAAATCATATAATAAAAACTTCAACAAAGCAAACACACCATAGTTGGATATTGTAATAAAATGCTTCTGGGAACAGAGAAAGCAGATCTAAAAGTTTCATATATTTGAAAGTTGCATATATCTTCTAGTGCCAACATTTCAGACACTTAAAAAGAATTAGAATGTTCTAGGGCTATTCAATGGGCCTCATATACCTGCAGACTTTTTTAACAAACAGGTTAAAGAATGGAAACCTTAAGTCACAGCAAACTGATGAAATTTCTCTTTCTTAAAAACTCACAAATATCTTAAGACTGATAGAGATTTGTCCCTGCAACAGCAGGACAAAATCACATAAGTGAGACCCTTTCTCATTCCCTGAAGTTTCACTGGGCATCAGCACTTTCACAACTAAGCTAATTCAATGTTATTAAGTAACAGACTGTTTCAAATTAAAAGACTGAGGAAAAAGGGGGAAAAAAAGATTTCTAATACTTAGGACAAAAATCTCCATATTTCTACACAGCATTTCTAGAACATTCTGATCTGAGAACTTTTGTTGCTGAACAAAGGAAACCTCCAAGTAAGCATCGTTACACTTTTCTACCTTCCATCACATTAAGGTCCATAAATCAACTGTGTTGCAATTTTTCATAGTTATGAGCTGGGAAAGACATATCTTGATTGGAAAGCAAGATCCTACTCTAGTATAGAAATTCAAAACAAACCTTATATATTATATAAAATTTCAATTTTCCTCTACTTGGTACGACCAATAGCAGAAACAGTAAATTGCTGTACTGATAGCCACACATTCACTCCCATTGATCTCCAAATAGAAAGATGACCTCTGCCTCAGATTTACAGTGCTGTTACAAAAGCCCTGACGCTTACCTGAAAGGGAGAATGCTATTTGGATTAACTTTGAAAATGAATGTGATGTTAGTTAAAACAAGTATTCATCTGAATTAATAATGTGATCCCATATCTTTCTTGGTAAGTGCTTCTAGCTTCAAAAAAGATGTTTGTTTGACGGCTGTGGCTATACTTCTCTAGACAAACAGATCTCCTTACAGTGGTATTCCTGGAAAGATCATTCATACTTCAAAGGTCCTTAGACCTGTCTATCATGGGAGGAGAGGCAAGAGCGTCTTCTGGCTCAATAACTGGTTAGCAGACAGAAAGCATGTTAGAAATAAAATGGTCAGTATTCACAACAGAGAACGAAGTGTTCCCAACAACTTCACTCAGGTTCATGTAATACTGAACTTCCTTTTTTAGCATATGAGAAATGAGGATGTGAGTGAAGAGAAAGTCTGATGGTAAAGAATTAACCAGAAGAGGAGTAATTAAAGCTGTCTTTGAAGAGCTGTATGAGGATCTCATAATACTCAATCACATGGCAAAGAAATGACAGATGAAATTCAAAGTAGCTACTTGCAAAGTACTGCATTTGCAAGGAAAGAAGAGACAGCCTTAACCATAGATACACAGTCATGGACTGCTATATCTTTCACTAATATTAATAGTCAATTTAAACCCTTTGATTACTGTTCTTCATACCCAGCAGCTATTCAAAATAAAAAGCAATTTTAGGAATTATTAAGTAACAGGAAACAAAATCGAAAGAGAAAATTATTTACTATAAAACCTTACAATGCACAACATGTGCACAACAATTTCAACAGGATGGTATACTTAGCAAAGGTATAAAAAAGATCACAATGAGTGAACTTAATCTCTGAAAAAAATAAATAGAATAAGAAACTTTAATTTTTTAAAGAAAGATTTATATTTTATTTTAGGAATACTTTCTGCTCTATGCTTGTCTTAGAGTAGACCATCTACAGTTCTGACTCAGTCCTGCCTTTTCAGGATGTCTCTGACTGTATTCAGTTGTATGTGATTATAGGCATTAAGGATGGAAGTTGAAGGGGAAAAGCATATTAGGGTGTTTTCTTTATTTTGTTTTGCTCTGTTTGTTTGTTTGGGTTTTTGCCTGTAATATGCTGCTTGAAATCGACTGGGGCAGCATCTACTACAATTATGTCAGAAGACAGGGGAAGGAGAAGAGAGAAGATGAAATTTTTTCAGCACACAGCGAAGGCACAAATGAAATTAGACGTGGGCAGCGCACACATTTGAGAATTAGAATTTGAAATTAAGCCTTCAACACGAAAGCTCTGCTTCTGGGAAATCCATCTGAGCTGTCAATTTCTGTGGAGACAGGTAAAATTACGGCGAAGGAGGAGCATTTGTTGACAATGAGTGACACCTCTTACTGACACCACATTGCTGGCTGGTACAAGGTCATGGTGCTATGGATAGAAGCTGCATTACATACTGCAAACTTCAGTATAATGAAAAATGTTCCCGAGACCTATGAAAACAAAAACTTTACAAGTCTGAAATAGTAATAGGGAAAAAGCTTCTTAAGCAGATATGTGAAATGAGAAAAGTGGTAATCAGTAATACAGGAGAGTTTTGTACCCAGTGAAAGGCATTAGATGAGGAGTACCACAATACGGTATGTCTCCTAAACCTTGCCACTTGCTCCTCTCATGTAATTCCATCGTCGCTGTAACCTCACTAGGCAGCAAGGAGGAGGAGATAAGTCAGGTTTCTCTCTTTCATGGACCTTTCAGGGAGGTTCTGAACTTCGCAGTACAATATCAAAAGCAACTCTCAGAAGGAAACAGAAACAATAATAAACTACTCAATAGTAAATGAAGAGTGTAGTCTACTAAATCATTCCAAGAGAAACATCTGAAATAAATAAATGCTTTAGCTTTCAACTTTGAAGAATTGTTCTCATTTTCATGGAGTGTTTAAAATAAGTCCACGTCCCATATGAACCTGGCACTTCAATACACTTACAGCAGTACTTCAGCAGCTGCCACTTGATCTGAACAAACTGTGGTTTTCCTCTCTCTGGAAGAGCTCAGACATAAACCAAACATTTGTTACTCAACTGTGCCTTCCCTAGTCTTTCTGCTGACAAGTCCACTGTACTTGCAAACTCTGTTTCACATTAGCTGTCTCTTGGTCCCCCAGTGACAACCAATCCTGGAACAGAAATGGCTTCACAAAGAAGAGGATTGGTGAGACAAATCCCAAACCACTCTCTTCATGCATGTATGGACCTGAACCCATGTCAGATGCTCAAAAGAATCAAACTGAACACCAGTGTTTATTTTTTCACCTGTAAATATCCTTCTAAGGTTCCTCCTAACCTGCACTAGGGCAAGAGTGCCACAGTGTATCCAGTGGTGCTGGTTTGGGTATTGTTTGACGCATATCTTCCAATTTTATCAACCAGTCAGAGTCACAGAACACTTCAATGTGCAGCTGATCTCACATTTTTCAATGAATGTCATCATATTCTCTGTAAATTTAATATAATCCTCACTAATCTACTACTATATGAGTACCAGGAAAATTCATCACACTACAAAAGGTCCATAAAGGACTTTTTTTTTAAATGAACCAAGATGTGATTTGGGCAGAACAAAGACCATAGGAAACAGATGTGGAGTGAATTTTACACAGAAAGATGTCATGGCAATAAGAAAGTCTAAATTTTGTCACCTTCACTGTGACTTTAATGTGCATTGAAGCAGTCCTCTTTAAAAATCATGAAGAAAGTTAAGAAATGAAACATTCATACAATAAAATCATACCTACTGTCCTGTCCTGCATGCATATACATCACAATGGTGAACGGTACAGGACTAAAGTAGGTTTAGAATCAGCAAGATTAGGTAGCATTCAGCCTGTAGGACAAAAGCCTTTTTTTCTTGCCAAACTTGGAAAGCATTTAGTGAACAGAGATGGGAGTTGCAGCTAGAGAAAGGATAATCTCATGAGTATGATGGCGAGAGCATTTCCATGGAGAACTGCTTTGCACCATTCTTCTTCCTATAGTTTTCTGCATCTCAGCCAAACTTTCACAAATGATTCTCCATTTACATTAATCTCTTTCTGGTGTCCAAAATCAGACACAATGGAGCCTGATATGCAGAAGATCTGCTTGGAGACTGCAGCTGAAACCAGTGCTAGGGATGCTCTGAAAATATAAAGTGCTAAGTACTCTTACAACACAAGCTGAGCATCTGAATCTTTAAAAATGTGTTTCTTTCTCACCTTTAAAAAGGAAGTAATATCTCAGAAAGTATTGTGAAAATAAAAGGATTTAATTAAGTTTCCAGATACAATAGTTATAAGAGAAGAGGCTCTGAGAATATTTAGAGCTTATCTTCAGAACAAAATTTGAATATGATCTCGTGTAAGACAGAGAAAATAATTAATTGTGTAAGTACCATTGTTCATGTATGAGGATTTATGCATGATTGTATTGCTAGAACTATCTTTACTTATAAATATAAGGAAGCTAAACAAAACTGCAACAATCTTAATTATCTAAATTTTTAATGCTTGATGTTACAATTCTAAATTTCTAATAATATGCTACTATATATTGTCTCTTTTTTTCCCTTGATCTTACCTACAAGCTAGTATTTTTAGTGTTTTAAGTAGAAATATATGCTACGAATGCTATGAGAATAAGTAAGTTATAGGAAAGTACATCACTAAAGCCTGCACCATTCCATACTTGATTTATCATGGCCTTGACATGAGAAATGTGTACTGGTAAACTATTCTTTGAATGAACTGAGAGGTCTGTGTTTTCTGGGAGGGAGTAACAACATCTAAATTGACAGTGAAACAAGAGCTACTAAATAGCTTTTGAGAGAACAAGCTAGAAAACAGGAGTTAATGCTAATAACAATTTAGATGGTTTACTTAATAGTCCTAGTACAAGATCAAAGTATTTGTTTCGCACTAGCCTAGTGATTAAAAACAGCTGAATGCAAGTGAGGAGAAGGGTATGTTCCAAAAAAAAATGTGGGGTTTGCCTATTTTCTTTTGGTCTTATCATGTCTCTCTAAAACAGAAGTCAAGAGCTGGATTAGTACAGATGGGGTGCTATCCCCATCACATTCTGTCCAAGGGAGAATAACTCATCGAGAGGGACTGAAGTAAGAAGTGACATACAGCTGCTGCCTGCATTGGTTTGCTCTATTTTATGATATAAACACTATGAACTGTATTTATAGCACCTACTTTTAGACAGCTAATGTGAACATTCCAGTGCCTCAAATTTAGGCACCTTCCTGCAGCAGAGCGATTCCAACTGCCTATGCTGAGGACTCAGACTCACCCTGTGGCTAAAAGAGAGAAAGCTTTGAAGAAATTTGTGCTTGCACCTACAGCAGCAAGGAGTTCAATAGAAGCAACTTACTCCTTAGGGTAAAGCATGGATGATGAGAACCAACATCCCCACTATATGCATTAAAGGCTTTGGATTTATTCTGATCTGGGCCTGGGGATTTGATTATCTGGTAATGGCTGGAGCACATCTTCCATTTAGCCAAAAAAAAGTCCATCTTGTGTTCTCTAAGACCACTCTATGATGTCTCAGCAGGTAGAGACAATGGGGAGCTTTACTTCAAAAGCACATTCCTAATTCATACTGAAATGCTAATGCAGGTATGTTCTCTGAATGCTTCCAGGGAATGATATGGAACATTTTAATTAGAAGTCTTCCCTTCTCCAGTGACTACAAATAACTACAATGGAAAAAAAGACACATATTTTATATTTTCTTTTCATGTACTATAACAAGAAAAAAAAGAAAACATAAAGACCATAGAGACCTATATACTTCCAAGGGAACTGCAGGGTACCTATACACCAGAATATCAGGCAAAGGAGTGCTCATAAACCTGATTAAGCAGATGTCTAAATCCAGTTGGATTCAAAGTGTCAAACATACACAGGAGAATAGCCCTCCTCTGTCTCAGTAGCTTCATGGATAGAAAGTTGAAGTTTCTGCCCCAAAACAGTCAATGCAACTGTTCAGGCTGGGGGGTTGGCTGTTTTTTATGTTTTTTACAGAGGTATTGGGGTTCTTAAGAAGACGCTGCCTCAACTCTTCTCTAAGATTTTAGTATCTAAATTATTCATAAAGTCCCTCTAGGTTCCAGTTTTGGAGGTCTGCATATTCATAGGTCCTGTATAAGTGGACTATTGAACTTGGATTCAATAAAACACTTAAAATACAGTCTCTGCTCCAGTCCTCACTTCCAGGTGGAACAACACTTTTCATTTTTGCTTGCATTTCTGTTTGCTAGCATCATATATCATTTCATGTGCTGAGACTCTCTGATGTCACATGCATAGTAAAAAAATATTTTCACAAATGCCAGCAAATTAATAGCTTTGTTTTAATCACATATACATGCATATATATGCACCTCACAAATATTATATAGTTTTCCATCTTTAATAAATCAATTCCAAGTTTTTCAAGTATTCAGAAACTGGCATCTTAATACATTAAGAAGGTATAAAAAATATTCCCTAACCTATCATTAAATGGAAAATATCATGGAGTGTGGCTCTTTGTTCTTTTTCACATGGTCATATTCCTTTCATAGATGGAATATATATTAAGAACCAAAACCTTTAAAATTGCTTTTTCATTATAGGATCATGAACAATTTATATTTCACAATTTCATTCTTTGAGAAATGTACTTGATTGAGAGTGAGTAATTATGAAAATCAAAGCAACTGCATAGAATATTTGTTGAAGGAACTAATCACAGCTATAAAGTTCAAACACTAGGAATACTGTCAGGAATACTCCAACAAGCACTTGTGCCTGATGAGATTTTGAAAGCAAATATAATTCCATAGAATTCATGTGCAAAAAATGCAAGAACAGGCTAAAGACTCTCATCTGAAGGGAAGCTACCACATGACATTTCCTTCACCTCCACCTCCCTCCACAGTCTGCTGCACATTGTTAGGGAGCGCCTCTTCTCCCTCACCCTCCTCTTTATTTCCCATTTGCTTTCCTTTTGATTCTATCGTCAATGGGCTTCCAAGTGCATTTCTTTTTGGATCCGTCTCTTTTGCCTGCCCCTAGCATCATACAGAAATACAAAGTCATGTCTGGTTCTATTGAACCAACATCTCAGTCCAGTTCACAGACTTTTCTCTCTCCCCTATTTTTTTTCCAGCTCTGGTTCTGCTCAAACTAAAGCTTTTTCTACCAATATCCTGTCATAAATTGTTGTGTAAGAAATAAGTTTTAAACAACAGTCATCACAATATGGATGTTGTGATGAATAATCCATTCATTATATGGATTTGTATTGTTTGTGTCCAGACTCTACATCAGTAGTAACTGTCAACTTTCTCCAAGGAAAATCTTTTTAAATAAACTGTTTTCTTGCACTACAGACATATAGAATGATAACGAAAAGCAAAACTTCAGGCTCTTCTGCCTATCTGAATTACTCAAATAGCTCTATCTTGACCAGGTGTTTTTTTATATTATGATTATAAAGGCAAGTTAGTCACAGGTAAAAAAGGTGGCAAGGAATACCACCACTATTCAATGTTAACCCCATAATAAAACCTAAGAATAATTTTGCTGATTTAATACTTTTCACGTCAGGTTATAATCACAATATGCTACATTTTATTTACACTGATAAAAAAATCTGATTTGGTGTTTCCTAACATTTGCATTTACTTGCTGCTACTAAAAGCACAGTTAACATAAAAAATGTCAACAAAGTTTGTGCCTGTTGGGCATGTGCAGGCCAGTAAAGGAGATTAAAGTAGCAGTAAACAGATCAGTTAGCCCTGTGGTGCCACAGACTAGGTGCTTGCACAGTCTTGATTTAGACTGGAGTTGCATTTGCCTCTGGTATTCGCCACTTTGAGATAGCAACAGCTTATTCCATACATTATTCTGAAACTGCCTTCTGTGGGTCAAAAATTCCACTTTTTCCTTTTGGTAATAAAAAGAGGGAATGTGCACTTTTTTTTTTTAAAAAAAGCTTTTTTTAAACAACCCATGCATCTGTTTAAAACAAAACAAAAGCCAAAGCTCTGGCAATTTCGTATTAATTTTATATTCGCATTTTATTATGCTGATCACTTTTCAGTACTGTTCAACGGGATGAAAAAGCTACTGGTAATGCTAAACGGCTCTACTCCAAACTTGGTGGAGTAATTATGAAATAATGGCATTAAAAACTGTCATGCTAATGAAAAAATTTAATTTTTCACTCTCCAAATACAGTATCATATTTTTTACCTTAAGAGTCAACATCATGGTAAATGGTAGATGAGCAGTGTTTTGCTTGGAGCTAGCTTACTTTCACTGTAATTTTGTCAGGCTTCAGTCTAGCAGACTGTCATTTTTCGTTCCTGTATTCTGAAGCAGATTTTGACTTTTCTGAATATAACAGAATGGCAAAGGCAGTGCTTTTCAGCACATCCTGCCACTTCTGTCTTGCTGCCGCTTTTTTCTTGTTTTGTCTGTATTCTTCCCAAAGTGCTGATGATTGAGAAGCAAAAATATATCTGTACTGCTGTTTGCTATTAATATTTCTCCCTCCTTCAAGTGTGAGGGGGAAAAAAGTAACAAACCTCTCATTTCTAACATCTTTATTTGAAGTCATGTCCTACCCAAATTCAGAGCAATCCTAACACCCTATTCTACATAGCGTTATTCTCCACACAGCATCAAAGTACTTTATACGGCAAGAGGTGGTGTTACTCAATGTAAGTCAGGTCAGGTGGGGCATCCATACCTACCTGGGCCACACCACAGCATTTGCAAGTGAGCTGTAGGGCACTTGTTCCTGGAGTACAGACACACATGGACTTGAGATGCCAGAGAAGCTCATTACAGTTTCGACTTATAAGAAGGACATGGATGTGCTGGGGCAAGTCCAGAGGAGGGCCATGAAGATGATCAAAGGGCTGGAGCACCTCTCCTATGAATACAGGCTGAGAGGTTTGGGGTTGTTCAGCCTGGAGGAGAGGCTTCGGGGAAACCTTACAGAAGCATTCCCATACCGAAAGGGGGCCTATGACAAAGCTGGAGAGAGAGTTTTTAAAAAGACATGTAGTGATAGGACAAGGGGCAATGGCTTTAAATTGAAAGAGGGTAGGATCACATTAGATATTAGGAAGAAATTCTTTACTCTGAGGGTAGTGAGGCACTGGAACAGGTTGCCCTGAGAAGCTGTGGATGTTCAAGGACAGGCTGGATGCAATTTGAGCAACCTGGTGTCCCAGCACATGACAGGGAGCCTTGAAGTAGGTGATCTTTAAGGTCCCTTCCAACACAAACCATTCCATGATTCTACAATAAGTCACCTCATAATGCAGCAAAGGGGCCACTGTGGAGCCATCGTCATCTCCTACCCGTAGCCCTCACAGAGATGCCCCTTCTTCTGGCTCACGAAGGCTGCCTCTGCAGTTCTTGTGGGTATATGAGAATTTTAGCAGAAAATTCCTGGGACCTCTGCTGTGGCAGGAACATAGAAGGGACAGCTAATGGCTGTCATACACCTTTTTAAAAAGGACAGGAACTCCACTGCGTTTGTGTCATAGTCTAAGAATAAAATACATGGACTAATTACAGATGGGCCGTAAAATCAGAGTTTGTAAACAAGATTCTGGCACTGTCCAAGTTTAAGAAAAATTGCTGTAGTAACACACATACTGAAATTACAAAACATTACTTTAGTTATTGCTTCTTTTGTTCCAGCAGATATTGCTAGACTCGGCCTGTGTTCCTCTATTTTTATATAGCTCTGCAGAAGCAAACTTGTGTGCCTCAAGCTTTCACTCCCCAATGGTTTGTTCCTTCTGAACTGACTGGACTCCTCTCCATATCTCCAAGGCCAGAAAGTTTCTTACATAGGGTTTAACTTTTGAGAAAATAATCTTCCAAACTCAATAGTTTGGGAAATTAAATTTTGGGCAAAGAAAGAAGTCCTGTCCCTTCTAAAATCCAACAGTCTTGACAGACTTTGGTGAAAATCAGTACTGTATCCACCAGTCCAGAGAAGCTGCAATGATAGACCTCATATGATTTTCTGAGATATAGATAAAATGGAGATTGTGCCTGACAAGGTAAGAAAGTGCTCCAAAAAGAGCCTGACAGAAAGTGCATTGAAGGGAGGCTAAATCGTGAATGTAAGAAGACCACGCTAAATGATATCTTTTTTTGAGTAACTGGCAGGTAAAACTACAGTTTGGAGTTGCAGAAGCAAAATATTAAGGCGGTTTTAAAATAGGGGGGGAGGAGTGGGAGAGAGGCAGAAGGAGGGGCAGGATACACACCAAAAAAAACCCCAACAAACCATTAGTAAAAGATCGAGCAGCTAGAAGAGAAAGTGACATGGAGTGAAGCTGCTAGTTATTTACTGTCAGATTATCTTTATAATAAAAGCAACAAAAATTAAATACTAACTCCTGGCTAGGACTACCGAAACAATAAAGGTGGAGGAATTCTAGTAACACAGTCAGTGAAAACCTGAGGACACTGAGTCAGCTACTCCTGAATGCCCAAGGAGAATCATTTCTTGATGAGATTGTTGTGTTTGATATGAAACAAAAAATAAGTCAAAGAAAGAAACTCTCTCCCCAGCATGCTGTCCACAAGAAACAGGGTAATTGTGTACAGCGGTAAAGGACTGCTGATGGGATGGGTGCAGAGGGAAAAGTATTTTGAGACTGCATCAAATTTTTTGAGATGTGCTAAAGGGACTGTGGAGATGTTGGAAACAAATAGGGTGTTTAAGGAAGGACCCAAGGAAGAAAAAGGGAAGACAGTAAGGGGGGGGGGGGCTTTCAGAAAAGCATCACACTGGACTGATGCAGTTGTTAGTCAATCCGGAACACACAGTAAGATATGTGCTAGAAGTGTCACGCTCACTTTTGACTTCAGTATTAAGTCCCTATCAGATGACTACAAGATTCTTTGTAAGGGTGTTTTGATCCTGGTTTTATTTTTGAGATTGATGGTAACAAGGAGAGAATTCATAATGCAAGTGAAAGCAAAAAAACAATTTCAGAAAGCCTTGTAAATCCACTCATCAGCATTCCACCAAATATTTACCACCTCTGTCATAGATATATCTACGTAACTGCATGAGAAATGCTCCTTTAGTTCCTACATTTGCCTATATCACAGTTCTGCAGCAAGCTGAGTGTAGATGTGCCTCACTCCTCCCAGCCCACTCTGCATCCCACTTTCTCTTAATATAAAATGTATTATTGGTTCTATGACTTTTATTCCTTTTATTTTGTTGTTATACAGCTCCTCAAAAATTGTTGTATAAGTCCTGAATGAATATAATATCCTGAATTAATATAATGTCATGAATGGATGAGAACATAATGGTGTTAATCACATAGGAAAGCTGTTCTCATTTCTTTTAAGTGTTCCTGAAATAATCTTGCCAAAATGCTTTTGGTCTTGTTAAAGTATCATTTTAAGTACTTACTTCAGTTCATATTTATATACTGCTTAAATTGATGTTTATGTTGTTTTTCACCTGAGAAGACATTTGAAGAGGTAGGAGAACTTGTGAGGGTCAGCAGTGTACAATCGATAGATTCATCACCTTAGATATATGGAATCCATCAGAACTTCATTTCCTTAAACTTTATGATATTGGGAACACCTCTTGCATTTTGATGAGCAGCCCTTGAATTTCTTGAAAAGAAGCCCAATTAAAAAATAATGAACCTGTTTTTTTCTAAAACTGACTCATTATCCTGGTGGTTTCCAACAGCAACCTAGAGCTCAGTTTTATATCAAATTATTTTGTCCCTGTTGGCCAGCAATACCTTTGCAACCTTCTAAGGTGCTTCTAAAGTCAAACAATTAGCCCAGGAGAAAATTTTAAAGCTGCTGATATTCCCAGTGCCAAGTTTGTATCTAGGCTCAGAAAGCAAATAAAACTTCTAGTGGAAACAGAACCCACGGGATGTTCAAGACCTCTCTCTTCTACCTTGACCTTAGTGGAACACCTTAGGAGAATAGCTTCATCTTCAGCAGAGAACACTAAGATTTCTGCTGCTGACTCTCCATGGAATATTTTTGTTTGCTTTTACAGTATTATTCTTAAAATAGTATTATTCTTTAAAAAAAAAAAATATTTATAGAATGCAAAACGTTAAATCCTTTGGCAGGGGTCTATAAAGAACCATTCTGCTCCACAACCTGCTCCCACTAACAGGAAAATAAGACCATCCTCCAAGAATGTTTTCTGTTTCATGCACGTTTGAGGAATACCCAATCCTTTTTTGGAACTACAGCCTACTCAAAACTCACCTTTAACACTAATCATGTGCACTTCCAATAGGTAATACCTTTTTTCCATGAAAGACTCACTCTTGCAGAAAACAGAAAATAATTCTGCATAGGTTCTCATGCCAAATTGGCAACACTTCTTAGGGATCCTGCCCCAAACCCAAATCCAATATATCAAAAGGGACTGAGGTACCTGAGAATCCATAAGCCAGAGGGGCAGTAGCCACCTACACCAGGAAATGAGTTAATCCAAACCAGGCCCTACAGAACCTCACACTTCAAGGTGTAGATGCTAATTTTCACTGTGGTTTGTTCCTTTAGAGAACTTAAAGAAAAATGTACTGCTACCAGTACTGACAAATCATAAGGTCACCGAAACTCATAATTCATTGTGCTTCATCTAACTTAGGATATAATGGCCCAAGCAACGAGTTTCTCATCAAATCCCACGTAAGATTATGCCATAAATCAAAGCATTCATCAAACATCTTTTAGATCATTGCTGACTGTTTGTAATCTAGCAAATAACACAAAAAAACACCCGTTCTAGGCTGACCAATTTTCAAGTTGATTTAGTTTTTTATTAAGAGAAGCTACAAGATCAAGTAGCAATGCCAGCCTACTTCAAAGCCACACTATGTTTAAATAGATTTACTATAGATAGGGTTCTCTTTGGCAAAGGAAAGCAATTTTGACAACCTGATCTCAACCTTTTCTACTAGAATACTTTTGCTTTGAGTGTAATAACTATTTCTTGGACAGAAACTGAGTGAAGAAGCCATCTAGCTGAGTGGAGCCTGTCCTCACCTCACAGAGGGGTTGCAGATCCAGGATGCTGCTTTCCATCTGTTTTCCAGTATCTATCTTTCATAAAAATATTTATGTGTTTGTTGAACTGTTGAGAATGTTTCAACTCTTTCAAAACAGTGTCCTCTGATATGCTAAGAAACGGGCACAAAACCAAACACCCTCTTTGGTTTAGTGAACACAGAATCATAGAATCATGGAATTATTTGGGTTGGAAGGAACCTTGAAGATCATCTAGTTCCAAGCCCTCTGCCATGGGGAGGGACACCTTCCACTAGATCAGGTTGTTAAAAGTCGTATCCAGCCTGGTCATGAACACTTCCTGGGATTGAACACACACAACTTTTCTGGGCAATCTTTTTCAGTGCCTCACCACCCTCACAGTAAAGAATTTCTTCCTAATACCTAGTCTAAACCTACCCTCTTTCAGCTTAAAGCCATTCTCCCTTGTCCTATCACTACATGCTCTTGTAAAAAGTCCCTCTCCACTTTCCTGTTATTTCTTATCATTACATGATACTCTTTATGCACAGTGGAATCATTTCAAAATGAAAGATCACATACACCCCTCCTAAAAGGGCCTTGAAGATGTTCTCTCAAAAGGTGAGGAGTGCAGAACTCAACTCTCTCACTCATCAGCATCAGACACAAGATTTCTCTGCTAGATAACATTCACTGGCTGATTACTCAGTTGTTCTGATTAACTTCCCTCATACATTGTATCCTGTAGCCTTAAGCATCTATATGAAAACTTTATCCTGCAAGGCAGGAAGCTGCCTAAAATTAAGGGACTGTATCAGTAAAAAGAGCGATGGCCTAACTCTTTGTGGAAGCAATAAGTATTTCAGCAATGACAAGTAATGTTAAAAAATGAACTATCTGGGTTTTTTTTCTTCTTTTGAAATGGGGATGTATGTGTCTGTGTAGCATAAACATGAAATACTCTGGACAGAATGGAAAAGAATGATTTAGAAAGAGGAATCACAAAGTAAGGAACCGAAAAAATTTTCAGAATATATTCTTTAGCTTGCCTTTGCAAATTAACTTCTCACTGTTGTAAGGTATGCCTGCAGCTCACTTTTAAAACTAAACTGACCAAGACACTTTTTCCACAAACATTTGTTTGAATACTGTGTTCCTGTTCTAACACAACTTAGTAAGTTCCTTTGTTCCAAAGGGGTCCACATGAGTAGCAGGGTGAAATAAAAATGAGACAAATATTTGTGGACTAAATATTAGTCATGTTTACAAATTTGCCGTTCATATTAGAGTGTCAAAAATACAAATACGTATTAATCAAAAAATGTGGCTCCTAGCTGTTACTTTCATCTTCCCAAAATGCTCATTGTTGAAAACTTTAAATAGGTCATCTCATATTCACCTATTTAAACTAATTAAGATTGTACCTCTGTATCTTTATGTTGGATTAACACAAAGGTATAGAAACTGTAAATTCCATTTTGAGAAGTTTTATTCTGCTACGTCCATCCTTTCCACATGACTCATCTCAACAGTCACTGCATGCAACAGGTTGATCGCCTTTGAACATCAGGCAAGACACAGAATGGAACAAAAAGAGGAGCACCTAGGTATCAGCCATTAAAATGATAATGACCCTAATATGCCAATGCCACTAGTCTTTCTAGCAAGGTTTATTGTCTGTGCTGTACAATAAGTGTAATGATAGTGATAGGACTATAAAAAATAACCTAAAAGTATAAGAATCAATAGCAAAGTAATACACATGATTCTTTAACCCAAGTGACGCTTATGGACCAACATCAGATTTGTTCAGCATTACAGACTAGAATCTGGTGAATCTGTTCTTAACTATAGAATTTGCTTCATCTTGAGTTTGATTTTTGCTGTTCTTTCAGCTAAAAAGGACAGGGAACTTCCATAGCACTTTCCCTTAGGTCAAAAGCAGATTTAGCCTGAGGTTCATTAGGCATGGAGGTAATGGCAGTGAACGTCCTGTCACCAGAAAATGGAAATTACTCTAAAATACCAAATAAGAAAACACTAACAATGTCAGGAAAACTATGCAACTATTATAAAGACAATTGGACCTCACTTGTAATCTAAAAGTTATCTACAGTGTTATAATGACCTTGGAAAAAAGTGTCTGGTGTATGATACAATCTCAGCAGATTTTCTGAATGTAAGGGGTTGTTTGGGTATATGAATGTACATATATATGTCCACACACTTTGGACATAATAATTCTGTGCATTTTTCTCAGTTGAAGAGATAGCATTAGACTGTTGGGCAAATCACGAGAAAAGAGCAATTTAAATCCATTCATCAGATTTAGAAAAGCTTTACTTCAGCAATGATCTGTATTTATGTGTTTAGGTATTTGCCAGCAACCAGATTTCTGTATATGAAGTGGAAAGAGTTTGTTGTTTGGCCAGTTTCTGTACTGAGAAAAGATTGTGCTCTAGACAATGATTTACAGTGTCCAGCTGAAGCTGCTTTAAAAAGCAAACTCAAAATTTAAATTATTAATAACAAAGAGGTATCTACAAACAATCCATCAATTACTGTTGAATCTCACCAGGACATGAAGCTGGTGTTTTTTAAAAGGACAATTAAAAAATTAAGCAGCATATTTATTTGTATTACATTTAATGTTTATGTAATAGGAAAAGGTTTAAACAGTGAGTACAAAACTATGGTACTACAATTGTGTAAGTCTCATGAAGAAATACTGGCTGTCTCAGTAGTTACAGAAGAAAGAGGCTTTGGAGTTCTTATTCAAAAAACAGTGCAGGACTTCTGAAGATCAGCTTTAAGAACAAGCTAATCACTGTTTCAGCATTCAATTTCAGGAAGTCCTTTCTGGGAGTCTTTCCACTTCATCAGCCATGCTACATGGCAAAGACAGGTGTTTGTACTTAATCAATGCATTTCAGTTATGTTCCAGGTATTCAATTAACAGTCCTCATTGCCAGCACATAGTCAGCACAGCAGACTATCTCTTGGAACAGCAATGGTCAAAGAATATTGTTCCTGGCTTGTCACCAATTCAATAAATAAATGTCCCCTGTGCAATTCTTTAAATACCCTCATTTTTAAATTAGATTTTGATTTTCTGCTCAGAAACAACTAAACTTCTGTAGAGCACAAAAAACTTATTTTGCAATTTTGATTTGCATTATCTGTCTTCCTTGTTTTATTTTTGCAACAGGACTGCTAGTCAAGGATAGACTACTTCACAAAATAAAAATTATTTTATTAAGGAAGGTTTCACTGTGGGTCAGCTTTGGCTTCTTCTTTTACATTTTTGAAACAGCTTCAAAGTTTGAACCAGATAAGAATACTGTAGCTTGTAATAACTCTAACTGGTTAAAGAGAATATGGCCTGAGTGAAAAACTGGTAAAGAGATATTTNGCAAAGTTTGAACCAGATAAGAATACTGTAGCTTGTAATAACTCTAACTGGTTAAAGAGAATATGGCCTGAGTGAAAAACTGGTAAAGAGATATTTTCCATAGTTCTTTACAACAGAGATAATGCTGACAGATTAAATTATATATAGCTATTCTCATCCAAGGAACCTAAATTGCTTGTATGCAGTATTATCTTATACGTTAAAGTTGTAAAGTCAAAAGCTAATATCAGAGAAATAAATTTTTTTAATTATGTGTTTATGCTGTGATTCAATTCTGTGTAACTAAAGAAGATGCAGTCACTGTTTGTATTTACAGCTCCTTTCTCTTTGAAACATTACATCGGTTTAAGAGAAAAGATGGAAAACAGATCAGGTTTAGCCACTGGACACTGAGTGTTCATCAGCCCCTGCCTTTGATTTGTCACTGCATTGCTTAAACTTCTCAAGGACAAGCACTTATTTAAAAAGGAGGATACTTAGAAGATATTTAGAAATTGTGCAACAGCTTCTCAAGTCTGCTGCCTGACAACTGGACACTTAAGACGTGCAATGAAGCATTCTGCCGCTGCTTTTAACAATTTATATTTCAGCACTACTATTAAGACAATTGTAATGTCAAAGGTACATGTAGCTGGGAATGGGCACCCTCAGGTGTAGAAAAGATTTGAAACATGAAAACAGCAATAAATAGCGATATATAAGGCTGAGGTCTAACAATCCCACCCATTTGCCTCCTAAACCCCAAATTTCAACATGCCATAAAATCAGAGGACACCCAGTAAACTGACCACACTATCACACACTGATATGGTAACAGAGTTTCCCTAAGGTAGTGAAGTGCCTCCAGTACCCTCATCCCAGGCAAGTGTTCAGCTCCTTCAGCTTCAGAAAACAGATGACTTTGCTAGTATGTCTTGTAAAATTTTGGTGATGCAGCCAGAAAGCCAAGCACAGAAGTGGGGATAATAGCCAAGAAGGCTCAGCTGCTGATAGTTGCTTCTCAACTCTACCTTTAAGAGCACTATAGTTCTGCCACACTGCGTTTCACTGCCACATGACAAAAGATGGACAGTCTTTCTCTGGTAGTTTCAGGATAATCATATGACATGTACCTGAAAAACACCATCGGATTGTGAGGCCCATGTTCTCTTCATGACTTCAGGCACACATTCCCACGTACCCTGTTAAGTAATTTCAAGATCTTTTTTGGTGGGTTAGCTATCAGATCAGTTTGCTTGTCCAGGCCAGCATGTCAGACAGTGCTAGACCTGACTCAAGAGAAGCAGTCAGAGGAGGGAACTACGAACAACTTTGCTGACAGACAACTCTCACACAGTGGGGTGGGATGTAAACAAAACCATACTTCAACAGTCTGGACCCAAGCCTGTTAAAACTTTTTTTAGGGTTAAAGAAACTGATAGACTGCTCTCTCAGTTTATGAAGCACAGTTATGTAAAATTATGCTGAGAGACAAAACCATGCAAAAGCCGTATTGCTGTCTCTGACACGAGACAATTACACATTAGATACTGAGCTTTAATTATTGAGAACTGCCCACTTAGCAGAGGAAGAAGCTCTGAAGAAACAGTTCAACAATAGAAACACAAATACATCTTGATTAGAGCTTTTCCCCATTTTGGATCTTGGTCAGTCAGGTTGTCATCTGTTCGAGATGAGATGTCTAACAACTTAGATGGTGTGAAAAAGGACAAATCTACTTTACGGACCAAGACTGAGTAGGGGATTAAAAAACAACAACAACAAAAACACAAACAAAAAAAGTATCACCTCTGCTCCATTCCTTCTTCTTTGCATCCTATTCATCAAAATCTTTTCATGAAAGCACTTTTCCAGTCCTTTCCCCTTCTCCTGGGGCTTTAACTGCATGAAAGGTCTTAGTACCTCACACAATGAATGCAAAGTGATGCAAGCAATGAGACAAAGAAATACATCCACTCATGTTTCATTCAGCTTCCAGTAACACTCCCGTCTCCAACAATTCATCTTACCCTATACTATGCCCTTAGTTCTCTGAGTCAGGTTTTCCTAGACTCACTACCTGTATACAGAGCTGCATGTCTGGACTCCAAAGCCACACGTTGCTACCTTCACAAAAGACTATTCAAAACCAAAACACAGATCAATGTGGCATCTACTTACTGGGCAAGAGAAATGGTTGTTCCAGATCCAAATGATGCAATCACAAATACCAACACTTTATCCAAAATGTAACCCCTGCTACTTCACAGAATCACAAAATCACAGAATCACAGAATATGCTGAGTTGGAAGGGACCCACAAGGATCATCGAGTCCAACTCTTAGCCATGCAGAGGACCATCTCCAGGAGTCACACCAGGTGTCTGAGAGTGACTATTTCCCTGTGGAGCCTGTTCCAGTGTTCAACCACCCTCTTGAAGAACCTTTTTCTAATACGCAACCTAAACCTTCCCTGACCTAACTTCAGGCCATTCCCTCGGGTCCTGTCGCAGGTCACCACAGAGAAGAGATCAGTGCCTGCCCCTCCTCTTCCCCTCACAAGGAACTTGTAGACTGCAATGAGGTCTCCCCTCAATCTCCTTTTCTCCAGGCTGAACAGATCAAGTGATCTCAGCCATTCCTCATATGGCTTCCCCTCAAGGCACTTCACCATTTTTGTTGCCCTCCTTTGGACACTCTCTAATGACTGATATCACAAAAAAAAATTTAGACAAGAGCAGCTCAAAGACATTTCCTGAAGACGGGACACTGAATCCTGAACTGGAAAGAACTTACATGAAAGGTACATGGGATCTGACAGGACCCTCCCTGGTCATGTGACCATCAGTCACCACTGCTGTACTTTTGGGAGGATAACTGCACATAAATATCTGTTCCCCAATGTTATGCTTCACTTCTTAAAACACTAATCCTGGTTAAGGAAGTCATTTTAGTTTCCTGTATTAATTACTGCTCTCAAAAACAAACTCCAAGTTTATAAGGGATAACATACCTCAAAAGCCATCCACAGACATATTATATGAGAACCTTACTGAGGCATTCACAGACTATTTTGCCAGATCTGGAGTACTTCCACATACGTCCATAGTTCTCCAACCACAGCAGTATCCACATATATCCTCACACTGTACCTACATATATATTACAATCTGATACCCAGATGTCTGAAAGCTTCATCCCTTGACTTCCCTCCAAGTCAAACTCATACAAATGCCAGAACAGTGTTCCCGCAGTCTCTAGTATGTTAAAAACTAAACACACAGGCAGAGGGGCATGGCTAAAAATATCAGAGAAGTGCATTGCTACCATTATAGACATGGTAAGAGCTGCAGAGACTGACAAAGAAACTGTTTCTGCTAACAGAGAGATCTAGCTTTTAACTTACAGGGCAGGTTATATGACCTACTGCTTAGTCAAGCAGTAGGTTTGAACTACTTGGACTTCCCGAACACTAGGATTAGCATGGCTGACTTAGCCTTTGATCTTTCTGACATACATGAACTGAGCCCTGTGTAGTTTTTTATTATGCATATGTTTGCATTCGTGTGTTTGCACACATGTTGTTCAGGCCCATAAAACAAAGTTTCAATCTGGTTTATGAACACGTCTTCTGGTAATGTGCAACTTCTCTGGCTCTTTCAGTTCTTAAATGTGACTTTGAAGCCACTGCAGGTGGAAGCTATGACTTTACCTCCACATGCACACACATACACACACAGAGATATGATGTGTCATTCTGCAAGCATCCCTAATTTAATGCCACAGCCCTACACAGCACCTGTTAAAAGTAGTCAAGACTTGCACTTGTTTTGGGAGATTTGCCCTGATATTTTAAACCCAACAGGTCAGCGAGCAGGTCCAAGGCTCCATTGTTAGTCAAGCATCTGTAGAAATGCTTCTTTCATGAGAAAAAAAAAAAAAAAAAACAGCTCAGGATGCTCGGTACCCTTTACATCTGCTGCTCAGCTGGAGACACAGTTAAAAGGCCATTAGAAGCACAAGGTGACAGACCTCACAGGCGAGATGAGCTGGAGAGCAATTTGCTGTTTGCATTAGGAGTATCAGCCCTGGCTGCTTCTTTTTGATGGACTGAAAGCAGCTCCTGTTCCCATCCCTGAAAATCAGGGCCAGAACAGGTGGCCCCAGGGCTGGGGCTGTGCTGCGGAGCCTCTGCATGGGCACTCAGGTTTCACAGTGGCTGGGGTGGGGGCAGGAGCCCTTGTACCATTATTCATAATCCCTGATTTTGCCCATGGAGTCTGGCTCTGCTGGGCAGGCATCACAGTAGGACCCAAATTGCTGTCACCTGTGCAGTCAGAGGGAACCTCTTCCAGTGCCTCTTTGGCAGCACCTGCCTCCAAATGCTGTGTCTTCTGTATTCCACTATCGCTCAACAGAATAAAGTGCCACTATTTCACTTTGCAGGAAGGAAAAGGTCATGTTAGCCAAAAGAAGCTTGTCAGAGAGAGCTGGTGGTCTTTGTGACAGCCTCCTATAACAAGAGCTAAAAATGTTCTTATTAGGGAAGCTTATTTTTTGGATGAATGCAGGAGCTCTAGAGCCATAAGCAGTGAAGAAAGCAAACCTTAGTTTCAGTAGGTTTTAGGCCTTTTTTTACATACATAGGAATAAAGTGCTAAGAATTTTACCAGGCATATGTTTTCCTGCCATCTGCAACACATTTTAAATTCCTTTTGCATCTTGTAATGTATTCTCTCTGTTTAGCGTAATAACTATTCTGCCTTTAAACACCAACCTTTATACGCTGTTCTTAGGAATTTGTGGAGAAGTGTTAATTCTTTTGCACATATTTAAGCTGCTAAAATAATTATGCCTGGTAGTATGAACAGTCAAACCACAGAATGAGGGTTCTCTTCCCAGGGAGATAGCACCCATTAACCAGGTATGAAAGGGGGCATACAGTCATAGTTCACTGGAAAAGTAATTTCATTTTGTTAGTAATGGGAGTGCTGATACTTTGATACCATAATGGAGTTTTAAGCACCAAGCCTGTTATTTCAACTAGAAATTTTAATGTAATTATGCATTTTTACTTTACTAAGCAGAATCAAAGATTAGTATGCATAGTTTTCTTACATATATAGTGGGGAATAAGACGGAGATCTCCAAGTGATACTGCAAGATGCTCAAGTCATTCAAAAGAAATGGCAGGTGGTAGTTTTAAAGACAAATTACCCAGAAAAGCTTTTATTGTTGATCACTTGTTATAAGATTTGTCATTTGCAAGTAATTGTACATTCAGCTGAAACTGACCTTTTATGAGAGCCAAGTGGTAATATAAATGAAATTAATGTATTCTTTATTGCAGTAATATAAAAAGAATAGCCTGAGCTTTTAACATAGTGCTTGACCTCACTGGTATCTGAACACCACCTAATCTCAGGAGTATTTCACAACAGCATATGATGAAATAAGTACTAATACAGTATTAGAACAGTTTAACACATTAGCACTTAGGAGTGTAGAAAATACTATAGCTTTAGGTATGCTTTTTGATTATAAATCAGACTGACAGCAGAAAAAAAAAGATTATTAGAGATAATATACTGAAATTAATCATTACACGAATTATTAAAGTATTGCCTTTTCTACTTTAAAGTCCCTCTTTCCAAGATACTCAAGCATAAAGTCACATTGGGAAACTCCAGATGCCAAGATTTAAAATTCTCATTCAAAAATGAATTATTTATAAGCATTAAAAACATGCTATTTCTTCTTAAAGGCTCTGATCTTACAAACAGTACCTTTAGGTTTAGATGTGCATACAGAAGTTGTATTCCTTTTAATGGCATCAGTCACATACCAACCAGTAAATATGTACAGAAGTGACAGTAAATCCAGGTCTTAGGAAAGCTTACACATCCTCCTAGCTAAATGCATACACCAATTTATTAGCATGCACCATGCACCCACAACAGGAAAATAAGGGAGGCTGAAAGGGGAGGTGATGCTGCAGTTACTGAAATTGCAAACAGAGGTGAGAGGCGGTCACACACAATTTGGAGGATACAAATACAACAGCACTAAAACAAAAAAAAGTATGAAGTTTACATGAAATTCCATGTCCATCTTCATTGCCATCATGGAGATCAGGAGTGAATTAATCTCTAACGGACCAACACGGATTTCACAAGCTGCACAGAATATAGTATTGATTTTAGTAAGGCTATTTTCTTTTTTAACACTGCTGAGGCAACCATACAAGGCGCCTATGAATCCTTATCTGCCTCCTGGAGTACAGGCATTTTTTTCACACAGTTCTCAGTGGTAGCAGTAGAGAAACAGTAAAAGAAGGTATTAATGAACAAGTGCTTGGATATAGACTCGGCCAGGAGTATTTTCCGCTATTCATTGCATTTTAGAGCTACTTAAAGGAAAGCAAAACATTCAGAAGGATTATCTTGGACATGGACTAATACCTCAATTGCATGAGTGACTATCGAGGTATTACTATTATTATTATTATCATCATTATAATTATTACCACTTTAGAATTACAAGCAACTGTGATATGTTTGCTAGGTCCCTTTCGTCAACACCTCTGTATTATGCCAGTATGAAGCCCATTCATCAAAGCACAATTTCAAGTGACTCCTGACCTTCAAAATGAAGGGTTTGCTTCTGCTTTCATTTCAGTTACTTTGACTACGGTGTCTCTGTGTTGCCAGAATCTCAACTCGTTCATCATCTGCGCAGGAGAACAAAGCTCACGTACTTCTTACGCAGCATTTAGAATTCAACATCTTTACAGTTGGCCTCTTTACCAGAACACTTCTAGTCTTTCTCTAAATAAACTATTATTCAGTATGTAGTAAAAATCCCCAAACAAAACAAACAAACAAAACCAACAAAAAACAAACCCCAAACAAAACCACAACACGCAAAACCCCCACACCCTTCACCTTTCAGAATCTCTAGAACAACTGAAAGTAGAAAGGCAAAAACAGACACATACATTACTTTAAACAGTCAGAAATTCACTTTCATTCAGAAAACTTTTAGACAAGGGCACACTCCAACTTTAACTTCGATGTTTCATTTTCATGGCTTCCTCTAAGATGATGTAAGTTACTGAAATCACGGTTGGAGTTAAACAACTATTGCTAACAGATATGTGCTATGATTCTTCTCTGTTGTGTTGACTTTCAAATCACAGATTTTCCTACAGCAAAACATTTCCTGTAGAGCCCTCAGGAGCTCCACTAATGCTCATGAATGCTGGGTCACAGCAGCCTCAGTCTCACAGTAGAATTCTTCTTCACATGCAGGATACTCCACAGCAGCTCTCAGAAAGGGCAGATTTTACAAGGACAGCCAAGTTTACACTGCAAGCTCCTACTACCAACCCTGCACATGACTGATGCACAGAATCAAGCCCACAGCAGCATATTACGTATACTTCAAATTTTCTTCCTCTCTCCATTCCCCGTCAAAGTCCTTTATTAAGGACTTACTCTGACAACCTATATTGGAAAACAACTTTATATACTGTACTCTAATGCAAGTCACAGCACCAGAACTTGGTGATCAGACAAGATGTCAGATGCAGCAGGTTGATTACAAATAAGTTCTATATAATTACATTGAACAGTTTAGCATTGATGTAAAAAAGTACAGCGAACAAGTGTAGTGACATTACTACCAACTTCAGTGTATTTCATGTGCAACAAAATACTGGAGGAAAACCTTGCCTTAGGATGCAAAAACTGACA
Organism: Lepidothrix coronata; assembly: GCF_001604755.1. Taxonomy (NCBI): domain Eukaryota; kingdom Metazoa; phylum Chordata; class Aves; order Passeriformes; family Pipridae; genus Lepidothrix; species Lepidothrix coronata. The sequence continues at coordinate 762,530 of NW_016690268.1, read as the reverse complement.
GCTTTTTTAATCTGTAACTTCTACATTCTCTGTTCAAAAGTGACAGTATAAATAATGTCACAAAAGTTGTCGAACAAGTCTTCTCTTGCAGCTCCATTCACAGAGAGACACCTCTGTGTCCGTAGCCTTTCTAACTTAAACAGATTCTTCAGCTCTTTACATCAATACATAAACACTTTGCATCAGTACGTACATACTACACCTCCAGTTTATTCATTTCAGTAGTCCTAGCTATAAATGCCAACTGAAAACATTTGACTAATGTTAAATCAAACACACAAACCACGCTGTCCACTACTGTTTGTCATTATATTATCAAGGCATTAAGGCAAAATCTTTTGAAAACATAATGTTTTTTAGGAAATATGACTCTAATTAAAGTTCTCTGAACTCCTTTGAAACATGAGGCCTTTGACAGATTATACTTCTTTTGTAACAGTAACAAATTGCTTCCTTAACCGACAGTAAGGTAGAAAAAGACAGAATGGGGGGGGAAAAAAAAAGAAAAAAGAATCTGAAACTTGTACATTGATTGCTTTAACTAAATTTCCGACATTGCACCAGGTCACAAACACATAGCTTTCACATTAACAAGAGTCCATGCTGCATGAACAGTTACTACACAACCTCTCAGAAACGTACAAGAAGAGCAGACTCCGAAACACACCTTAAAGCAGCCCTAGTCTTCCAACAACTGAGTAACTTGAACAGCTACAAACAGAACTGCTCAGAAGTTGATACACCAACTAGTAACAAGGCAGATAAACCACAAAGAAAACAAACAACTTCAATAGGAAGTTCAGAAAAAATTACTCATACCTCTGTAAATCATGTACTTCTTAATCATAAAAGTAGATATTACTTATGAAACTTAGCAGGAAACCATTGAGTAATTTTGGATTGAACTACTACTAAATATTTAATTAGTCTGAGTCTTTATATATTGATACATGTCAACAAAAACATGCAAATGCTGGACTTACTTAAAAATTGCATGTCAACTTTGCATGGTACATTCAGAAAATATATGAGACAATAAAACTTCTCTGTGAGCTGAAAGCAACAAGTGTTTAACCAAAGCTAATACAAATTTACTGGATTTCCTTTTTTACTAGGAGAGAACATATCCTTCCACCTTGTTTCAAAGGAACTGGTGTAATAGTTAGCAAAGGGAAAGCCTGACTGCATATTCAAAGGATCTGTGGCTCACAGGAGAGATTTCATGATTTCAAATAACTGATGAGCAACCTGAAAATAAATTAAAGGAAAAAGCACAGAAAGATCAGAGAATTAGTAAGCCTGAGGAATGAAGGTGCCTGTGGAATAGTTACACCCACAGGCCCTTTACTCTCCTGCCATGTCCTAAAGCACATCAATGGGTCCCAATGTGGCTGAGCAGAGATCTGGTCTGTTCTGCATTGGCAACAGGGAACAACCTTCCCCGTATCTTTGTGAACTACAGCCTCGCTGTCCTGAGATTTTCCACATTTATCATTCCTCACGTAAAGTGCTAAATACTGCACAGTGAATAACTGTGGTGTTATTTCACCTCAAGGAATATAAATCTGCTGCTTCCAACTTTGAAAAGGAAATGAGCAAACCAAGGAGCATCTAATTCACTCTACAAATAGCAGGACCTAACAGCAAAGTGCCAGTGGCAAAGCATAAACCTTTCTTGAGGGCTCAAGCAGTCCGATTTAAGAAGCCCCAGCTCATGTCTTCCCATATAATTTCTCTCTTTTTTTGTGGTGCTCTCCGATTGCTAAAGGATTATCGGCCCCGGACGTATTTTTGTGATAAGGTTGTAGGGAAAAGCAGGGAAATAAAATTACAACAAAAAACATTCCCACCTCCGTAGGCGGATTGAGATATAACCTGTTGTAGGCATGTTTCAGCAGACGGAAGAGCCATGTAACAGGCTGCCCGAGCTCCGGGGCGGTGGAGAGGGTGTGTATGTATGAGTGGGTGCCTCTCCCCGGCAGCCGGTGCCTCTGCTCCATCGGGGCTGCGGCGGAGGCGCCCGGCGGCGCCTCCAAGGGGCGACCCACCCGGTCCGAGGCCGCAGCGGGGTGCGGGAGGGGAGCAGGACTGCCTTCCTCACTCTCCTCCTCCTCTTCCTCAGCCTCCCGCACTCCCTGTGTCCGCGGGCAGAGGGCAAAGTTATTCGCCCGCACAGGGCGGCAGCGGAGGCAGCCGGCACTGCGGACCCGCCTGCTGCCACTCGCAGCCCGGCTGCAACTCTCAAGAAGTTTCTGCCGGCGAGCAGAACCGCGGCTGAGCTTGCCCGCGTCGCCCTCGCTCTCCCTCCTTTTTTTTTTTTCCTTTTTTTTTTTTACCCCCCGCCCCCTTAGTTTCTGTGTTTATTTAACCATTATTTACACACGCACAAGCTCCGCCGGGAAGCCCCCGGGTGCCACCCGGGCCGGCAGAGCCGCTCCGCACCGCGCACACCCCCCCGCGACCGCCGGCCGCGCTCCCGCGGCAGTGCGCGCAGCTCGGCGGCGGCGGCGACAGCGCCGTCCCCGGTCCGCGGCCCCCGCCCCGCCCGCGCCCCTCAGCCGCGGCCCCTTCCTTACCTGCGATCTCCTGGTAGGGCACGCTGGCCAGGCTGAAGCCCTTGGCGCTGTACGCCTGCCGCACCTCGCCGCAGCTCCGCGCCTTGCCCTCGGCCCCCGCGGCCGGCAGCACTAGCAGCACCATCAGCAGCAGCGGTGGCGGCGGCCCCGGCAGCAGCGGCCCCGGCAGGGCGCAGCGCCGCGCAGCCCCCCGCGCCGCCGGCATGGCGCGGCGCGCAACTCCCGCGCGGCGCGCAAGTCCCGCGCCGCCGCCTCCAGCGCCCCGCCGCGCCTCCGCCGCGCCCCCCGGCTGCGGGGGCGGCTGCCCGGGAGCCCCCCGGCCGCCCAGGCAAACTTTTGCGAGGTGGGGAGGAATTGGGCGCGCACACACACACATGCGCGCACGGCGGGGGCAGGAGAGCGGTAGCCTCGTCCCCCCCCCGGCTCCTTCTCCAAAAGCCAAAAGCAAAGCGCTCGCCCCACGCCAAAAAAAAAAAAAAAAGGAAAAAGAAAAAAACCCAAACAAACAAACAAACAAACAAACAAAAAAAGCCACAACCAGAAAGCTCAAACCAAAAAATAAAAAGGAAAAGGAAAAAAGAGGGCAAAAATCTGGCTGTAGGTTGTGAAGATTGAAACCGCGGGCGCGTTGCTGCGATCGGAGTCCCGGGGCAGCAGCAGCGAGACCGTCCACGGAGCTGTGCCTGCCGCCTCTGCCAGGCTGGATGGAGGTGGTGGGAAAGGCAGTCGGCGTGGGGATGGACTGGACAGCGGCTCGGAGCGTGCCTGTGTGCCTCTGTGTGTGTGTCTGTGTGTGTGGTGTGCGTGCGTGTGGTGCTCTGAATGCGTGTGCCTGTATTTACGGGAGCTGGGGAAACCTCTGCTCCGCACAGCGCTGGAGCAGCCTCCGGAGCCAGGCAGGGAGAAATCCTGGAGACGAGACACAGCCAGGGAGAGCCGCACACACACACACACACAACACACATACACACATCAGACACATACACACACACACACACACACACACACACACAGAGAGAGAGAGAGAGAGAGAGAGAGAGAGAAAGAGAGAGAGAGAAACGTGCTACACATTGCATCGCCGAAATCCAGGAGCAGAAAGCAAATCCTGGCGTGGATCGCTGTTTGCTGGCAGAAGGAAGGAAAAGCACCCTCAAACCCCGAAAACTTCCTCCTCACCAGGAACCCATCTGCTCCTAGCCACAAAATTACAAATTGCCTGCTAGCGAGAAGTCAGAAAAATAGACTCCTCGGCGGTATTGCCAGGTTGGAGTGAGTACTTTAAATACTTTTTTTCCATTAATTATTATTTGTTGCACACATAAATACCTGAGCTGATGAACTAGAAGGAGGATTAGTCCATCATCTAACGTAGAGAGTAGGAAAGATGTTTCTGTGCATCGCACAATGAATGAGGAAATAAGAAAGACAGCCCTTGACCCGGATAATTCCTGACAGCCTAGGAGAGGAGAGTATGGGAACAAACACATAAATTTCCTTTCTGCAAGTATGCATCTTCAAAGACTTGAATAGGGGAAGTGAAGAAAACTCCTGCAAGGTAAATTCAGTCTGTGCTCAGGGACAGAGAAAAATATTCTGTTAAGTATTTGATAGCAAAATCTAAACTTACAGTTTTAAAAGATTGATTGCAATGCTTTCTATGAGTACTGTAGAGAAGTACAACATCTTGTCCAAAGTATAAGAGAGAGGTGTCAGATCCAGGATGAAGTGAAGAAGGCCAACAGAAGAGATAAAAGACCATGAACTTGAAGACTCACTTATCAGTGAGGAGCAACAGAGCAATATCATGACACTATCATAATTCAAGATGCATTCAAATTAGACTGAAATTATTAAGTGCCAATTCTGCTGCAGTCTCACATTAACTGCAGTGTTAATTTTGGGTCTGGGTCAGTGTAGGCAGCGTGGTTCCACCTGACCCTGTGTGTTCCTCTGCCTGTTTTACCTCTCCCACACTGTTATTCCTTCTGCTTCCCTCCCTTTTTCCCCACCTGAGTGATGATGCTCTGACACTACTTGTTTATACAGCAGACAAAAAGTTTGTGTGTGCAGTCCTTGTTCTCCCTTTTCCTACCAAAGTTTCCATGTGTAGAGGGTTGGCTGGGTGAGGGGGCTAGTGTGGGGAAGGAAGGGGTGGGTGAGCAGTGGGTTTTATTGGAGTACTGCAATCTGGTCAGAAAGATTGGGTTAGCACCTGTCCCTCCAACCTTCCCCTAAGGTGAGGTGTTTCTAGGGGACCAGTGCCAGACCCCCCAGTGAGATCAGTTTGGGAGAGAGGTTACTGAAAGAAGGAAATTTCTTTATTTTCTCCAAGTCCGCAAGCTCCAAAGACTTGCTAGCTTGAAAGGTTTAATCATATACCACAGTTTTTCCTAGGACTAGTTTTGGGGGAGTGGTGGGCTGGTACACTGGTATTGTAACAGTGTCAAGTGATATAATCAACCCTCTTCTCCCAGAGGATGGGGTGGAAAAAGACCCTTCTTTAGCAACCCACAGATAGAGAACTCAATATCTTATCAGCCCATTACAAATAACAAGCTGTTAGTACATGTTGGTGCCCTGTATTAGTGAAAAGTTAGACAAGGTTTGTATAGTTACTGTGTGGAAAAGTTTTGACAGATCTAAATGTAACTCACTGTGTGTAAGATCCATGTAAGATATACACAGTTCACCCAAAGATAGGATCAGAAGGGTGTTACAAATGTTACACATACCTCATTTCTTCTGATTGCTCTAACTTTCCTCTGTTTTGTGGTCAAAGCAGAACATTAGCTTACCACATATCAAGCATGACAGACTTCCCCACAATCCAATCTTCTTCAACCCACAGGAAAGTTAGTGTCGCGGGTCTGAAAAGCTTAGACAAAGTTATTAAAAAGCCTTGCTGGTGAGTCTAGAGTTACAGAAAGGACTTCCTTGCTTTCTAAACTCCTTCTCAGGAAAGGTTTAGATGTGGCTGAATACAATCTTAGCCTTGGACTGTGTTAGCAGTTTAAATTTAAAGGAATTATAGAAGTATGATTGAACCACTTTGTTCCACAGGTTTTAATGACTGGCAAAATGAGAATATTTATATAAAATGAATAATTTATTTTATACAAATGATCAGACAAAATATCTTAATCAGAACTATTTACTACACAATATAAACACTAAAAATATACTACTAGAGTATAATATAGCATAAAGTAGTATAGTGCACTGTGATAAAACATTATTGAAGCAGTTATATTAAAGCTAGCAAAAAGTAATAATTATTAAGTAGATATCTTACTTAATGGGTGTAACTCACCCATACCAAAGCTCATGAGATCTATTTCTCTCAACCTTGGAGGGCATCCCCAGCCAAGGGAGGAATTTCCACACATACACTCTAAGAAGGGTTATGTTAGATGAACCTGACTGTATACAAGGGTACTGGACTTTTATAGTATAAAGTGATTGACTGCTAGTCATAGATCTACAAGCCAGCAGACTAGCTTATCTGTCAAATCCTGTTTCAATAGCAGGATGTGTATTCGAAGTCTGGTGAACCAGGATGGTCTTAGCATACTTTAACATCAAGACAGCACCAGCAGTGCATTGGATTGGATTTTAGGTCTTATGAGGGGTAGGCTCTCCTGCCACAGTTAGTTGACACAGATTCAAAAATGCAAATATGAAAATCATCAAACTGGTTTGAAGTGCAAAAATCATTGTAAAATAGCAAAGAAGATTCTGTGATTAACTCAGGAGTGCCTCTAGGTAATTGTTTTTTTAGGAAAAAGTAAATTTGCCAGAAAAAAAAAAAGGGGGTTATTCACCCCTGCTTTTTTAGCAAATACCCGTTGAATTCATACCATTGTTAGTATGATTAACATTTTCACATAAGACAATGACAGCATGATATAACCTTTATATACCATGGGAAACTTGCTATGGGAAAATCAGGGTCATTCCACTCTTGAATCCTGCCTCAGATGTAAGTGACCTGGACAGCCAGTTGTGTTGTAGTCCTGCATGTGGAAGGAATGCCTGACCCTCCCAAGAGCTCACTTTTAAACACAGGTATTTCTGGGCTTCAACAAATTTCCTACTCATCACATGGGAGAATCATTGTGTGTTCTCAGTACATATGCAATTAATTTTCTACAAAGTGGAAGAGGTCCAAAGAAAGCCCAGGTCGAAAAGCACTCTAAGCCAGTGGCTTTCACAATCCCTTAGAAACATAACACCTTCTGCCAGGCACATCATAGATATGAGACAAAAGCTCTCCTATTTCAGGACTCACACTATGAGGCTATTTGAGGTGGTCACACCATACACATCCTTTTCCAGCTGGACATGATAAAAAAAAAAAAAAAAAAAAAAAAAAAAAAAA